>NC_043750.1:37609025-37927775 GCF_902148845.1 Salarias fasciatus | reverse complement strand
CAACATGGTCGAATTGAATTTAAAAAATTGACCTCATTTTCAAAAAGTTGCAGTGTAAACGTAAAATATGTTTGGAGTGAAAATGCAAAACGATGAGTTTCACTGGAAGTAAACAAGGGTTTTTAATGGCTTAAAAATAGTTGAGTCAGCATTTAATTCAAATTTACATCAATAAGCCACTAACTTTGAGCATTTACTTTAGAAGTATATCATTTATTTCAGATGTTAGAAAAACAATACCATTAAAAGTGACTGAATTATGCAGAAAAGTAACCTTGCAACGTCAGCTGTGAGAGAAAAAAATAGCTTCATGCCAGACTGAAGAGAAAAATGAATCAGTCAAAAGATCAAAACAGATTAAGTTAATCAGATTATGACTTCAAATGAGGAAAAAAATGAGAGCTGAATGCATCTTTTTGCTGAAAAACCAGTAAAGCAAACTTTGAAACTGAAAGCTGAAGCTGCTCCAGATGATCAAGCATCCCAAGACCGAGTGTAGACCCACATTTTTATCTGTGTACACAAAATCAGATCTCATAACAGATTCACACATATCAATAAGCACACATCAGATTTTACTCCTGTATTAATTAGCCCCATGTATTTCACTTAATAACAGTGTCAGATGAATTGCTTTACTTTAGATCCCTGTTCTTGTGACTCATCCATACACATCAACCCGTTTTTTGTTCATGATTTGAACGTATGAAAGCAGAAAGAGAGTACACTAAAATAATATAATTCTTAATAAGATACGATGTTTTTACTTGAAAAAAACTCCTAATTGTCTTTAAAAAAAGATTTGAGGCTTACATTTTTCTTGTGATTGTAGAAATAGCTGCCAGAATAATCTTTTATTTACAATAGGTAGTAGTTTTGGTTGTAAATTTAGATTTTTTTTTTGGTAACACTTTACTTGAAGCCCCTCTTTATAACACATTATAAGTAGTTATAAACACTAATACATGATCACAATGCTTTATAACTCACTATACAGCAGTATACAGCATAGGATTAAGGTTAGGGTTAGGGTTAGGGTTAGGGTTAGGGTTTGGTCCTGGCATTGTGATCATCTATGAATGTTTATAACTATAGCTACACATGTCATAATGGCATTATAATACGTTATGAATGTACTTATAATGTGTTATGCAGGGGGGCTTCAAGTAAAGTGTTACCTTTTTTTTTTTTTACTTAAATTTATGGCCTTACTCGTACAGTGCAGTTGGATGCTGCTCAGAAATTAATATGCTTATTATGCATTATAAGATATCATATATGCTTGATTGATTGCTGTTAGATCTGAGGAAAAAAACAAACCATGCTATCGTGGACCTGCAACCACATCAAACAGCGACGCTATTCTTTGCAGGGAACACAGAGTTATGATAAAAATAAATATTAATCAAACGGTTCCTCAGAGGAGTTGTCATTTTGCATTTTCTTTGTGCTCTAACAGACTGTTTGCTTGCTGATTCAGAGCAGAAAATAGTAGGACAAAGAAAAGACATTTAATACTAAGAAGCCTGTAACTCTTGGGGATACACACTTTATTTGTTTAGCTGGGATTGTGCCAGCATTGATTTTGCTGAACTTTGGAATACACTTCTATTTTGATGGAAGTGGAACTCCGCATGGGACTGCACAGTGTGATGGTGGTTAATGCTGGTGTCTCACAGTTGGATCTTCCTCCGTGCGTATTCTTCTTGTGCATGCATGTTTTTACGCCGATTCGATTCCCTGTCTGTCTACGTGTTGAAGTGTTCTTGAGCAAGACACTGAGCCCCAAACTGCCTCCATTTGAGAGTCAGTGTTTGTAAGAATGGGTGAATGTGATCGGTACAGAGACAGGTTTGTACTCGCACTTTTGAACCTTTGAAAAAGTGGCATCAGTATCTCTAGTATGTATGGATGGACAGTGTTCAACATGCTTTCTTCACGTTATCCTCAGTGCTCAAAAACATGAATCCAAAGGCCCTGAAACAAGTTGTTCAGAGAAAAAGCTCTGGATTATAATGACGCACAGGGCTTACTTGATGAGCAACACTTAAAGATGCTGCGAAGCACTTTAGCTTCTGATAAATGACAGGAGATCATCTTTCAGGAAGCAGTGACCTGTAAGCTTCCTCTAAGAAGCCCGTCACACTACTTTATAGGCGGTGCATTATCATAACTCATCAGCGAGAAGTGGTTTGATGCTTCGTGCCTTCTGCACTCTCTCAGTCGTGCCGTGCCGTGGCATGCCACGTCCGGCTATACGTGCCAGCCTGCGCTCTCTTTGTCGGAGGAGACTGTGGGTGAGGCACAAAGCTCAGAGAACATTTCAGGCATAACTGAATCCAGTGCTAATGATATAAAGACACCGTGCAGTGGAGTGAACATAAGCATCCCAACGCACGTGGAACAATATTGCACTCTCGACTGCGTCACATCCTGGAAGCAAATCTGATCAGACGTCTTAATGTATGTGGGCATCGTGGATTCTGGTGCGAGCCTGAAGACACAACGCTGGAGATGCCTGTGCAATTATTTTGTGTGCGCTGTCATCCCGAGGCTATCACCTTTCGCTGATAAAAGGTGAAGTGGTGAGGATGAGCACTTACTGTAGCACAAGCTATCTAATTACCTGCCGTACAAGCCGAGCAGACGGGGTGATCGAGCTATCGATCTCGCTGAGAGTTTCCATACACTGTTGGGAAATTGAGAAATATACATCTCCTCCTGGTTCAATACGCTCCTGCTGCCTGTTAATGACGATGTAACGGGGAGAAAATTGGACATGCATGAATATAATCAGGTTTTACAATGGGAAGAGCAGTTTTAGTTCCCTCATGTGTAATATAAAATGCATTGTCAGTGTGAAGAGTGTGAAGGGGGGGCGGGCTGGGTGATTTATCGAGGTGCAAAGGGCCGACAGCCGTACCATCTGACGGAGTGCCGCGAGCTCACGTTCATTTGCTTTGTGTCATTTATTCAGGCAATCAAATAAGCAGTTGGTTGACTCGTAAACAACTCATGGCGAGCCGGTGAAGAAGATGGACTCCTGCTTTCTCTCCCCTAATTAAGTTTGAGCTAACGGCAGCTGGAAGAGGAACTGCAAGGTGAATCACTCAGCACCCACACACCAGCACTGCATCGGATTTAAGGTCTCCCTCGCAATCCGCACAAACACAGGCTGCGCTCGCTTCATGAATGCAGGTCACATGCTGGAAAATGTGCAACTCTGGTGGCTTTGGTTACCTTATCTCATTTAATGCCGTCTTAATCTGACACCTGATCACTGCTCTGCCACTGCCAAGGCTCTTCCACGAGGCAAAAACACACCGACACACACACACGCAAAGACCAAACACACACGTCTTTGGAGTAGACACAACCTTCCTATGTATCGAACACCCAAACAAACCATCCTGCATTCATGCAACAAGCTGAGTATGGATACTTCAAGAGCCTTGTTAAGGTAAATGTGGATTCTGGACGGCATTTAAATAGCAGACTACTGCAGTAATTAGTCTCATTCCACTTCTAATCCAAGTTAATTAAGAAAATGAGTTCACTTTAAGGTCATCAGCGCTGAGGGGAGGTCGGCAGAGCAATGTGTTAATTATGTAAGAAAAACATCATTTTTTTTTAAACATTACCCAAATTCCAGAGGAATTTTTAACAGAGAAATTATTTTCCAGTCTTTCTTCTTCAACTGAATCACAACAGTTCATCTGTCCTTCATTGATAAGAAATGCAGCATTATTTTAGATTACTGTGTTTCTTTCTAATTGAAAAATGTTGAATGTGTTTGTTTGTAAATGTGGATGAATGCGATGATGAACCACACAGCAAACACACACCTGGCCACATACACACACACACACACACACACACACACACGCAGAAACAAATCGCCATGCTCTGGTCATTTGCACTACCATTAAGCACTCACACGTCAGTATGTGTTCACTGGCCTTTTCAGTCGAAATAGCAAGAGAACGCTAAACCACGACCCAAACAGGAGGCTGGGCCAGTGGCCGTTTGCTCATATATTCCCATTCATCTGCCTATATACAGTAATGGTCACCAAAATTGGCACCAAAAACCAAGGAAGAGGCTATTGCTGAGGAAAAGACACAGACTGAACCTGGACAAACCGCAGGCCTTCCGGGAAAATGTTAAATGGAACGATTAGGCAAAAACAGCAACATCAATGCTTAAGAAACAGTTTGTTTACAGACGGCATTATTAAAATTACAAGGAAATGAAGACCGGACCAACAGCTCAGCATGGTGGAGGAACCATAATGCATTAGGACTGCTTTGCTGCATCCTGACCTATAAATCCGCTACATTTCCATTTATTTCTGAAAATATTGTACAAGGGGGGCGAATGGCAGTGAGCAGTGTGTGTATTGGTCACACACATGGCATTGTGGGATATGTAGGAGAGTGGATTTATTTGGGAAAAAAAAAAACGTATTGAAGATGTTATTAGGTTATTTCACATGATGCATGAGCTCAATATCACGCTGAACTCTGTGCACTGCAGCATAAGCATATAAGCAGCTAAATATCAGACTAAGATGACATCCATGTGAATCCAGACTACAGCTTCTGCCAGCAGCTTCAGCTGCTGCCATTTGTCACACTCATATTATGTCATGCTATTATCTTTCCCAAAACACCTGGGCGGGTTGTTTCTTTTCTTTCTTTTTCACAATTTTCCAACGAGTTTCTCCTTCTCAACCACCTTCTTCCTGATATTTTTATTGAATGTATCACTTATTGATGGCTAAATATCTTTTTATCTCTATTATTTTAAAGTCTTATCTCTCCTAAATCATGTATTAGGTGAAGGACTCAAAGAGCCATGTTCAAACAACCCCCTACACAGCTGAGGGGGATGATAAAAGGGCTGTGAAGCCACTTCACCCAGCACAATCAGCCAGCGATGATTGCGTGATCAGCTGGAATGAGTTTCTCCTGGGAGAGGAGAGCCATCAGGGAAAACCATGGTGAGGAGATGGATTCTGGGCTCTTCACCTCTTCTTTTCAAAAACAATGTGCGACAATTTCAAACTGAAAGCATTTCTGTTAATTTATTAAAATATCAGATCCATAACCTGCATTTTGATCAATTTATTATGTTGTGGTTGAATCGTCAGTAGCCAAAAAAAAAAAAAAAAATCCCAACCATCATGTAAACAGACACCCAACACATGAAGACAGTTTTGCATTTTCGCTTGAAAACCTTAACATATAAATGAAAACTAGATATGTCTCGTCTTGTGGAGTCTGTGCTCTCTCTGCTCCGTCCTCTCTTTTTAACCTGTCGCAGGATCGACTGCACAGAATCAAAAGTTTGTGGTCTGTGCTCCCAACTCCATTCCAATAACATATTTATTAGCTTGCTATCTGACATCAACTCGTTACCTCCGCCAAGGAGGTTATGTAATCACGTCGGTTTGTTGGTTTGTTGGTTTGTTAGCAACATTACGGAAAAAGTTATGGACGGATTGCAATGAAACTTTGTGGAAAGGAGGGTCTTGGGCTAACTTAGAATCCATTAAATTTTGGTGATGATCCGGATCACTGTCTGGATCCAGGAATTTTTTTAAAGGATTCTTTATCATTGAGAGATAGGGCAGTCTTTGACATAGTTGGGCAGGCCCGCCAACAGGGGGCCTGTGCAGCATGCGCATGCCGCACGCTGCACGCTGCACGCTGCATACTGCACGCCGCATGCCGCAGTGCTCTGCTCCGATCACACCCCCGGTCACAATGTTGTTTTATTATATATGGTGTTCTTATTATTGTTGGCGGAGGTCTGCGCTCTCTGAGTGGCAAATTCTAGTTTATTGCTTGTTCTTGTTCTTTGTTCTATCCTTTTTCTTGCTGTAACCGTTACTACAACAGGTGTGAGCAAAAAGCTACCTGCTTTCTTAAATGCTTTTTTAAACCTTCTGCTTTTGCTTCTCCTCAATAATGGGTGACAGCTGTTTCTTTTTTTTCAATTTGAATGTTAATTGTTGCATGTAAAACAGAAACAACCAATTTTTTTTTCACCAGAGATTTATAAGGAAGAATCTAAATGGATTAAACCTGAAAAGAAATGGAAAAATTATTATCAGCCTTAAATCTGCAGACAAGTGCGAGCTTTGTGCTGCTAATGTAAACTCCAGTCTGTAGAAACACAAACGGCATGTCTCAGATGGTTAGGAACAACAGGGCTAGATATAAACAGGTGTGTCATTGCAAATTAGCATCCAAAAAGATAGGATCAAATAAATAATGTACAAAAATAGAAGCAGACAAAACAATGCTGGCAGAGGGACACCGAGGGTCGGCGAGATCGGAAGCCATGATGCTGATTATGACAAGGCGATAAGTCTGATTTTCTGCCCCAGTTGCTGTGGCAGCCAGGAGCAGCTGCAGTGGCAGGATAGCATTTGCTGTGCCTTTCTACTCCTCCAGTCCCCGAGCCGGTCGATTATCAATGATACGGAAAAGCAAGGAGGACCCTGCTGGGCCCGCTGCCCAGCACATGCTGAGGCCACAGGGGTGGAGACGAGGGAGACGGAGAATACATGTTGTTGGCTGCACTCATACACCAGCTCCCTGCTTAAAGGCATTAAGGACAATTAGAAAAGAAACTGACAAATGCACAGATGCATGGACACAGGCTTGTTTTATCCCTGAGGAGGGAATCATTTTAGCATGTTTGTTAACATGAACCCTACATATAATGCTGCATCACTGCAGTGTACTGTCGATGAGACTTGCTCATTACATTTATGTCCTGAAGGCCACATTAGACCCAGTGCCTGTCCCGGGCGGGTCAGTAAAGGGTAAATGAGAAATTAGGAATTGAATGAGAATTAGGGCCCCTGTCACAAAACAGATTTCGGCTTACATAGCAACTGTGTTTGGAGTCACTGAAAATGCAACTTTTTGTAAACAGCTCACACCCACTGATTACCCTACATGAAAACTATATCTTTTTCAGTGTTTCTGCCATGAAATGACATTATTTCCTGTAAACACAAAACTTTTCCAACAAGAAAATGCGACATCAATGTGTTTTCATTTGAATCGTTATGTAAACGGGGCCTCGATATTCTATTTCAACTACTTTTAGCAGTAATGCACAAGTAACTGATTACTGATAATAAATGACACATTTAGAGAATTTTCCATGATATCTGAGGAGCTGCTGTCTCTCTCGTTCCCACTCACTGAATATGATCATTAGCATTAAGATTATCTGAAGCTGTATCTGCAGGATTCAAAAACCATTAGCTGACCTTTAAAAGTTGTCTGTATGTTGGTATTTTATCTCAACTGTTTTGTTTACACTTCTTCTTTGTACTAAATGTTATAATTCTGTTTTGTTTTTTCCATGAAGTGTGACGTCTTCTTCGAACCACGATGAACTTACAAAGTGATTCAGAAATGACACCGATGTACACAAAGCTACCAAATCTTCATTTTTAACTAGTAAAGTGGTTCAGTTGCTTTTTAAAGAAAGTAACTAGTGAATCGATTCAAACACTATTGATGATGTTCAAAGAGTCACAACTTCATTTGGCCTCATGATTACTTGTGTTGATAAAAACACTGAGTCCCTTCACTGCCACACTAAATACGGTAAATCTGATTCATCGTCATCATTATGAGTCAAAGGCAGGCCATGCACATTATAAAACATTTGGAGAAACTTCAGTTTTCCAGTTATGACTTGGATGCCGGCCAATAACACGATTTAAAAGCCGCAAATAAGCGGTGGCGAAAATAAAGTGACAATTCATTAATGTAATCTAACATGACCCTCGTTCAGGAGCACCTTCATCACTTCATGTAGGACGTTTTCCAATATTTCAAGAGGAGAAAACTGGAGGATACAGACAAGTCTCGAAAAATTACAACAAAATGGGAAAGCTTTCCTTCAATTGAGTTTAGTCTTTAAATTTCAACTTTTAAGTTATGAATGATTGATCAAGCATTTACTTCTAAGAGCAGAACAAGCTGTTATTGATAACTGGGCCAGAATTGGGAAGTATGGCTTACAAGTTGAACAAGTATGTCTGAGAAACTTGTAATGTAGACATGAGTTAAGACTACAGTCAGCTATGTTGTAGTCAATTGGTACGCATTTAGACCCCGACTTAAAGGTGCATTAAGGAGTTTTTCAACTTTAAAAATACTTATTTTCCACCATAAATATATACCACAAATATTCAATTATGTGTACAATGTGCCCTGACATATTCATTGCAAGTACCTCTAACAGCGCTAAATTGTCACTTTAAAGTTGCAGTGCCGGTCCGGCACCAGCATATTTTTTGCAAAGAATTTGAGATGATGTGACGCAATGTGTGCTCCCACTGACCTGATATCCTTAAGTTTCATTTTGCCCACCATTACTCCGCCAGATGCTTAACGAGCAGCAACCGAGCAGTATTGAGGATGGATCTTCCATAAAGTAAGAAAAGACCGGCTTCTAGCACTGCCGCAACTCCAGCACAGACCCCACCAGGCAAAAGAAACTTAAATTTGACTTGAGCGCTACTAAAAGAGCGAGGAAGGAGTTCCCCTCTTCAAGCCACAGGCACGAGTGTTTCACTAAGCTGCAGTTTCTCATGAAACGTGCAAACTCCTTAATGCACCTTTGAGCTTTTAACACTTCCCCTCATCAATCTAAAATTGCTTTTAAACTTTTTAACCAAAAAAATCTTTTTCACCCCAGTTCTTAGAATTAACAGCAATCTAGAGAGAAATTAGATTTAACGGGGACATATCATGCTTTTTTCACTTAATGAAGAGTTTCTTATAGTAGTATGTGTTGCCGTAGCCTCATTATGAGGTTCAAATTTGAAATTGTCTGTTTCCTCCGTGTCTTACCACATTTTGTGAAAATGCTTGCTGAAATGGTCGAATTTGAGTTGGGCCTGCTTATCCTGAAATAAGGGGATTTCACTCCTCCCCTTGACTGTGCCCTAACCGTGTGTGTGTGTGAGTGGGCTTGGCCAGATGTGTTCAAGTGCATGCCGGTAAGCAGGCTCAGAAACAGCCTGTTCTGAGGAGGGCCTATCAGAGCGACTTTTTAGACCACTGAAACTCCGAACAAAGGATGAATTTGGGGTGAACCAACTTAAATATTATGTTTTTGGGGCTTCTGAGACCTATATGACATGACGCAGCAAAGCAAACACAATGTTCACCGACAACACTGCAGTTGCTGGAGAGGATTTCTGCTGACAAGTGGTGGAAGAAGAATTCAGACTAAAAAAGTTGTTGCACTGCTAAGAATTGTCTTTTAACAAATTCAGCTGCTGTATTTTGTTGTTGCAGAACATCCCTGTTTTTTTTTGCCATGTAAATGTGAAACTTTTCTGGAACAAAAACGCAGAGATCAAGCGTTTTCACACAAGCGTTCCCAGTGCTGCAGATCATGTCAGGGCACTAATATTTATACCGAAGAGTGTTTTCTCGTATTACCAGTTAACACAGACGTAGAGAGAGTCTCCCAGTGAGAGGCAGGCAGCTCTCTCCATCACAACGTCCGTACTGGAGGTCAGAAGAGGAAGGGCAAACTCGTTCATGGCACCGACACAGAAGCAACAATCACTCAGATAACCACTCGATGCAATCAAAGAATAGACTACGAGATAGATGGACCATATTAGAATCATCAAGGGCCACTTATAACAGCCGAGAAGGAGAAAGCTGAGGCTTTGACTGACACAGACTCATCCAACTTGGACCACAGAAGACACACTCCGTCCGTTATTAATACTGATAGCTGTCACATGATTGCACATCAGTCATGTGAGACCAGCGGCTTTGAGAGCTGAGCTGACATTTTGATTGTTAAGTTTCCTGTCTGAGGACATCTAAGGAGGCTTTTATGGGAAGGAAAAAGTAGAAGAACACCTATAAAAACCTTGTACAATACCTACATGCATGCTCTCTGCACAGAGTGACTGAAGTTGGCATTAAGTAAATCCAGTCTGTCATCTCATCTTTGTCTCTCTACCTCCTTTCTACCGGAGCTGTCAGGAAAATATTCTGACAGAGGGAAATAGAGATCTGACTCAGTACGACTCGCTCTCTGCAGCTGCGTACCTTCTTATGTGCAAATGCACAAACGTACACACTTCTTCTGCTCCGCTCTGCCACTGAAGTTGTCATAAAAATGTTCTGGACTGAGAGTCAAAGGTATGACTCAAACAGACTCCTTCACTCTGTCTTATTTTACTCCCTTCTCTCACTGCAGTGCTCATCCTGGTTCTCACACACAGTCAACCCCACACACACACACACACACACACACACACACACACACACACACACACACACACACACACTAAAATCTTCAAACTAAGCCGTCATTAAAATGAAGACACTTTCATACCTGACTCACAGAGACTGGAGCTATCTCACAAGAAAAGAAGTGACCTCTCAACATCAGCATGACTCTGTCACTAAAGGGAAATGCAAGCACGCACGCGCGCGCGCGCACACACACACACACACACACACACACACACACACACACACACACACACACACGCACACAGGTTGTGCAACGACTTTCCAAAACATTCACACTATGTGCCATGACTACCGCTCCGACTTGTGCTCATTCCAACCTTAAAACATAAATCGGAATTGAAATGCGCTCTCATCACGTAGCTCAAACACACAGAAACTGATTGAGTGTGATCCCAGTTAACAGGTTACAACACACAGACACACATCCATGTTTTCATGCCTTATGGGGGAATGACATTTACCTATCTTTATTTAAGGCAGACTTGCATTAAATTGGATGTAACTCCCCCCAAAATATGATTCCTGTTACAAAACCCATGCACTTCAAAGTGAGACTACTTTAAAACATGCCTTCAACCTCTGCATTTTATCATCCTCGCACAAATGCGCACACACACACACACACACACACTGGATGCAGTCGCTTTCTGATTTCAAAAGATGTTTTATGAGTTACTGAGATACGCCTGTGGTCCATTTCGATTTTCTGTCACCAGATTTTGAAATGTTAACTACAGAGCTCATCAGTTTATCTTCTGCATCCCGGGCTGGGAATTCAGCTTAAATATTGAACATCAACAGTCTTTCTTCCACTAACAAGACTAACGGAGCGTTTATGACGAATGCTTTTGGGAAATCAGACCTTGTTCTCTGTACGTGAGCCTGGTAAATCTCGGCGGAGGCTCTGATTGAGGCAGTAAAACTGAATCGCAGGCAGTGTAGCAAGAGCTTCTTTTAAATTCACAGCTTTTAATAGCAGATGGTACAAGGCTCCTTCTCATGCATAAAAGGGGAAAAGGAGGATACTCCGGGATGATCACTGTGTTATTATAAAAACATTTCTCTTGTGTCTCTTCTCTATAGAGCTTTTTAATGAGACTTTTAATGAGTGGCTCATTAAAGAGCCATTATCATGTTGGAGGGCTCTTTAGAGCAGTTTGTGGCACTGCAGTAAAAGTCATCATCGAGTACGATCGGCAACAGGAGGACGGAACTCAAATCTGTATGCGTCACATCTCGTCGTTGATCATGGGACTGTACTCGACTGAAGTGACCTTCAGAGCGCACTAGAGCTTAAAAAACTGAAGTGTTTACCTTTCAACCCATTTTAAATACCAGCTGTAATTTGTAAAGGATTAATGTATTCTTTCACAAGTAAACATCTTGGTTTTTGATTACTTCCTCATCAAAATATGTATTTAAATGAAGACAGCCTTTTGCTTTCTGATGAATGAATAGAAAAATCTTCAGACTGAAAGATAAACAGTTCAAAAACAGTTTTAATATTTGAAAAAAATAATTTCTTTAATCCAATTTGATTGATATTTCTGAAGTAGCAAATCTAATTAACTGCAAATATTATTAGCAATTATACTTTAACCAAGCAACCTAAAAACCAGTCAGTCAGTGTTTCATACAGTAAAGTGTATTGGCATATTTCTATTTTATGTAATTTTCGTGTATTTGTTCATATTTTGTCATTGAGTCTTTCATTCTTTCTTTCTGCTCAGTGAAGGTTTCCCATTAGTGAGCTCTTAGATCAAAAGTTGAAACTCGTTCAATAATTAATTCATTATAGCAATTTCTGCATTTTTATAAGAAAATATGACACTTCATGATTCATTTATGATAGATATTTTCAGAAATCCCTTCTAAACTCATTAATAATGGGGTAATATCTATCAGGAAGACTATGATAGTGTCATCTGCATATTAAATATTACAATTTAAACACTAGGTAAAGGAAACACTTTCAGCTGATCAGCTGATTTAAAAATATACGTAGAGCACAAGCTTTGAAGTGAAGAGACACAGAAGGTTTTGTGTTATCAAACAGTGTGTTCACATCTTGTCAACATTTCTCTGCTGACCCAAAAACACATTTATAGGTCAAAGATTTTGTAGTGATGTAAAGGGAACACGAGCATTCTCCGAACCCCAGCGGTGATACGAAGCTTTCCCCAATCCTTTGGCCCACACGGAGGAAACAAGCGGCCTGAGACGTGAGGACGCCGGGACACGAGCAGCACACTCGCATGTCAGGAAGATTAAAGTCAGGGCTTCTGCATATTTGATGACCGAAGAAAACATGCTGAAACCATGAATGTGACAGTAGGTGGAATTAGAAACATTTATCTCGAAAAGCCTTCAATGATCCCACAAAGCAGCAGCAAAACTCCCTTCTTCCACATAACAAGCTGAAAGAATCTATGGTGGGCAGATTGCCATACAGTGACTGGGTATAGAAAAAAATGTACTCTTGATTATTTCTTCCTTGCTCTCAGAAATGAAGGCATGACTGAATAGCTGAATCAGCCACTCATCTGAAATAAAAACGGGTGTAAAGAGCTCAGAAAAGTGCTCAGATGCTTGAATTATAAATGACCCAAGTGCCATTTGTGATGATTTTCCCCACCTCTCAGAGTTGAATTACATTATGTCATTTTTTTCTTGACACTGAAAGAAAAAGAAGGAAATTTTGGAAAAATATTTGTGTAGGAATTCATCTAATTTCATTAGGTTATAAGAGAAATGTGTGAACTAATCAGGGATCAATGGATTTTGGTTGTTAGTGATGATGAACAGTGAGACAGGAAATCTGTAAATATCCTGAGAACATTAGAAACTGGCAACTGCACCTAAAACTGCGACCAGGCCATAGCTGAGCAGTTTTCAGGCGTGTCTGTGTGCAGTCACAGGTCTGTTGATGTCCCATTAGCAGTTAAAAAAAAAAAAAAAAAAAAACATTAATAACAGCTGTTTAAAATGATCATGTCTTCAAAAAACATGAAACACGATCTGATCTCCATAATGTTGTTTCTAATATTTGTTTGGTAAAAGTCAGGCTCATCTGTCTTAAATTCAGACCAATACAGCACTTTAGAATAAACAACAGAACAAATAATAATGAATCGCAGTTTGGATGTTTGCTAATTTAATTTTAGTGCATTTTTTCTTGCCAACTGTTGAAAAAAATCAGCTTGTGTTGGCATCAGTTTTCATTTTCATTGCATATTTCCATAAACTAGATGACTTCACTTTTAATTTCACTCTCAAATAAACTTGCTATTGCTGCTCAGTTCCAGATATTTACACTGAGTTTTATAATAATACACTATTGCATTGTTTTGTAAGGCTCCATCTGGAAAGTGCTCTCAGTATATCAGACTTTTTTCTGCTGTGAATTCACAACACTAACACAGGTTTTTTCGAACACGTCCCTCCCACTTCTCTGTCTGAAGTGCGTCGATGAGAGTTTCTCAGTTTAACATAGAACAATAAATCTTGCGATTTCCTGCCTCCGCTAGCCATCAAAGAAACACCTCCCCGCTGCTGCGGGCCGCATCTCTGTCTTTATTCTTTTAATCCTCCTCGTCCTCTATCCCACGACAAGCTCTGTCAGAGAGGGAAAGTCAGCAACGCCCTCGTAACTACAGCTAAGAGAAGTTCCACGAAGAGAAACACCTTCAGAAGGATCAGTAGGAAAATAGTGGAAAAGAGAAAATGTGACACTTGTAGGATATCAGTGAGCTTTTTCCTTTTTTTTTTTTAATTATAGGGATGTTGTGAGAGTTATTATTATTACTATTATTATTATTGTTATTTCTATATCAGAAGTAGAGGCTGTTACGGATCAACAGACACATTAGTTGTATATTCAGAATTTTCTAAACCAGAGGTTTCAAACTCCTTTTGGTTCTCCAGCCACGTAAAGAACATTTTCATCTTGAGTGGGCCGGACAGGTAAAAAAAATGCCATAATAACCTTTTAGTTATGGTTTTGCTTTGTTATGATGCAACAGAGAGCAGAC
This sequence comes from Salarias fasciatus, assembly GCF_902148845.1. Taxonomy (NCBI): domain Eukaryota; kingdom Metazoa; phylum Chordata; class Actinopteri; order Blenniiformes; family Blenniidae; genus Salarias; species Salarias fasciatus. The sequence continues at coordinate 37,913,422 of NC_043750.1, read as the reverse complement.
TATAAATTGTGAAAATATCTATATTTTAGCAAAAAACTAACAATTACATCTTAAAATACTAATGATTTCAAATTAAAGCCTATTTTAATGAAACCTTCTATTTAGTCCAGTTGTGGAGCAGTGAAGCTGATACCAGGTAACACTGGGAAAGGCCAGGGCACACTGTGGATAAATGCATCACAAAATCACAACACAGGGGATACACACACTCACATTCAGGCTGATAGAAAATTTAGAATGATTAAATTGCAATATTTTGGGGAATTTGACAGAAAACTGTAAACATATCCAGTTTGAGAACCTGTGAATTCCATGAAGTCTGGATCAAATCAAGGAAATGTCACACCAGTGAAGTAGTGCTAACCACTACACACCATTGACGAATCATGCAGAGTGCATATGTGCATCTTTACTTATTTCTTTATTTACAAGAGATTATGGAGATGGAGATTGCCTGCTGTGCAAGTTTCATGTTTTCACTACAATGTAGGTTGTTGTTTGTTTTTGCAATAAAGTCATCCACACAGAGAGTTACAGGCTACAAACACTAACAATGGAAGTACACGGACATTCATGCAGATGTGCAATAGCAGCGTTTCCACATGGAGATGAAACCACAATGTTTTCGGAAGTTGTATTTTCAAAAAAATTCCACCTTGAAAGCTATTTTCTCTTAAATTTGTGTTTTCAGTGGCTCTGAGCAATGTTGTCTTATAAATGGACTCTCAAAATGCAACACACTTTCTTCATTTTCACCTAAAAATGTGTAAATGGGCCATCAACACCAGTTTTTACAGGTTTTACACAAAGCTTTACGTGGACATGGAGCATCAACTGTTGTGACAACAGAAAACTGTTTCTTTGTTTGCACAATGTTAGGTTCAAACCATTAAAAAAGCAAAGAACACAAATTATAAGTGAGTTTTTTATCGATGATGAGTTTGATGCAATGTCAAATTTTGATACAGCATCAACAAAGACCTTCATCCACAAAATAAGCTTTTTTTTTTTCCGCAGTAAGTGCAGTTCAAGGCCTGAGTCAGAATTGCAGAAAACAAAATTAAAGGCTCTCATTTAAATAGTTTGGAACTGGAAAATACATCCCTGCTTTTGTAGTATATTTCAAACTTTTATGGCTTTAAAAGCAGGAAAAAAAAAATCATTTGTATCTGATTAAAATTATCACGGTGTGTGGTGGAAGGACCCAAGGGCAGGCAGCACAGGTTGATCAAAACTCCTTTATTTCCGAGTTGAGCTGGCGCAGGCATGGTACATGGACGGAACATATGGACAGACCCACAAATAGCTGACAAGACAAACAAGGGGAGGAGGACTTGAATAGGGGAGACACAGGTGCAACACATTAGGGCGGTAACGAGGCAGGTGACCAGGCAGGAGAACATGAGGAGCAGACAGAAGCAGGTGAGACAGGGCAAGCACAAACGACATGACAGGCCCCAAGCACGCCTATATGTCCACAGGAGCACAGGGCGTAACAGTAATGATATGTTTCACATTTAACAAGTAGAAACATTTCTATATGGACAAAGATTCATTGAATAGTCATACAACAATGTGTTTACTCGTGGTGCCTACTGTATAATGCCTTATGTTCAAATAATTAAACATGACTTCTTTGATGATCTGGGCTCATGCTAGATAAAGGAAAAGAAACACGGTAAAGAGCAGTGGTTTTTTTTACAGTGTATTTTATCGAATGTCATGTCAAAGAGGTAAAGATATAATGATTATGAGAAATCATACATAAACTTTTATCAATGTCCACCACAATGTGCACCATTTTATTTGACTTCATTATTAGTTTAAAGTTACAGGATGAAATATTCAAGTTAGGAAGTTGTTAAGGTTAAAACGGTAATGAATGGTGGCTATTTGCTCTTTATTTGCATTTTGAAAAATTCTTTTTATTTTTCATCAGTCTTGGCCAATTTTACCTGTTTTGTTTACATGACGATTGTTTTAGTGAAAATGCAAAACTTTGGCTGTGTTTTGTCCATTTACTTGACAAAGGTGTTCGGAGCGACTGAGACAACTTTTTGGAAACGACTCCCGAGGTGAAGCTTTTCAAAAGCGCGCTGACGCAGTCGTCATGTAAAATGCAATTTTTTTGAAAACACTCAGGCTCCGATGAACTATTGTCTTGTAAACAGGACTTAACTGTCTCCAAGAAACTTGCTCACAGCTTGAAATTCTTGATGATCCTTAGTCTTGTGATTTCAGGAACCTGAGGCTATTTCATAGCCTCTACATTTGTAATTTCCTCTCCAGATAAATGTCTCTGATGCTTTGTCTGAATATTGCACAGTCATTACTTTTCTGTTTTCACTCTTTTCAGCAGACACACAGTGAGACCATTCCCTTTAATTCCATCACTTTTCAAGAGGAATGTTTTTCAAATTTCCCCATGTCTATAACTCTGAGGTGAATCCTTCAGGGATTCAATGAATTTCTTCTTTTTTATGCAGTGTGTATTGCATTCAAAACGGAGCGTAGCATGTTACACTTATGTAATAAAACCAGCCATGGAAAATTAATGTAAAACTGTCACGCAGCAATTTTATGCCCTCTTACAGCACAAGTATCTGCATGAGCAATCTCGCTCAGGGCAACAAAGCCTCTGATGAAATTGTTTGGAGACAACTGTCTACAGAAAGATTTTATTACAGTGTTTAAATTGGAATATTTACCATAATTTTTGGGATTGTCATTTCCTGTCAATTGGATGATCAAATATCATTTTCTTTTTCCCTCTACAAAATCCTCCTCAGATAAAAGTGTTCATATATATCATAAATCCTTGGCAGCCTTGGCAGCATAAAAACTAATTACGTATGTAAATATTGCACCAATATTACTCTGAATGGAGCACAAGGTTTCTCTGCCTCATCCATTTTCACTACTTGGCTTTTCATAAAGTCATATGACATGATCTAATGTGCCACTGTACTATAAAAAGCCAATTTTCCAGAGGGACTCAGATGTAAATTTGTAATACATATGATAATGTTCCCTATTAGGACTGAGCGCTGCGCTCTCTTTTACATCCTGCAGGAAAATATGACATGAATCGCCTCATAAAATGTAATTCCGACTCTGCCTGACATTCCAGTTCCGTTTGACCTGCGTGACCAAGAGCCTGCTATTGTAGGCGCCACTTCCTAGAATGGTTTTACTGTGCCTCATTAAAGTGGCACACTTCTTCGTGTCTGTTTTGTCTTTATTGGCCTGACCTAAAACTGTTATGTAAAGAGCCATGCTCTTGTCTTTTTATTAAAAATATTAGAATCTATAAAGGAGCTGGTTCATGTGTAGATCGTTCACATGGAGATCATTTGCTGTTTTCTTTATCTTCTTTGCCGCTCTAGGTAATTGGCATAGCAAGAAGGGTATTTCCAAGTGAAAGTCGAAAACTTTTGGATGTCTGCATGCCATTCATTAAACTTGAAATGGTTCTCAGTAATTGTGAAACATAAATTTAAAATATAAGTTAATAGACTATATCATCAGTTTTGTCGCCTGAATGTGATCATCTGACTTGAAAACAAATTCTCTTAATTTTTTCTTTTTACACTTACGGATAATGTAAAATCCCTGCTGGTGGATTTGTTCTTTGACACAGTCCCAGGTGTTTGTTAGTTAGGTAGCCAAATACACCCCCATGTATTTACCAGATTAACCACTGAACCCCCACGCTTCGAGCCCTGACATAAGTCTCAGTTTGTTTAGCCAAAAATGCTTCATTTCCACTCCTTTGGGTATCATACCACACAGAGACGTTCAAAAAGTCTTCAAAGAATCATTTCCTTCAGTACCTGTGGGTTTAATGGCTTTATTTCAAGCACTATATGCATTTTATGCAGTTTTCATGACTTAAAATAAGTGGGAGAAGTGAAGCAGAGCTGCCATATGTGATAGAAAATTTATATTTTTATCCTATTTTGTCTGAAATCCGGGCCAACTCCAACATCAGCTTTTCCAGCTGATTACAATAATGAAAGAGCATTTTGTCCTTGTATGTAATTAAAGCATGTGGGGAATTGTTCTGTCCATTTGACCACATTTTCACTCTGTCTAGCAGGTGGCATCGTTTTCAAAGGTTTTCATATTGCAGCAAAAGATCTGAAGAGTTAAATTTGTGTGAAGCTGTGTCATTGAAACGCTTCATTATCACTTTTCCCTTTTCATTCCCTCCCTCTCTTTCTTCCAGAAAACCATAAACAAAAAGAACAAAAGAAAAAAAAAAAACTGGGGTGCAGTTTGCGTGATTACTCACCACAGGAGGGAAGTTCAAGCTATTGTTTGTCGCCCTTGTCTTTTTAAATGGAGTCATTTATCTCCTGTGAGATTCTATGAATCATTAAACCCGTTTTTCATGCAGGTATTTGTTTATGATGCTAATTACCATAGGAAGGCTGCCTTTGTCGGATGCAGGCTGCGGCCCTAAACAATACGTTTAATTGAAAAGCAGTGCTGAAAAGGCTGCGAGTGGTAAATCACTGAATCAGGAGTTCATGTTGCCGTGTGAGACATTGGCCATTGAGTATATAACCACAAGTAGCCAGCCTATCACAGAGTCACACAGCCACACACGCTCACGTTCACACTTCGGAGTCAGTGAAAATCCAGGCAAACACAGACAAAACATGCAAACTCTGTACGGAAAGGTTCCGTCTGGATTTAAACCTACTCTGCAGACATAAGGTCCGGGAGCCACATGTGGCCCTGTAGCTCTACTTGTCCTCATTTTGCAGCAATTCAGTCGGGGGAGTTAATTCTAGAAAAGGCCAGAGTGGCCCCTTCCCTGTGTGCATGTCTCGGTCCCGATCCTGGCGATGAGAGGGATGCTGGAAATCTGTCCGAATAAAGCGAGCTGTCAGGGAAACTCTGAGTAAACCCTCAGGAGGAGACAGAAACACAGAATTCAGACTGAAAGCAATTGAAAAGAAGAGATTTTATTAGAGAATCTTCCAAGATGAAACAAGTCAAAGATGCCGTTCAAGGAGTCGTCAGCCTCTAACTTAAACGGTTCAGCTTTTATAAACTAAAGTGAACAAAGAATGATTCTCTACCCAGTGCAGATGCATGCAGAGCTAAGACTGTTTTGTCTCAGTTACCTCTTCTCTCACAGCAGCGAAGGTCAGACCATGAGACCACACAATCCCCCGCAGAGTCAGCAGCAGAAACGAGTCATTCGGCACAGAGAGGAAAGGGTTAGGGTTCACATGAAACAACTTATGACAATGAATTTTCTGACACAATCCGTCTTTGATTTCTCCTGTGGTGTATTTAACGTCGCAACTGACGTCGCCCTGAGATTTGCAAAAGCTGAACGTCTGAAGTACCGGTAGCTTTAGAAACTGAGATAAAAACATGCCGTCAGCTCCGATGGCTTGTCTGAATGATCCCAGTTAGCAACAGTAACTAAGCTGAGTGTGTGTGTGTGTGTGTGTGTGTGTGTGTGTGTGTGTGTGTGTGTGTGTTGTTATTGCCTGGTTTCTCTCACTGTTTATCTATTTTCAAAATCTTTTCTGTTATTCTTTTGAGCATTCTTTGTGTTTCTTTGCTTGCTCCCCATACAAGTTTCAAAATGTTCACCTTTTTCGGGACATGTCGACTATGTTCTAGCTTTTCAGTGTTTTTTTCACTTTAGAAATTCTGGAAACTTTTGACTCATTGTTTCCCATTTAAGTGGATGATGACATTTTTCAACTTCTCCAGCTGATGACTCCTTCAAAACAGAACTGCTTTTAACTCTTGATGCCTCAATTTATTTACAATTTTGTTAAAAAAAACAAAAAGCTACTGATTTTGCTTTCAATTTGATACTACAATAAGTAGAGATTCTTAATAAAGTTCCGTCAGAATGCCGATGGGCCTTACACGGCCTTCTTTTATGTTAAAAAGCTTTTTTTGGTGTTTTAACAGGCTGGCTCACACCAGACTGACCTTTTCAGAAATCGGTGGACATAATCTAAATATAACACTAAGACGAATATAGATGTTGTTTAATGTAACCCTTATTTTAGCATTCCAAAAAAAAAAAGTAGTGTGTTTTTTTTGCGTAGCCTGTCTTTTCTGGTTTATGTCTGGCTGTACTCTGCTTCTGTCCTCAGTGTGAAGACGACTGATCTACTAAGCTGGATACAGTCATTACAGGTGAACAGAGGCTGGAAACAGAAGATAAAATGAGCAATCACAGATAGACATAAATACATAGATTCATAGATTTTTATCACTAAACACTTTCAAGTGAAAAAGCTCACAGAAAGCGTATTACTGTAAATATCCTACAAAAGATCATTCAAATATTCTCATTTTAATACATTTGTTTTAATTTTGAGTATGACTAAGTCAGCGCAGATGGCAAGTTGACCTTTGGTAAAGAAAATACGACTGAGTCATGGATGCTCGTGCTTTTTGTTTGCATGGGGCTGAAATGTCCAGATTTTAATGAATCATAGTAACTTGAAGGCTTGATTATATGCCTCATGGGCTGCTATTGTGGGTAATGGAAAGCAGCTGGAAATGGTTCAGAGGAATGTGAATTCAATGCGATATTGTGAATGAAACAGCTTTAAAACAAGGTTAAAAGGTTGTACAGATTACCACTCGAAGCTAGATAAGAGCAGGAATCATTCTGGAAAAGAGCCAAAAACACTTTCAGAGATTATCATCTGTAAAAACAGTTTGCTGTGAAATATGCTAGCAATCTAAAAACTGATGTTCTCTCAGGATCGAAGCTCATTCATGAACTGGTTTTATTCAAATGTATAAGTTATTTGTGCAGACGTGTCAAACATGAGGGCTGTGGGCCAAACCACCAAACAAATTGTAAAAATTACAAAGGAAACATTGATTTTTTTTTTTTTTTTTTTTAAGAGCAGTGAGATCTAATCTGAGATATCAGCACGAAACCTGCTACCTCGCTGTTATCAAACTATCCTCAAAGCCATGCCGGCAGGGGGAGTGGGTCAAAACATGCAGAATGCAACAGCTGCAGGAGAGGTTCTGCACAGGAAGGTTTCATTAAAACTGACTTTATATTGAAATGAGAGTTATTTTCAATATTGTTTGATTTTGTGAAAACATCAACATTTTCATCACATGCTCTGCCCCACAGCAACAACAAAAAAATCCTTCAAAATGGAAATTTAAAAGTGATTATGGCATTATTTTACCCGTCCGGTACACTCTAGATACGGAAACTGGATTAGATGTGGCCCCTGAGTTAAAATGTGTTTGACACTACTGCATCAGGGCTTACGGAGGAGGCCGTCTGTACATATTAGAAAATATCAAAGTTGAAGATTATAGTTAAGATTTAGGAAACAATTTGTTTCCATCCAGATAAAATATTACTCAGATAAGATGTTCATATAGTTCAGACGAACGTGCTAAACCACATTCAGCATGCAAGAGCCCAGGTGCTGCACCCATCATGTTTCACCAATAGAATTAAAACATAATTAATAAAATGTCGATTCAAGCAAAGACTGTTGAACATCTCAAACATTCATCGAAGATGGAACATTCAGCGATCGGCATCCTCACTTTCCTGGACATGGACAGAATAAGAATGAAACAACCTCAGGGCAGCGATTAGACCTCTCAGTCCTCACCAGAAGAATGTCATGGGGTTTGTTTTTCTATGTGCAGCATTTGCATGTTCTCCCTGTTGTTTTTTCATCGAGCAATCGGAAGATGTTTGTATTCCTAAAGTGAACCCACCAGTTTGGATCGGAGTGTGTCTGACTGTTTCCCCACAATTTAATCTGCACAAATTTATACGTGCAAATAAAGTGTGCTAACATGTTAGAAAACTCCCATGGGTTAAAGCTTTTCACAATATTTGAATAAATATTGCATTTATTTGAAATTCAAAGACAGTCAGGCAAAAGGAAGGCAGAGACACTTTGTGAAATCACATTTTCTTCCCTCCAGCATTGCCTGTGCATCCCGGATACATTTAATTACAGCAGATACGAAATCCAGACAAACCAATTCATAGAAAATGGTGCATCAATCTGCAGACAGTGACATTAAACAAGGGCTGACCTAAAAATATGTTACAGGGATGTTTCACAGTCTCATCTGACACATGAAGCCCTCCGAAAGATAATAAGATACCCAACATCACTTTTTAATTCAGAATGTTCAAGTCTATGTTGAAGATGCTTAAATGATCAAAAACTAACATTTATCAGTGACACAGATATTTATGGAAGAATAACAGAAAGGAAAATAAATTATTATTTTAATGTGATAATCTCAAAGGAAAGAGTTTTAGCTGCATAAAAGCAGCAAAAATTGTAAGTGTGCACGGAAAAAGGCTTAAAGTCCAGTTTTAAAAATCCATCCATCCATCCGTTTTCCACTGCTAATTTTAATAATATTTCAATTGATCTTTTAGTAGTTTTAGGCAACTATATTAGATGATTCATATAGTTATGAATTTTTAAATTGTGATGTGATTTTTGTGAATATCTATCAATTTATCTGATTTGTTTAGTTCATACATCTGCACCGTTATCTAAAATTAAATAAAAGACACAAATATATATGAAAGCTGTAAAAATTCGGCAAAGAGCTGCTTGAAGAGACAAATCAAAATAAATGAAATGAGAAAAGCTACTCAGACAGCAGACTTCACCATTATCAACTCCAGGTGTTTTGAAACTACAGAAAAGACCGAGACCCCATTTACACAACAACGTTTCAAGTGGAAACGGTGTCCGTTTACACGGAAATGGTAGAAACGCTGAAAATGATAATGTCAGGCCACGAGTTGACGCTGCAGTTTGATTGTTTGATCATTAAACCACACAAATGCTGCTGAGAACAATAAGCTATAAACATTAACAATGGGAGAACACGGATATTTGCGTGGATAAACGACCAGGTAAGATTGTTATTACAGCAACAGTCAACTATAAAACTGTCAAGCCCAGGAGAATCTGGACTGGAAGTCGTGACACTCTGGAGGAAAACATTGTTTATGAGCTTCTATTCATGCATGGACAGAAGAACTTTGTACTACGACTGTGGTATTTCCAAAAACATGCATTTTCCCACATTTCCACAGAGATGGAGTTGGAGTGTTTTCCAGATGTTCCATCTTGAGAGCCACTTTCCAAAAGTTTTCAGTGGCTCTTATGACCGTTGTCGTGTAAATGGACCCCAAAATGCTGCAAAGGTTTTGGAGTTTCACTTAAAAGCATTGTAGTATAAACAGGGCCTCAGTCATATAAAGGTGATCTAAAAGAAAAAAAATATCCAGGAACGGAGGAATGGATGCAAAACAGGGAATTTGATTTCCAAAAGGCAAGTCAATGTATCGTGTCTCATTGTTACAATTCTCTGAATACTGACAGTTTTCACATTTTGATGTCATGAAAATGGGCCAAGCTTACCGTTGTACCAGTTTATCATTGTAGATTGCAACAATGGCCCATGTTTACTGAAAATGTGAGAATGTCTGAGGCGTTGGCTGCTTCGAGGTTGCCTAAGTTAGATTTTAAGTCCAGAATAAATCTAGACTCAAGAGCAAACCTGGGAAATTGTCAACTATTTTTTTTCATTTTGAAATGCTTCTGTGTGTGTCTGTGTTATTAAACAGTTTGACTTCACTGAAACATTTTAGAGAATTAGGGGGAAGTCTTCATCTTCACTTTGAGGCAATTTGGGGGCAATCTTGAACCACTTTAATGGAAATAGTGACAGTTACATTTCTGTCACATTTACATGCGTTGCACAGCTAGAAATGATCATCCTGATTTTTTTTAATGAAGCTTCTATCAAATTGTATAAAAGCCAAAATTGTTTTTCATCAAAATTAATTCCATATATCCAACAGCCCGCGGTAAAAGCAATCAAAATTTCTGTCATGCATGTTTCTTATGAGTTGCATGTTTGCTATTAATAGTAGGCCTAATCAATACCGGGGAGAAAAAAGATGAAATTAGTAGCCATGGAATTGGATGATTGAACACGCTAGTGAATTAATGAATGCAATGCTATTTCAGGAGCAACTAATCAAGATCCGTTTAATTCTGTATTTACCAGGCCAACCAATTACCTTGTGGAACATTAATCAGAGAGAACACTTATAAGCACATGGTTCCTAATTACAAAAAAACAAAACAGAACAGAACAGCCTGCCCTTGTTTGTAAAACAGCCTAGAATGCCAGAAGTCTGAACGCTAACTGATGAGGATACAAAAAGAGCGGCAAGTGCGATTGGCTCTGACAGAGAGAAGCTTGATGGATCAGAGCGGGGAGCGGGGATGACAGTCGTCAGTCGGTTCAGGAGAAGAGCTGCAGCAGGGTCAAGTCGAGTGGGATGAAGAGTCTGCTTTTTATTTACTGGATGTGGAGCGTTCCGACATTGCCTGCTCATGTAAAGAAGGTCCTGAAGGACTACTGAATGTGCCACGTTTCCATCTCAGCCAAGCATCTGTTCTAAACTAGCTTCACAACTACTGACATTGAGGAACTTAATTATGTTATCCTGAATTTTTATTGTGTAAAAAAATGTTTATGCTGAAGGAAGATTCAATATGAAAGAAGTGGGTAAAATTTGAGATTGATACAAAATCACTAAAAACTGCATTGAGGTATGCAGGAAACAGTTTTGGGAATAAGTCTTCAAACGCCAATGCTTCTGTCAGTCAAATGTTAAAACTTGGTTATGAAATAACTATTACTGATGTTTGCATGAGCTTTTCAGAGCTGCTGTCTCTCTCTCCAAAGGCACATTTTTGCTCGATGTTAAATGTTTCTGTAGCTCCTGAAGCTCTCAGATACAGATTAACAAAGCAATACCACCGGTTTCCATGTGGGGGCAGTGTGGATCTTTATTCTCCTTCTCAAATGATAACACTACTATGGTTTCTTCAACAGTCACAATGTTATCAGGATCACTTTTGCTACTCTGCTGACACAGAGTCCCTCGACTCGGCGCTGCCCCCCAGTGGAAGCATAGCAGTATAGTATTTATGTAGAGCATAAACGAGCCTAAGTGGACAGTTAGCTTTAGCCTTGGTCGGAACACCTCAAAAATCCTTCAGCATCTTGGCTGATATGCCAGAAAAAAACGCTCAGCGATTCGTGACATTGGCATTGAGCCGAAATAACATTTTCCTTCCTTTTCAAAGACCTGTTTGTATGTTTGCACTTTAGATTTTAGAGCATCTTCCTCCCACGAATTCAATCAGCTGCGAGACTGACAGCTCAGCTAATGTGTCACGTCATCATAACACAGCTATTTGCACATTATCAAAGAAACAAAAGTAAACCTAGAGTGACTTTCCTGATTAGCAGCTATTAAAATGATTAGTTGTCAAAGTCGTAACTGTAATTACAATTTGTTTGTTTTTTTTACTTTAAACTGGTTACATTACCAAAACTCTGGTTTTGTGCATGAAAAAAATGCAAAAAGGATTATAACAAACCACATTACATTATATAAATTAAGAATTTGTACACATTATATCACTGCTTCCTTGTTATTTCTCCCTGCAAAGGCTTTGAAGCAAAACTAGCACACCAAATAGTGCTTTAGGACTCTGTCTTCTGATATGTCCGCTGAGAGTTCATTAGTTGTTCAGGATTGGCTGACACAGGGCGGCGGAGGACCCTGAATGGTTCGCAGTTACGAGACAAAGCCGAAAAGTGGTTGGACGAAGAGGCCCATGGTTCCCAGGACGCACACCGTCACAAACACCCAAAGGAAGATTCTATCAATCACCATCGCAACGTACTTCCAGTCATCCTCCACCTGTGAGCAGGGAGGGGGAGAGAGGTGGAGGCGGGGGGAGACAAAAGAAAAAGGTGTGAGAAGAGAGGCCAGTGTCAGTGTGTAAAAACAAAAGACCAGGTGAAGACGTGTGCACGGTGAGAGGGAAACTGGCTACTCAGAGTCTCAGCGGGTTTCCAGGTTGTGAGGAGAGATATGGATTATGAACGGCAGGCAAAGTAGAAAAGAAGGAGGAAAAAGAGACGAAAAAAGCTGAGCAGTTCTTGAAAGTCAACAGAAAATTGATACATAATTTACAGTGGGAGAAATTACTATGATAATCAGATTCAAACCGCAGTGTCAAAAGAAGCGACAGGCGTTTTGACAAAGCTGATGGAGCACTGAGTTTTTCCATATCAAAGGCTCCTTCGCCCCTTTGGGAGGTTTCACTCACTGTGTTTATAACAGGCAGAAAGCGAGAGGAGTGGAAGCTCTCGGCCCAAACCAAACCATATCGCTTCAAACTATTGTTAACTCATGAAGAAGGTTAAGCTCTTCTTACAACGCATCTCATCGACAGTTTTTGGTGGTATGATATTTTTCATAACTGAATTATGCATAAGAAAGTTGAGGCATTGATTAGAGTCTGTAGATTAATAATAAAGACAGAAGCACTGCATTATGCAACCGTATTCAGTAGGGATGGGGCGGGATCTCACGAGATCTCTAATGTGTCTTAAGAGTTGAGATATCAGTGACGCTGCCATAAAAGCTATCAAATTAGCATTAGCCTCAAAACCATGCTGCCAGGGTGAGTTTGGCAAAAAATGCACAATGCAACAGCTGTAGGACAAGTTTTTTTTTGGACATTTCACTGTATTGTGTATTTATCTTATTGTTTTTGTCTTTTTTTGGAAGTGCTTGTTTGGATTTGTTAAAACAGTGAACCACTGATAATCTGCACCAGAACAGTCAATTGGCTATATCACCATCATGGCCAGCACCTTGGGTTTTAAGGATACAGTGACCCATGGATTATCTGCTCCACAATTGTCAATTGGTTATTTCAGCACCATGTACAGCATCTTGTGTTTATCATTAAAGAGCGACTCACTGATAATCACAATTGTCATTTGGATATTTCGGTACCATGGACAGCACCTTTGATTTTTCATGAAAGAGCATTGTAATATTTACCTTTACCACAACCGTGGATTGGCTATTTCAGCATCGTGGACAGCGCCTTGGACTTATTAAAACAGTGACCCACTGATGATCTTCACCACAACGGTGCATTGGCTATTTCAGCACCATGAACAGCGCCTTAGACTTACTAAAACAGCGCCCCAATGATGGTCTTCACCATAACGGTGGCTTGGCTATTTCAGCACCATGGACAGCGCCTTGGACTTATTAAAATACAAACATTTTCATCAACTAAAATGGTGTACCATCTATCAAATAGTGGGGAAATTACAGTGAGGGTTAGAAGGCAGCCATGTGTGTTTCCCAGCTGGTCTACAGGTATCAAAAGAGGAAAAAGACTATGTTACTGGAGTAAGAGTACTCCTATGCTGTGTGCACGAATGGACCGCGTGGCTACAGCAGTATCACCACAGATTTACTAAAACCATGAATAAATAAAAAAAAAATGCCTTCTCAGTTTGTGTGCAGTTTGCAGGTGATTAGCGTTTGGGACATCATTCACAAACAGGGGTATGCACAAGATGATTGTGTACATTTTATACAATGGCTAGAAACATTTTAAAAACGTAATGTACATTCTCTTAAAATATCTTAAAATTAGGTTTGTAAACTAAAAAAATGGGGAGCCAGTAGGGCTTTTCCCTTCATAAGAACGGCAGCATCTGTGCTGAAAGCAGAGCCAGTCTTTTTCAAATGTGGTAAAAACAAAGGCGACCATAAACAATGAAAATATTTTCAGAGATAGGAAATCAAATTGTGCATTGTTCATTCACCAATTTGCATAAGGTCCTCCCAGTATTTGGGAATCATGCCCGATGTTCCATTTTCCTGAAAGCAAATTTGCAAAATGAATAGTGTGCTTCATGTTTGCGGATCAGCTGCCCCTCGTATGTTTGGCAATATCACGCTTACACATGCAGTTAGATGCAGAACGCTTCAGTAGATTAGGCACATGGAGTGCAGCATCAGATAAAGTCTATCTGATGTTGAAAACTCTACATTTATTGCCAGTTGGTCTATCTGATAGACCAACTGGCAATAAATGTAGTTTTCATGAACACTGAAGCATTCATTTGTCAGTAACTGCACCTGGAATTGCTGCTCCACATCTCAGCTGTACATATGCAGACACTACATCATGCAAACGATCGATTTCAAGATGAAAATAGCTATCAAAAGCCGCAAAGTGAAAAGTAGAGTGTCTACAGTTTGATGTTAAAGTAGAAACATTACAGATCTACATTCTATCCATAATGGCCATTCAGCTCCACTGAGCAACTCAGTCTCTGGATTCTCTTTCATGACTCCTCCACATGTACAAACACTGGCTGGACAAATGCTTCTGGAGGGATTCATAAAACAAAACTCAAGGGAAGATATTGTGCACCTGTACTCTTGAAATAATGACTTTACCTTTTTTTTTTTTTAAATGAGAGAAAACAGGTGGCAAAGCCTGGAAAGAATACCAGATATGTGCCCCGAAGTACATTTTTCATTAACATGTTGATTAAATGACATTACCGTGCAGGACATTAGAATGCACAGCATGATAGGAACCATCCTACTAATTGAAAAAAATGATCATTTTGACGAAGGAAGGACTTGTGCAAAGTGCCACATGATGGATGTGCAGACAGAAAGATGGATTAGATGGATTAATGCCAAGCTGAGAGGAGATGCTCATTCAGGGATCACAAAGACGTCCTGCCCTGTGACGACATTTGATAATAACCCTATTGGATTCCTATTAGAGCCCTGCTATTAGACATAAAATAACCATGCTGGTACAGTCATGTCTTCCTGCGAGTACCGATCTCTCTTGCCGTTTTAACTTACAGAGTAACAATCTAACATCTAGTTTTACAAATGCGACCAACACTGTCCAAAGCAGCATATTTTCTAATGAAAGCTAAAAACCTCACTGACAGAAAACTAGCATTAGTCTCACAGTTGTCAGGATGATTTTGTAAAAACATGCATAATGCATTTCAACATTTCTATGTATTTTGTGAAAATTGTGAATTTGTTATTACCATGCACCACAACAGCAACAACAACAACAAAAAAACCTTTAAAGTTTAATTGTAAATGTTATTATGGCACTATTTTATCTGTCAGATGCTGCTCTCTCATTGATCTCAGTCATAACTGATTGGCTACAGCAGCTGCCTGCTGTGTCTCAGAGTGCAGAGGAAAGGCCGGATCCTCACCCTCATCCTCCGGATGAGAGGGTGTGTGTTTTCTGAAGGACCTTTTACTGCTGCATTAAATTGTGTTTTACTCTGTTGGACATTCAGAGCGATGGGTGACAGTGAAAGCAGCAGCGGCTCACCTCTTTGGCCTTGTTGCGGCTCCTCATGTTCTCAGCGATGTATTTGACGCTCTCGATGGCCTGTTTGATCTCCGGCGACACCACGGAGAAGGCCACCACCGTGTTGATGCTCTGCGGACTCAGCTGACGCGTCATCTTCCCACTCTCCGGCGTTTCTGGGGCTTCCTTCCCGTGCTGGCAGGGGCAGGGGCATTTCTTGCCCGTGCAGCCCTCCACGGAGGAGAATTTACCGTCCCCGAACTCCAGGCAGTTGAGGGATCCTCCTCCGACCTGCTGGGATCACAAACCGAGTTCACATTAAGTTCCACCTCAACCTGAAAGCACACTTTCCTTCATGAGATGCATCTTTTTTTTATGGGAAGGTAGCAGAGTAACATTCAGGGTATAAAACTTTAATAAAAAAGGCCCATTTTCTGTCAGGAACTCATTGAATCCATCTGAACACTTTCAGTGAGAGCCGTGTTGAGTTGTTTTAGGAAAAGTTTCATTCTTTTGAATTCACCTGGCAGGACTTGGAGAAAGTGAATACTTTATGTCCCGGGGATTTGTTTTATGGAAAAGGAGAGAGAAAAAAAAAAAAACCTTTCTAAGACCCAACAAGCAGGTTTGAGGATGGTTATAGATACTGTAAGTATGGTGGATGAGTTGATCCAGAGTTCCCCGAGGAGCAGGAGGGACAATTTATACGGAACCATTTTGAATATTACTGCAGGAAATGGTTTAGTTATTCCTCAATCACACCGTGAGTGCTTCAGTTATTGTTTATATAAAAAGAGCTCAGTGGTGGTTATGATGTTTTCCCAAACCACTGCTGAAACAAACTTGATTGAATTTAAGATGCATTCAGCTGCACAGACAAAACTCCCTGAAGAGGGAGTTAATTCAAATCGGTGGCGTGCATTGAAAGTTTGCATGTGTCTTCAGTGAGAACACTAAAGACAGCAAACAATGAAATCAACCAAAAAAGTGTAACTTCAGAATGATTCATTCATTTTCATTATTATTTTAGTTGTCAGTCACAGGTCTCTGGATGATCCTGGAGTGGGTATGGACACTCTGGGGACGGTTTTAACCGTTTGAGGCCCAGTTTACAAGACAGTGCCGAACAAAGTTTTCAGGAGTTCACGTGATCATTTTAGAGCAGAGTTAGGCTTTAATCTGATTTATAGAGGAATAAAAAGTCACATGTAAACGCACGGTATGAAAACCTCAGCAAGGCCCTTGACCCCCATATCCTTTGTGGCAGCCGGCTGATCCCCACATGTAGTTAACAATGAACAGATTGGGTTAAATTCAGAAAAAAGAATTTCTCCACGAGCCACAGTAAAGTGAACGCAACGGATGTAAAATTACATTCTGATTACAGCCAATTTTGACAATGGCAGTTGGAGAACGTCTTTCACTGCACTATTTAAAACCTCTTTTTGAATTCTGTAAACTGTGAGAGTGATCTGGGAGAGTGCACACTTACACAATGTTTGTGGACCTTTAAAAGAAATAGATTAGAGGGAACTTTTGGACATTTTTCTTAACTTGTACATGTCACGGGAATGTCGTAAATGTGGACCAGAATTGACAGAAACTATTGACTAAAATCGCCAAAAAGAAACTAATGAAAGTGTGTTTTATTGACTCGTTGTCACTGAAACAGTGGACTGTGCTCACTGATGACTTACTACTCTGATTATAAGGTTCTTTATCTTCAAAGTCTTTATCTATTATTTTTTATGTTTACAGGGTGGCCAACTGTGATCATAAGACGTCCACAATAATTTTATTGTCTTTACCAGAGCGTGTAATTTCAACTAAATATTAGATAAGAAGAGAATAAGAATGGGAACTTCTAAATTGGTATGAAAATTCAAATTGAATGGTCCCAAATTAAATTCTTACTGAATAAAAATGCATTAAAATGCAAAATAAATTCTACCTTTGAATGCATTTATTTTGATGCCATTTGACGTGATTTGATTAGATTTTTGTTTTTTTTCGTTTGTTTTTTTTGTTTTTTTGAAATGCAGTTGACTTTCAAACTGTTTTCAAAAGTACTGACACATCTTGATTGCTTTACCATTTCTGGGCATCACTGTGAGGGCTGCCTTTAAACCAGCTGGGGCTGCATATGTAGAAATATTTTGTTCACAGGTTTTCCTGATAGATGATCATGATTGATAAAAGTCAGAAAATACAATATACAATAGTCTTGTGACACTTCTACTGTAAAATGATCAAGAGTTACAAAGTTTTCAGATTCAGATTCATTTATCAAAAACATCAGAGTCGTGTTGACATCGATTGACCATAAAAATTATGACGTTTTTAACATGGTACCAGTTAGTGAGTGGAATATATTAGACAGCAGGTAACCATTTTGTGCTGAATGTTTATGTGAAATCAGCTAGTGTCAGATACCCCACAACAGTGTTCACATTGTGTCTCAGGGCTGTTTGTCAACACAAGACCCGGCAGGTGGGCATAATGTTACTACTAATGGATGATCTTATAAGATAAGTACTACTTACCTGCATCAAGCTGTTCTTCCGTTTCCTCCCTCCTTTTCCTCCTCCGCCTCCTCCTCCCCCTCCAGCTCCTCCTGCCTCCCCACTGCTGTCCAACCCCCCAGCCTTGCTGTCCTCATCAATCGGTCTCCGCATCAACATAATCCTCGGCAGCACTTTGAGAAACACCGAGCGCACCCAGCACGGCATCGTGTGGGTCATCGGCGTGCGGTAGTGTACATTCAGCACGAAGACAGTGATGACGATGCTGAGCGTGACGAAGATCATTGTGAAGAGCAGGTACTCTCCAATGAGCGGGATGACCAGCGATGTGGAGGGGATGGTCTCGGTGATAACGAGCAGGAACACAGTGAGGGAGAGCAGGACGGAGATACAGAGCGTGACCTTCTCTCCACAGTCAGATGGGAGATAGAAAACCAGCACTGTGAGGAAAGAGATGAGGAGGCAGGGGATGATGAGGTTGATGGTGTAGAAAAGCGGCAGGCGTCGGATGTAGAAGGAGTAGGTGATGTCTGGGTAGATCTCCTCGCAGCAGTTGTACTTGATGTCATGTTTGTAGCCTGGAGCGTCGATGATTTCCCACTCGCCACTTTCCCAGAAATCTTTGAGGTTCACCTAAGACACAGATGAAGAGCTGAAATTCATGTAACGATTAGAGGACAGAGAAAGTGTCTGAAAGAGTCTCAATCATTTCAGTATCTATGCCTGTAGGCGTCATTCCTTGTTAAGAAGATATGAAACTGTTAAAAACTACATTCGTCTGGATGATATACCTACATTCTCACGCTGCGTTTACTCTGCAGGTAAATGTGGCTCACAGAAATCTTTACTGAGCAGCAAGACCTGCAGTGTGAACTTGGCAAAATGTGATGGGTGTGTGTGTGGCTTCATTACAAAAACAGCACCAACTAGTGGTCCAACATGAAAAATCCACTTTCAACATTTCTGCTGTTTCTATGCAAACAGACGAATGTTTCCGAGACGTTGACATGCAAATGTGAAACTTTTCTGAAGCGGAAATACAAAAACAATGTGTTTTCAAGTGAAATGTCGTGTAAATGGGACCAAAACAGTGAATCGGTAAAAAGATGCTGAAGTCTGAATAAATCACGGCAGGCTTTTAACACGGGAGTGTCCCACATATAGTCTGTGGCTCGTTACAGGCTCCAATCAGAACCGTAGGAAAACCTCTCAGAGTGTAAAAGAAAGAAAGATTTTAGCAACAGTAGCTGCAGTTCCTGGTTCGTCCATCAGGGGTGAACTGTCCCAGTGAGAGAAAAGGTCATTCGTGCTGAAATGTAAATACATTATATACATAAATTTCATATAAAAAAAAAAGTACGAAACTCTGTACAAAACTGAACTTCAATCAAGACATTGATTTGGGGAGAAAGACAGGAAGTCGGCTGTTAAGAGTGTAACTTCATAATGCTTTTATCGCTTTACTATGAATCCCCCTCGTAGAGGTAAAAACAATGAAATAAATCAATTTAGGAGAATGTATAGAAAGACATTTGAGTTCAGATGTACTGAATGAAATTGAAAAGTTGTCAGAAAAATAAGTATGAGTACAGATACTTAAAGGTGCATTAAGGAGTTTTACAACCTTAAAAATACTTATTTTCCACCATAAATATGTTACACATTTTTAATGATGTGTACAATGTGCCCTGACATATTCATTGCAAGTACCTCTAACAGCGCTAAATTGTCACTTGAAAGTTGCAGTGCCGGTCCGGCACCAGAATTTTTTGGGGGAGAATTTGAAAGGAATGACGTAATGCGCTCTCCGGCTGGATAAGTTTCGCTTTGACCGCCATTACTCCGCCAGATGCTTAGTGAACAACAACTGAGCAGGATCTTCCAGAAAGTAAGAAAAGACCGGCTTCCAGCACTGCCACAGCTCCAGCACAGACTCCACCAGGTAAAAGAAACTTAAATCTTACTTGAGTGCTGCTAAACGAGCGAAGACGGAGTTCCCCTCTTCCGTGCACGCGAGGCACAGGGACGAGTTTTTCACAAAGCTACATTACGCCCAAGGCCTGCAGGGGGCGCGGTTTCGCATAAAACGTGCAAACTCCTCAATGCACCTTTAAACAATGTGCTAAATTAAAGCTAAAATAGTTATTAGTCACTTCTGTGTTGAAATGGAAAAAAACGGGTGTTTTCATTTTTTTGTGATGAATAGAAATTTCATTTATTTGATTGAAAATGGCAGATTTATAACATAAATTATGTATTTATACAAATCAAATCTCTGGGAGAGTTTATAGTGGTTGGCTTATTGACTGTTCTGTTCATTTTTAAAATGTTCTTAAACATATTCTTACTTTCTCCTCCCCACCAACAATCACATGGAATTTCCACGTTTGGAGGAATTATAACTCATCCAGTATCTTGTTGTTGGATTGTTAACACTGAAATTTAACAGTGATGAAACATCGAAGTGATGGAGCAACATGCTCTGATAAAGCTGCGTGAAAAGACAACCAGACAAAAAGAGGAGATTAAACCTGGAGCTGCTGAGCGAAACAGCCCAACTTATGAGCGGCGTGTTAGAGATAAAGAAAAATCACGCTCGCATCTTTGAAGCAAGGTGACAGTGTTTATGACAGTGTGCGACAAATATTTGGCAATCACATCGTTGTCAGGATTATTTCATCTAATGTTACAGCTACTTAAAGCTTTGACTGTTTGCTCATACTGAACAGATCGTTGCAAAGACAGCAAGCATTTACAAGAGAGTACGGTGTTTGAGTATTTGTAATATGATGCACAGTTGGGAACAAGCGGGCTGAAAATGATATTTATAAGCACAGTAACAAACACTGACCTTGGAACCGATGAGTACCAGGTCAATCTTGGCTTTATCATACGTCCAGGAGCCAAACTTCATGGAGCAGTTTTGGTAGTCGAAGGGGAAGTAGGTGATGTCCATGGGGCATGAGGATTTGAAAATGGCCGGCGGGATCCAGGTGATGGTGCCGTCAAACTTCAGCAAGGCCTTGGTTTTATCCTCCACCAGGAAGTCGCCCACAGCGCTGGGTGTGAGGCGTGGGCACGTTTAATCAGACGGATGTGGCGGAGAAGACGCGAGGAGACACGAGAGTTTGGAAAAGGACAAAGTTTAGAGGGAGGCACGGATATCAATGAGTGGGGAAAATTCAAAGGAGGAAGCAGATAGAGGAGAAGAAAAGATGGCATTAGGAGAAAGAAGCCACATTATGTGCCACTGAGAGATACCAAACTGCATTTGATTACCATTATGAGCCACTATTGTAAGTCTGAACGCTGAACAATCAGCCGTCAGACCAGCGCATTCATGTTAATTAGGTTATTGTTTGTTGCACATTGTAGAAGCTGAAGGTATAAAAGGTGTTTGTGATTCTAAAACTTTAACTTAAATGCTCCTAAATTTAACAGAAAGTCAGCGATTCTCAAAATTACCCATACAAGTCTGAAGCTCTACATGTGGGGAAGAAAATCTGGTAGCTACCTTGAAGGTGTTTGTTTTATTTACTCCGAGCGACTTTAGCCTTTGGCTGTAATGGTTTTTTTGTTGTAGTCAAGTTTGATCTTCACAAAAATCTGTGAGAGATACTGAGTTAACATGTTCAGAGTAAGCAAATTAAGTTTTAAAGTGAACGTATAAAGGTGTTGGTTAGATTTCTATGTGTTTGACCAGAAATCAACAGTCAGAATACAGAATGGAAAGCGTCAAACATCGTGTGGTGTTCGACACTTCCTGATGCTCGTCAGTCTGAGTCCCCTTGCTTTTCCTCTGATTGTGGAGCTTTAATGAGCTAATAAACCACATCTCCAGTTCTATTGTTTTCCTGTTTCCTAATGAGAAATATGCTGCCACTGACTGATGAAGCGTGGCCCCAGTGACGTTGAGATCCTCACTTGTTGTAGAGAACAATGTCGGGTCTCCAGATCTTGTTCGACGGGACTCTGATGAACTCGATCCCGTCGAACTCTGCCGGCACCCATCGCAGCTTATAGTCGTTCCAAATCTGAAGGAGGGGAGGAAAAGATTTTGAGCTTTACGCTTCGTATTGTACACTGCAGACGGTATTAGTCACCGGAGACGCGTTCCTTCATGGGAAAACATATTTATACTGCAGGCAGAACCTCCTTTGATGTTTTACTGTAGTGCCAAATAAGGATATTAAGGAAATCAAGTCTCATTTTTATAGGAAGATACTCAATTTTCATTTGAGTCTGTGCTCACTTCTAATGAAAATGTTCTTTTTGAGGCAGCTTTTGACGAGCAGTCCTCAGAGGACGGGATCATACATGTAACTAAGCCTGGATGAAGCGTCCACTTGTTATTCCGTCAGTGTTTCTGCAGGTAACATTTCATGAGCCGTAGAACCATTACTCCTGGCTATTTGCATGCCATTCAGGATGAATCCATTCATTAGCCAGGCGGATTAATAACCAGTTAAAACCTGGGAGCTGTTTAATTAACCACTTCATGCTACGCTGGCTTTTCCATTTATCTATCCAGGGAGTTTACATTATGATTGGGTGGCTTCAGGTGTGCGGCTTATTATCGGCAGGAAACAACAGTCACTGAAACGAACCAAACGTAGGATGATCAACGCAATTTCCATTAATGGCTTTCCAGGTCTGCAGAGGAACGCAAGTCATGGGATGAATGAAATGAAGATGCTTTTTAAAACAACTAATCAAATAACATATTTCATTTATCAGTGAACTGTCTAATTTTACCCCTCTAACAGTAAACCTGATAAGTGTGTGTAAAAAACAACATGACAAGCTGTCATCAA
Organism: Salarias fasciatus; assembly: GCF_902148845.1. Lineage (NCBI taxonomy): Eukaryota > Metazoa > Chordata > Actinopteri > Blenniiformes > Blenniidae > Salarias > Salarias fasciatus. Next base: position 37,890,814 of record NC_043750.1, on the reverse strand, counting down.
AACAATACTATTTGATACATTTGCTCATATTTGTTCCAAGACAGTGAACATTAGAATAAATGCACCAGAACTCACAAGCTGATTAAAAAAGTAAGCGAAAAAGAAAAAAAATATATCAATCGAAATATGTCATCATGTTATATACACACACCACCATCATGATCATCAAGTTTCTCACACACACCTGCTCTCTCTCTTTCAGTCTTTTGCATATTTTCTAACAGTCTTTGAATATCTGAGTCATATTTCTATTTCTGTGGGATGAAAGGAGACTTTCAACAACAAAAAGAAGAAAACCACACAGATGACAGAAATCACAGCTGTAGATTCAGGTTAAAGAGCAGAGATGGAAAGAGGTAGATAAAAATATGTATATGTGAAGAGATCAGGTGGTTACAGTGTGTCTTCATTCATGTGAGAACATTCCCTGCTTATTGCACAGTGCAGAATACAAATCAATATCGTTTTCTAATCCCCGACTTGGAGGTAATGAGCAGAGCTTGGTTTTAAGGACTATGGAGTGAACCGTTTTAGAAACACTTAACATTGAGGCGACTGTATAAACACCCCCTGCAGCTTTGCTGCACAACAGCGGTGAGGAATTCATGGAGGGGGGTTTTCTGAAACGGCTTCGACTGTAAACCCAGTGGCGGTGATCCAGAGTCTTTATCAGTGACTCCAGTGTTGACACAGCTTCTCATTAGCGACGCCTTGTTATAAATAAACATCTCAGCCACCACAGACGACAAATAGCATCAGCATGTGCAGGCCTTTCAATGAGCTTTAATTGGAGCGTCAGCTGATCCACTCACATGTGCCGACAACACGCTTGACCATGTGGAGCAATTCTTCTGATTTTAAAAGGCAACATGCACACAGTTTTTTTTTTTTTCTTTTTTAAAGTGAAATACAGACTGAGAAGGGAAAACTGAAGCAGAAGATATCGCTGGACAGAGACGAAGTGTTGTTTGGGTGAAATGGCAACGTGAGGTCAGGAGTTCAATGTCTGTGGCTTATAGATCTGCTCAGAGTCGGAGCGTGACTAACAATAATGCTGACATTGATCACCGGCTGATTGCACTGTGAAACATCCTTGTTTTCCTTTGCCTGCCTCGCCTTTATCCCGACCGTGTTTAGCATTTCAGTGACATATGCATCCGCATTGAGAGGCGGAGAAGAAACAAGCGGCGTCCAATACTGATGGCTGCTTTATATGCATTGAGATGTGCTAACACGTGACCTTCTTCTGTCCCCGTTTACCTCCATCTCCGCAGCCGTCAAGGTCGATCAAAGTGTGAATTCGAGCTGAGAGTGGATGTGTGCGTTTACGTGAGTACTCACATGCCGGAGCCACAGATTTGTTTCCATGATTTGATTCACTTCATCCTGCAGAGACAGAAAGCAGGTAAACCGCCTGTTAGCCTGGAGAAGCCTGTGCATTCATGTGCTCAAGCATCTGGAAGACCATGTGCAGCCGGTCAAGGAAACGAAAGAGGCGCATGCAAGGAGGGGAGTTTTACAAGAGTCTTTCTAAAGAAATGGAAATGCTTGTCTAATCTTTGTCTCCTCCAGTTGAAGGTGACGGACAGAAAAGGTCGGCTGTGACTCTGTGGGTGTGTCGATAATTGATGGAAAGGTTACGTATGTGACTTCCTCTGCATGACCCCTCTTCAGGTTTGAGTCAACTTCCTGTGAGTTCCATGTTTTCACATGAGCCACCTACAGAGCTGCATCAACCACATCCTGTGCACAAACACATATGGAAATGTGTGCAGGGACACACTCATTCCTCCACATGCTCACCTTTAGATTAATCTCACCTTGCCGAGCAAGCAGATAGAGCTACATATCAGGCTGGTCTGAAAAAGGCTCCTGCAGGCAATTTTCTCTTAATCTGAGGATTTCCATTCTGAGCTGAAAACCTCTTTTCACAGGGGGGGGATGTGCAGCCCCCCCCTCCTCTCTGCCAGCATTAAACTTAACACGGGCGAGGCAAAACAGCAGTGTATGGCAACACTGTCTGACATTTTCTGAATCTGTGAAATTGAACAGACTAAATAAAGACGGTATTCACTTCCCGCTTTCACTTCCCTCAATCCTCGGCTTATCTTTCGGCTCTCCTTTTTTCAAAGGTAGGATATACCATGAAAAGGCTTGTTGTTGTTGTTCATGTGGACTCTATAGAAAGTGCCGACTGGAGGCTAAAAGTGAAATGTACTTTTTTTTTCCTCGTGATCACGTTTGCTCATATGGGCTCATAAACATATTTTGATGAATGGACCGACAGGAGGGGGAGAATACAAATGAAAAGAAATCATACAGCAGTCAGAAGAAGGAGGGCGAAGTACTTATTAAAACACAAGAATTTAAAGTTGAGACAACAAACCCCACGCCCCATTTACACGACATTTCCAGTGAAAACATATTGTATTTGTGTTTTCGTTACCAATAACTTCTGCGTTCACATTACAACGTTTGGAAAACTGGAAAATTACGTTTGTTGACATGGAAACATCAGACGCTAAAGATGGTGCAGTTTCAAGTTGGGCCACTAGAGGATGGTATTTGTGGTTTTTGTAATGAAACCACAGATAAATGACGATGGGGTTATACAGACCAAGTTGGATTGTTATTATGGTGTCAACTCTTGTCAATTCTAAAACTACCAAGTCCTGGAGAATATGAACTTGGACAGGGACCCGGACCAGGACCAGGAGAATATGGACTGGCAGCCATGATACTCTGGAGGAAAACATTGTCATTGTCCAGCTAGCATGTGCAGAAGAACTATTTTCTACAGATGTGGTGTGCAAGCGCAGCAGCAGCGTATCAGACATCTACAAGTTGTGCTTTCCCTTGTTTTCACGTAGACTGAGTCTGAGCATTTTCAAAAACTTCCACTTTTGAGTCATTCTCGAAAAAACTTGCTTTTTCAGTGACTCTGAGCACAGTTGCCACATAAACAGACACAGAAAACGTGACAAAACTCTTCTGTTTTCACTTGAAAATGTTGTATAAATGGGTCCTCAGTATGAAGGATATGTGTTTAAATTTTTATTCTGGTTTGTAGATGAAGTAACGTCAATCACCACGCAGGAGAGATTCCATCTATGTACCCATGTGGTAAAAAATAATTCAGCAGATGGGGACGATACATAAACCAGAGAGGGGGTACATTCTTCCCATCAATCCAGGCAAATTGCACCCTGCTTGTAAAATGAGCTATATGGAGATGAGATTGCAAAGCCAGGCTGAAGACACCGTTGACACGGTGCAGAAATGAGTCTCCCGTTCGGTATGTGCGTCAGTGGGCGATGCCAAGCTTACAACTTTGACGAGCTGCGAGATGGAGACCTCGAACTCTACGGTGACGGGGTCAGAGACATTTTCCACAGGTCTGATGAACTGGTTATATCGTCTGAACAGCTTCCTGAACAGACGATCCTCCGCTTTGGACGAGACACAATCTGCATAAGAGGGGACGGGAAAAAAAAGAGAGAGAGAGCAATCAGTGAGTGCCTAAATGAATGTGACACCCAAAGAGACTGAAAGAAAAATGTGGTTGATTACTTGAGCCATCATGGGTTTCTAAAAGGTTTATTCTGATTAATTACAGCTATCATTCACAATCCTCCACGTCAGTTCTGATCAACTCCAGTCATGTTACATGAAACGTTCAGAAGGAACTGAGAGGAAAAGACTGAGGAGCTAAGCCTAGTCCAGTTCTGATGCAGCAGCACATCAACAAATCTCTTAAATCTGGGGAATTAATATTTCATGAAATTTGATGATTTGCCCCAAAGAGATGTCTTTTTATATTACGCTCTTGAGCTTGAATCCTCAGAGTCTACTTTAAACAAATCTGTGACACAAGATGACTTCTGAAATGTTTGTTTGGGACATGCCGAGTCTCACAAACACTAAAAAACAAGAAAACATCTCTTTCAACATGTCACATCAGCACTACGGACTCAGACGTAGTGATTTTACGAGTGCAAACTTTCATAAACACAAACTCAGATGGCTGTGTGATTCAAACTGATGTATTTCCACTCGTACTGTATTTAAACTGCAAAGTGATAGATAATGTACCAGAGTATTTACTGATGTGCTCACACTGTGCGTTCACATCATGACCTGACTGCTCAAGCTTTATTTGCATGCATACCATCGACAATTTGATGCTTGTTGATCGCTGTCGGGCAGATTAGTGGATGAGACCTGAAAGGAATTTGTCAAAAAGCAGAGAAAAACAAAACTTTGTTTGCATCAGATAAAACTGTATCTTGTTTGCTTGTGGTAGTTTCAGAGTGTTGACAAGACAGAACTGATTTTTATCTCTGCACACTGAGACAAAGTCAAAAAAAAAAAAAAAAAAAAAGAAGGAGGACAGTCACATAAATAGTCCTGCAGGTGGGGAGGAAGTCATGGACCGTAGTTTGCTGACTTTGCAGGAAGTATTTCAGTAGCTTAGTTATGGTGCCTTCAGTTTGACTGAACGCAGTCTCACAGATTAAATAAAAAGTTGTGAGTAAATCAGCTTTAAGTGTGGAAGAACCCAGTGGGAGGAGTTGGCCATTCTTGTCAGGATTGCAACAGCCTGTTGGGAACAGTCAATCACTCCTTGCTTGTATACACACACACACACACACACACACACACACACACACACACACACACACACACACACACACATACACACACACAAAAACAGAGGTAAACTGCATAAATCATATGTTGCTGGTCTCCTGTGGTCTGATCAAACATGCACTCACACTCTCACACATACACAAAGGGAGAAAATCCAAACTTTAAATTGAACTTTGCAGATAAAGCTTTTCCAGAAAGTGTTGTTTTCGCCTGTTTACATGGAGATGAAGCCAGAGCGTTTAAAAATGTCCCACCATGGGAGCAGTTTTCTCGTGGCTCTGAGCACCATTGTCATGCAAACAGACAAAACACAACAGAAGTTTTGCGTTTTCACTTGAAAACGTTGCTGTGTATGTTGCAATTGAACCTCTGGTTTCTACAGCAGAACGACATGTCCGAGTGTTGTGTAAATCATGTTTGCATGTGATCCAGGTGATAGTGTCATAAATGTACTCTGCTGGAGAAACACCATAAAATTCAAAAAAATGAGGAGCACAAGCGGGATGTGGGATCGCACTCATTCATGCATGTGCAGAAAAACTGCCTAGCAGACCTGTAAATCAAGACAGGGACGGACTGAGGGCTTTAATGCACTGTGAGGCAGGAATGACAAGAAAACGATCAAAGGTAATCAAGAAGGAGCACAGAGGATGCAGGGAGAGAGTTTACACCAGACATCATGAAATATGTGGGAAAACAAGACCGAACAAAATCAGCAGAACTGGGACTGTTTTCACATATAAACTGGCTCTGGATGAAAAGCTGGGTACAGCCTCTGAAAGAGGCAACCTCACAAATTCTTAAATTCAACTAGTCAACCTCATGTGCATGTGTTTGGATTGTGGGAGTAAACTGTGCTCAGAAATCCCCATTTAGTTGGCTTTATGATCATCAGCAGAAACAACTAGAATATGCTTTCCTCCTGTTTACCACGACTTGCACTCACGTTTAGCATCTGGAGTTTCAACACTGTGTCATCACAATGCCTGTGGAGCTGTTTGAGTGTACATTGTTGCCCCGGTTACATTTGTTTGCCTGTAACTAGGTTGGGTTGGATAAGCCTTAAGGTCAGGGCCGAAAGCAGATTCTGAGCTTTGAGGATCTTACAGTGAAGCACCTAAGCTGCGGAAGCATCTAAGCCTTTTCCAGTGTATGATCAGGGACCCGAATCCATTAATGAAGAAAGCGCGGCATGACTGCAGTTCATCACAGAGCGAAAACAAGCTTTGGGGTGTGTCTCTTTAAAAGCCCTGGAGGTAATTCCGTCTGCTAGCGAGCTCTGTGGACAGGTATTACCATATCCAAGACATCCAAGAATAGAATCTAATTTAAACTCAAAATAAAAATGTAATCACAAAATTAAAATGAATCACAGTGACGAGCATGTTCTCCTCTCTTCTCCAGAATAATGATAAATTTAGCTCATCTGTGTTGGCAGCAGCGGGGCTTCATCCTTACAATCCATCATCATTTAGCTATATTTGGGTTTGTGTTTGTCGGGATCGCACCTTAAAAAGTTGGTTTCAGAGCCAGAACTTGGAGAGACCTGTTTACCAACTATCCAGGAAGGAACCTGAGACGCCTTGGGAAGAATTTCAGTCTACCTCGACATAAAATGCACAGCAAGCTATTTTAACATTGAGCAGAGGAGTTGCAGACTGTAGCCTGAAGACGGGAGATAAAGTGCTCAAAGTTTTTAGCTCTGACAAAAAAATAGATCGGTGACGAGTGGGACGCGCGACCGGCACCGTAACTTTTTTATTTACTTCCATGCTGTATTCCGTTTTCAAACTTTTTCTTATATGTAAGAATGATCTACACATGGAGGTATTTTTATTATTAGAAATCTCAATTTTATAAGTGGAATATGTGCAGATGGAATATATTTTTTTTATTAAAGTGTATACCAAAATGAAAGAAGAATAGTACTTGTTGGCAAAATAAAGCAGCCTCTGTAGGCTATGTGAGCTGCTGCACTTTTCAAAGTGAACCATATCGAAGCGACAGCTCACAGTTCCCCTCATCATTCGCCTCCTCCAATCCAAATGACTCACATCAGTTATCGCTGCTGCCGTCTGAAGACGAATCACCCACTCTCCCACCTTCCGGACCCCCCGCTGCTCCACGAGTCGTCACTTGGAAAGACCCGTTAATTTCCCATAACCCTCCATTAATGCCTAGATCAATACCACATATTCCATCTGCAGGGCAGCTCTGAAGGTCGACGGATGAAGGAGAACAGATTCACGGCAGCATGAGAGAAGCAGCAGAAAAAGTAGAAAAAGAAAACACAATGAGAGGAACTGGTGTCACCTCAAAGGAACCAAAAGATTTCGCCTTGAGGAGCCTGAATTGTTTCCTCATTTGAGTGAAATGCTGGGAAAAAAATGAGTTTGGATGACAGAAGACTCTTTTAATTAAAACGGATTTATTTAGCGAAGGCCTTGAAATCCTAATGATGAAACACCACTGACCCTATTATATCAAGATCCCTTCCTCAAAGGCTGAAGATACAGGCCCTTTTCATGGAGACAACAATGACACCAGAAGCCCAGCTGCTGTTGAACTCTTGATGACAGCCCTCCTGAGAGAAAGAGCGATTTAAAAAAAAAAAAAAACACCCAAAAATGAGAGGAGAGGCTGGAAGCAAAGCCTTCTTAAGATGTCACTCAGAAGATTATGTGAATCCACACTTCATGGCTTTCTCTCTCTGATTGCTGCTTAGCGTGTGCTAATGCTATGCTAAATGGCGTTTAAAAGGAGCTCTGAAGCATCTGATCAACATATGGGTGATGTGAGTTGGACCACAGTGAAGGAGAATAAAACAAGGAGGGCATGAAAAGGTCAGTTGATTTAAAATATCAACACAAAGAGGAGGAAAAATTAGAAGGAGTGAAACGAACTGGTGCTTCATCAACTTGTTAGTGTAATTAAAAAAGCTCTCCGCTTCACACCCAGTGACTAAACCAGCTCTCTTTGATCACACACTCTCACACACTCACGTGCTCCTGCACATATGCACAGTTTGATATGGTCAGATGAATTCCATGTTGAGAATCATGCCGAACCAATTATGACAGAAAATGAGCGACAGGTTCAAACCACTTTCATCTGGATTTCTCATATTTATGCCCCTTCGCTCTCCTCCACGCATCCAATTAGCGGCCCTCCAGTCTCACCCACCAGCTTCTATGGCTTCTTTCATCCTGGGATTAAGACATTTCATGGTATAAAGGGTTAAAAATAATTTAACCAAAAGAGGAAATTAAGACTGTATACTTTCAAAATAAAACTTTTATTTTTGAACATTTATGATGACAAATTTATTTCAGTTTGCAAAAATTCTGTTTTTCTGTGATAAATAAAGTAATGCATGTTATTGTGACATTCCTGCTCTTAACTGATTACTTAAATTAAATTAGCGAAACTGCAGAAATTCAGTCTGACTGTGATTTACATCAGCATCAGATGATAGAGCATCTTCCTCCCACTGATTTAAGAAACTGAGCTCAACTAATTTATTACAGCAACAGAACAATTCTATTCCTTGTTATATAAAAGAAGCTCAATGCTATGTACTGTAATATATACAACCAAATATATAACTAAACAGTTTCCATACATGAACCCATTTAATCATCTTATGGATGATTTATTCTCTTCATTCAGAGAATCTCATTTTATCTTGCAACTAGAATTAATTTGGTCCTCAATCAGGTTACATTTTCTATGACTTTGAGCGCCATGTCACCATGTAGTTAAAACATGAAGGTATTATTGAAGTACAAACCGTGATATACCATTAATGGCACTTTTTGATGCAACTATGAAATTATGCCATTTTTATTGCACTGCATTTATGATTGTACCTACTTGTCTTAATCTTTGATGAACATTTCTTTTGGTGAGGGAAATGGAGATTTCAACAGAGAAGAGAGGGATACAGTAAGGCCGGCAGCTTGTGCACTCAATGTACTCGAAGGCTCGGTATCAATAATTCAACTCAATGTGCAGAATCTGTCAAAACTCACTTAGACAGCAAGCTTCATCAAAAACACATCCCGTGAGATATTTAATGCACCCAAGACGTGAGGTTTGGAGGTCAATTCGCAAACTGTAAAGAAAAAAAAGAAGGAAAGACGATGAGGATGGATGAGTGGGGTTCAGGAGGATGACGAAGAGGAGAATCGAGAGGGAGAGTTGGAAAAATAGGAGGAGACGAAGAGGAGGAGCGATAATGAGTGAAGGAAGAGAAGAGAGCATTTTATGGGCTGTGAGAAGCTGGTGTAAGAGAGCCATTTAGGCTTCATTCTCCCCGGAGCATGCAAATGCTTTTAAAGGCGAGCGAGAAACCGGGAAATACCGAGAAATAGCGAGAGACGAAGGAGGAAAAGTGTTCTCTTGTATGGTAAACAGAAAAGGAGTTGATTTGTGGTCAGCTAAAATGCTCTGCTTGCAAACACAGATAGAGAGAGAGAGAGGAGTGACAAGGCAGATAAAAGTGAGTAATATGAAGTTGAGAACTTGAGAGATTTGTGAGGATGTGTGTCAGGGAAGTGAGAGATAGGTGTAAAGAGCCAGAGCAGATCGGATGGTGGAGCAGGTATTGCACCGTGTGTGTGTGTGTGTGTGTGTGCAGTAAATAGGATTGGATGAGATGTGTCAGATGTGTTGAAAGGCAGAATGCTCCTCTTTCCTGCCTTCACAGCACTCTGCAGAAACCCATCAACCCGCCTCGCTTCAATTGTCCTTTTCATCCAGTCTGTCTTCTTCCTTTTTTTAAATTCAGATAATCTGGATATTGATCCATATTTGATATGTCGAAAGCTGTGAGCCATTCACTTATCTGTCTGCACAAATGTTGCCAAGTTTTTCCTCCTCCAGAATGAGCAGATCTTGTAGAAATTTCCCTGAAGGCTCCCTCACCAAAAAGTGGGTTACATGAATTTGAATACATTTCATGTAAGGGAATCATTCAGCCTTTGTAGATGAAAATCTCAAAGGTGGCTTTCTTTCATTTGGAAATGTACATTTTGTCCCTATTAGATATAAATAAGACCCTGAAGAGACCATACGTCCTTCTTTAAGGTTCTGGAAATGTCGCTTTCACCTTGAACCACCCAGAGGCACTGGTGGTGTGGAAAGTGAAATCTATACTGGGATAACCATCTATTTATCTATCCATCCATGTTATATATCAGCGGAGGGGCTGGAGCTCCCATCTAAAGGTTGATCATACAGCACAGTTCACTCCGGACACATCGGAGGGATCATATGCATGTTTGCAGACTATGGGAACATGTGACATGCAGACTCCACACAGAATGGCCCCAGAGTCCAGACTCGAACCAACGGTCGTCTCACTGTGAGACAAGAGTGACAACCACTCGACCAAAAGAGCCACTGCCACGCCAAAAATAAGTCAAGACTAGCTCTGATAATAACCAAATAGTTCTCATTTATTCCATTTGCCAGCTACATACAAGGCCAGGAGGTAGTTCTGAGCTAAAGTCGCTCAACAATGAATGAAAACTGCTCCTACTGACAGAAGAAGGTGCAGGGGGAACATGCAAACTCTAGACAAGACCTGGAAATATTGCTTTGACAATAACTTACATTGGAAACATTCTAAAAGAAATTTATGCAACACTCCCAAAATTCTATACTCTCATAAAACTCTGGACCCTCAAAAACAAATTTCACTAAAATAAGCAGATGTGGGGAAAAATAGACGGCGGCGTCCTGGAAACACTCGTCTGTGAGTCAGTTGGTATTGAGCCACGCCTCCTCTGCTCTCTGTTCTGCTCTATAAATGTTCCTATGATATAAGCCTTGTTACCACACACACACACACACACACACAGACACACACACACACACACACACACACAGTTCACTGACTGGATCATCACTCATGCGTTCAGATACATTAGGAGAGCAGCCTCTGTTTGAATACAGAGGACAGCACTGAATATACCTACAGGCTGAAGGAGCACATCAGCAGCAGTGCGAAACTACCAGAAGCAAATTACATACTGGGTATATATACATGTTGTTACACTCTGTGTGACTTGATGTACTATAAATAGAGCTGCAACAAAAACATATAAAAAAAATGCTGTTTGCTTTACATGTTGTTAAAACATGAGTACGGTATATGTACACTCATATCTCATTTAAAGATGTTATCAGTTGGTGGTATCAGTTTTCACATGCGTAATGATGTGACTGATGATTCAGAGCTAAAGAGAAGCACAGCAGTTAGTGGTCCCATAACGTAATGGGATGACTTCTGACTGAACAAAAGGAAATTGTGATACACACACACATAGAGAACAACACACTATAAACATGAAGAATGGGAGAACATGGATATTCGTATGAAAAGACGACCAAGTTGGATTATTTCAGACGACTGTCAACTCTAAAACGACCGAGTCCGGGAGAATATGTACTGGGACCTGTTTTGTACTGAGCATGTGCAGAAGAATTATTTACTACAGTAGCAGCATTTCAAAAAAGTCGTTTTCCTCCATTTCCAAGGAGATGGAGTCGGAGCGTTTCCAAAAAATTGAGTTTCTAGTGGCTCAGAGCATTGCTGCATAAACAGAGAAAAGTTTTCAGTTTGCTATTGAAAACACTGTCGTGTAAACAGGGTTCAGGTGACTTTGATGCAAATGCTGCTTCACTGAAGTCTGAACCAAGTCTCAATGTTCTGTTCATGTTATTGATAAAACAGCAATTGAATTACAAAGTCAATGAAACGTTAAAGTAAAATATAACAAAAGTTTTGTGTTTTCATTCAATAACATTGCACGAACAGAGCATTAAATGAATAGAATTATATGATAACTTCAACAAACACACTTGACACATTTACATGCACTTCACTGAAAACTCTGCATGCATCAGTCCAACTGTCGGATTTGTTTTCCAAGTATTCACACAGATACGAGTCAAAGTTCCTGTTATTGTCAAAACGTCTGGTATGGTTTAACTGGATGACATTGATACTCTCACTGTGAGCTTTGTTTCACTTTATTTAACTTTAAAATCATCTCCTCTTGAATCCCAGAGAAGAAATGGTGAAATTCATGATTCCGTTTACATGATTAGTTGAATAAAAACTCCAGAAATCTGACCAGACATCAGACCAGAACAAACAGAATGCATACAGGACAGATGCCATGACATTTATTCTGCTACATAACCTCTGCATCGGGTCAGTAAGCAGAGCTAAATGCAGCTCGGTGCATGCTGGATAATTTTAATGAGGATTCATTTACAAGTGGAGCAAGGCTAACTTTTTTAGACTCAGAGTCAGAACACACACTTCTAAAAATGAACCACACTAACGCAACAATCACACCCAGGTTTGTTTCAAATAGAGCACAAGTGGCGTGTGTGATACAGCGCTGCAGCCTCACAGCAAGGGGACCCATGTCAGAATCGGGCTCAGGGGTCAGGGGTCAGCAACGGGTGTCACAGTTGGCACAACGAAGCATAATCACTTAACAAAGGCCCTTTCAATATGACTACAGTTTAATATGAATCCTCATTGTGAGGAATTCCTCCTAAAATGAGCTCACTGATGTAAACTTGTTGATTTACAAGTTTGGAGATTTGTAACCTTCATTTCTCACAAAGCAAACAGGTGAACATGTTGTACACTCAGGGAATTATGATTACTTTAATTATGCAAGAGCACTTTTCTTCAAAATAAATGGAGCCAGTCAATGACAGATCTTCTCATAAGTGTCGATATTTGTTGTCTGATGCGTCTGCTGCATCAATATGTTGGAAACCGAGTGGAACTTCCTCAGGTGCAGTGAGAAAAGTTCTGTTCATCTCTTTCTAACACCATATATTTTTCCAGTAATTAATTGATCGAAATGAATGTGTTAATGTCGCCACGTGGGTTTTCAGCTTCCTCCGACAGTTCGAAGATTTGCATTTTATGCTTGTTGTTATTCATCCATCTTCCATACAGGTTTCAGCTGTGACCATATCCTGCCAGTCCCATCTGTTACCATCAAACGAGCCTCGAAGCCGTGGTGTCAGGAGCAGTTTGGAAACACGTGCAACTTAAATGAGATGTTTTTTTGGAAATTTTTCCATAATTTTCCGTAGAATGTTTCACTAACATTGGCTATATGTTGAGATTTGCTAATTTTCTGTAGTTTTGTGAAAATATCAACATTTCCATCATGTATACGCTGTACCACAACAAAAACTTCAATAAAACACTATTTTCTTTTTACACCACTGCCCACAGTGTGAGGATGAGTCTCAACAGAGAGACTAAATCACTTGCTCCCTCAAACCCTCATCTCATAACATTAATGAAAATAAAGTCTTTTAAGGGTATGCCTTTCGTTTAAAATGAAGTGTGACTGTCATTACACTAAGTTACTGAGCATTCATTGTACGATCTGCAAAATCAGATGTAATTTTTTTTTTTAACTTTGAATTGTTGAAAGTAATATTTCTTTGTAATTTCTTCAAAACTGAAAATTAAAAAAAAATCATGTTGGTGAAAAGGACACAGAGCTCTCTAGCGCCCCCAGAGGAGGGCCACCCCACACCTGTTAACTCTGTAACATCCACCTTACTTCAAGGTAAGAAAACATCAGTGGTCGTCAGAATGGTTTGACTCATTTCCAAGAATCACGTACCAGAAACACACACACACAGAGAGAGAGAGAGAGAGAGAGAGAGAGAGAGAGAGAGAGAGAGAGAGAGAGAGAGAGAGAGAGAGAGAGAGACTCAGGGGGTCATGCATGGAATAAAGAATGTGTGTACCAGCTGATAAACCATAACAAAGCCTATCTGCCACCGTGCATAAATCAGATAGCTGCTATTTATGCCCTCGGAGCAAATGTTTACGTTAATGCTTTGAAATGCCGCGGCATAATTAGCGTCCCTGCATCTTTTCCACAGAGTGGCTCCGGGTCACATCCAGACGCTCAGCTCAGCTGCGGTCAGTGATTAAGATGCAGGCTGCATTTCAATAATCGCAAATCCTTCCTTCCCACTTAAGTATCGGCCTCCCTCCCTCACTCTTGCCTTGACTCCTTTTTCCTCTTCTGACATTGAATCCTTCCTCTCTCTTTTCTTTTTGACTTCTTTTTGCCTGCACTCCTTCACACTGAGGACTTTTTCCCTGTCCATTCCCCTGCCTTTGCTTAAAGAAACAGAATCATTCTCATCATAACTAAGTTAGTTTATTCCCCTGAAATGACCTTCTCATTCCCTGATTCCTTTTTGAAAGTTTACTTTAACACTAAATAGCTTCAACAATTCTTTGTGTCATTTTCATTTCACAAGAAAAACTTAATGGCATTTACAGAACACTTGACTATTAATGTGGAGGTTTGTGCTGTTTGTAAAGGATTCCTGGAATTAGTGACCTGAGAAGACCTGACACCTCATGCTTTTCATCACAACACAAACTGATCATTTGATTGATGCTTTATTATCCAGGAATCCATATTATTACAGAGTCCTGTAAAGGGTTAAAATGACCCTAAGTCCTCATCTCATCAAAGCCATCATGACATTTGAAGAAGCACAGTTGGAAACAGAACTTGATGGAGCAACTTTTTCATTTCTTCCATCACAGTAAAACAAAACAAATGTGGATATCAGATGAGTTCAAAGTCCCACACTGCAATGTTTCTTATCAAATGCCTGCAGACAATCAAGCCCTCTCACTAAAACAATCTGCCATCAGTTCTCTTTCTCTCTCTTCCTCTCTCTCTCCCTCTCTCTCCCCCTCTCTCCCTCTCTCTCTCTCTCTCTCTCTCTCTCTCTCTCTCTCTCTCTCTCTCTCTCTCTCTCTCTCTATGAAAAATGTTGCACAGGCCTCCAAAAACTCTCTCGATGGCCGTAAACAAGGAAACATATGCTGTAACCCAATTCTAATCTGTTTTGGTTTCGTCAAATCACTCTCACGCCTCAAAACAAAATTTGCATTCATCAAAATTCATTCTTCTGCGCCTCGTACTGATGGCCTACTTTGTGTGATGAGAGAGAATATATTTTAATATAACAGGGTGAAATCGATTACTCACACTTCATTCTTCGAGTATTTATTTGTGTTTTTTTGTCATTTTCACACAGAAAAAGGCATGGAACTGAAGCATTTTTGTGTTTTGGTGCAAAATGATGAATTCCCGCTGCCTGCATTAACTCCAACCCCCCGAATCACCACGACAAACTTCGAAAAAGCACGATTCTTCAATAAAATCATTTAAAAAAAAGAAGAGGAAGAAGAAACCCAAACTGACGCGCAAAGGCGCACGGTCTCCTCTCTTTCCAAACATATAAATCCCCAAACATGCGTCTGGGAAACATAACACGTACATCATGTAGATCCACACCCCAGGTGATTCCCACCTACCTTGAGCCTTGAAACCCACGAGAAGAAGCAGCAAAGTCCACCTCACAACTGGCTGCATCTCTCCACCGCGTCGTTTGGATTTCCTTTCCACTTTCTTTCTTGTATTTCTTTCTTTCTTTTTTATTTTCTCACAGCAGTAAGTAATCAGTGAGAGGAAGGAAAATCGTGTAGCGGCATGGAAAACGCGTGTCTTTCCCCTGGTGCCGCCTGTCTCACACTGCCGGTGCGCTCCTTCCTGATAGGATCCGAACTTGGCTTCATTCGTCCCTCCCCTATGAGCGCACAGCTCCCCTCTGGCGCATTCATACGGACGAGGCGCACAGGGAGGGGAAGCAGCCCAAACAGATGCCATCTGATTCTGGAGCACACCACGACAACTGTTAAAACAACAATAAAGGGAACGACTGTGAATCGGGGCGTCTGTTAATTGCAGACATGGTGTTAGTTTCAAGCCAAATGTACTTTTTTTGTTGTTTTATTACAAAGCAATAATGATGAGGAATATGCAAATCCAGAAAATTCTTTTTAGAATTATAAAAGCTGTAAATGTACCCAGCTAAAATCCAATTTGTGTGTAAAATGCATGCGTAAATGTAATTTCAGCACCATGGACAGCGCTCGTTCGTTTCTGAAGTGAAACATTTGCCTTTTCTTTCTTTCTTTTTTTTTTTTTTTTACACAAATCGCTTACCTTGCATGGGTTAAAGTTTAATTTGTCTTGCCATACTCCACGCTGCGTTATTAAAGCCCTGACAGGTTGCTGTGTCTGTGCTCAGCCACTAAACTGCAGCACTGCGCTGCGCTGCGCTGAGGAGGAAAGTTTGTGCGCTCCCACGCATGGCTCCGCGCAGCGCGCGCTCCCCAGGTGCCTGTTTAGCAGCCTCCATATCACGCAGATGAAATTTAATTCCAGCCCGTCATTTCACACGCTGGAATTGACGTCGTGACACAAAGTGGATAATTAAGGAGGCGACGCTTGGCCGAGCCGAGCTGAACCATACTGGAGCCGCTCTGGAGGAGCGTGAGGGAGAACTGTCAGCCAGTCAGGAGAGAACACATACATCCACACAGGAAGAACATGCAAACTGCACAAACAGGCAGTCAAACACATACTGGAAGGAGAATTATTCTCACTGTGAGATAACAGTGCCAACCACTACAACACCGAGCCAACAAAAACCGTAAACACTACAGGTTTTTGATGAACA
This sequence comes from Salarias fasciatus, assembly GCF_902148845.1. Lineage (NCBI taxonomy): Eukaryota > Metazoa > Chordata > Actinopteri > Blenniiformes > Blenniidae > Salarias > Salarias fasciatus. The sequence goes on along the minus strand of NC_043750.1, from coordinate 37,874,554 downwards.
CCTCAGCATTTTGAATGTAGGCTATGTGAGGTGACTTTCAGTGGAGTTTCATTTCTTCTTCATTGTGTTACGACACTTCGGTCCTTATGCAACATTATCAAATTCATTTTGCTTTATTTATAAGTAAAAGTGCATCAAATATGTTCACATCAAATGAATATGTTGGTCTGAGTCTGGTTCTGCAGGTTTATTCCTATTAAAAGGGAGATTTTCCTTTGCTTTTTTTCTTTTCCACTGTTGCTTCATGTAAAATTTTCCTTTTTTCTCTGTAAAAGTGCTTTGAAATGACTCTGCTATATTTAGTGCTATTGAATTGAATTTATTTGGCTCAAATTTAGTGTCCAACTCATGCAACATTTTAATTGAATGAGCAATAAAGACAGAGTGAAATGAGTTTTGAGGTTATGATACTGACTGAATCAGTGGTGATGACCTGTGTATAAATGGTGGAGTTCATGATGTTCTGCCTCAGGTAAATCTAGCAGATGTGCCACATGAGATATAAATACATAAAGCACAGGTGTGTGTGTGTGTGTGTGTGTGTGTGTGTGTGTGTGTGTGTGTGTGTGTGTGTGTGTGTGTGTGTGTGTGTGCTTATAAACACACATGTGTACACACAGACTTCATCCCAGGACCGCCACATCACCCAGGATAAACAGACTCAGCCCTCAAAACAATGTATTTCCAGTCTGAGATGTCACAGCAGTCAGTATAACTTCATTTCAACACGAGCAAAACCATCAAAACATTGTGCATTTCTCCTTCTCTTCCCTTTTTGGTTGAGCGGTAGGAGTTTACCGAGTCTAATCCCTGCAGACAAGCGCCGCACAAAAACGGACAGATGAAGGAGAAAGAGAATAAGCACAACGGGGATAATGTGCTTTTGCTGTTGCTGGTGTCGCCATCTGACATGTGCTGAGCTCACAGTGTGGCGTCATGACACGCTTGTCTTCGCCAGCCTTATTAGTGAAGAAGTTTAGAGGAGGAACTAGGTGAGAATCAATGTTTCTGCCAGGATTGTTTAGCGTGATGCACCATGGTTTGTCCCGCTGCTCTGCCCCGGGCCATGTTTAATTCATGTTGTACGTAAAAGCTGCATGCACCAGGCCCAAAAGCCATTAGTGTCAGCCTGTTGTCTCCTCCTCAGCATCGTCCTCCGTTTACAGTTGCGATCCCAATTTTCCAACGTCGGTCCTCAGTTCATTCTACTATTCATATTATTATCTTGTCAATCTTCTTGTTGCGCTCAGTTTTCATCTCTGTGCTCTCTGCTGGCTCCTTCCTATCGCCTCACACACCTTCAGCATGCTTTTACCTCCTGCACCTTCTCTCATTCTCACAGCGTACCATCTTCCTTCCTCCAGTAAAACGCACAAAAATATCTATCTCCCTCGCTACAACTTTTAGACCGTGTTGAATTATTTACATCGACATATCTGCGCCACATCGCCTGACCTCGAGAAAAGTGCTGTTATTTTCAAATCTGGATGGCTCTTTTTTACTCTTCCCGGCATGATCGTCTCACTGAGGGGGGTTTAATGGAGCGGAGGTGATCAGAGGCTTCTGGAAGCTTCTAGGAAGGAGGGAGCTGGATATGAAGCCTTTGTTAGATGGTGTGGCAGAGATATCAGAAAGCTTTGGTGGAGTAAGGTCAATCTTCCAAAGGACAGAGATGGAGACTGCCCTGCAGGTCGCCGTACTCAGTTTGTTCTTTCAAGACCACCCAGATTAAGAAATAATACAGACCCGCTCTTCAGTGAAACATCACAGTGGGTCTAAACAGAGGAGGGGACACACCCTCTCTCACAAAATCAGAAGAGATTTGAAAATAAATGGACAGTTTCTCACATCTGCACTGAAGTTCTATAAACAATTTCACCATTGGGTTCCAGTTGAGACCCTTCAGTCGGTCCCATTGCTACAACCACTTGGCCCAGAGCAAGTAAGCTGAACTGTTTCAGGGCGAAGCATGAAGCCAATTTTAATGAAACTTGGTGGAGCAAAATAAATGCCCAAAAGAAATTCTGCATGTTTTTGCAAACTCCCCCTGACAGCATGGCTTTGAGGCTAGTTTGATAGCATCCAGGTAGCTAGCGTTCATGGCAGCATCACCGATATCTCAGCTCGGGTCTCAGTGTCTGGTTGTGTCTGCTACTCGTAATTTTTTTTTTTTTTTTTTTCAAAGATGACAGTTTTCTTTGAGATTGTCACCATGTGCCAGATTGGAGCCTTATGTTTGACATCCCTGATATAAACTAATAGTTACATTATGACGACACCAGAAACATGGAAACTACTTGATCAAAATAGAGGAATTGTTAAACAATACCATTGTTGCTTTAAAAGTAACCAGGAGTCTCAGATGGATGGACAGATGGGTGGATCTTCCTTTAACTCTGATCTCTGTTCTTTCGATTGTTCTTCTTGCCTCCTGTCTTTTTGATATAAAAGCATATAATTTATTCTTCTCACTGAGAGTCACATAACATTCAGCATTGATCTAAAAATGACAGCGTGTTTTGAAAAAAGCCCTGAGAGTGAGTTTAGAGTCAACAAAAAGAGTGTCACTCTCTGTGTGTGAGAATTCCAGCTCTGCTTGAACATATGTTGACGATGAGCTTATATTCAGTCGGGTAACAACTCTGACCCGGAGGCCGTTGTTCCAGATGTTTCTATGTTAGAGCTTTAATGATAGCGTGAGGTCTGCAGTTTTACGCAACACTAAATATTGCAAACATTCATTTTCCATGATTCAAAACAAAGCAGGGTGCACATATTGTTTATGTCTGGTGCTTTTGTTTACTTAGAAACATGGAAAACTTTGAGCACAAAACAGGAAGAGTTTCAGGGGAACCACTTTGCTAAAAAAAAAAAAAAAAAGACAATTCAAAATACATTAAAGTAGACAGTAAATGCAATGGAAAATGTTATAGTTTAACTATATTAGCATAATTGGCCATTGTTTACTGGAAACTGTGCATAAACACAAAATAAATTCATAATATACTGGATTTGCAGTTGCATTTTATTTTTTCTGTTGGGTTCCAGTTTACAAAACTAGTTTTTTATTTATTGCAATGCTTTAAGTTGAGAATTTAACAACTATTCACGCAGAATCTATCAAAACAACTGTTTGCGTCTTCGTTAACTGACATCAAATGTGCCAAAATAAGCAATCTTGTTCTTGAAATAGGGATTATGGGTTGAATGTGAACACCTACACACAAACAAACATGTACATAGAGTACATCTGTTCATTTGTCTGATGAAGGGAAGCAGTAATTTGATTAGCTCTGCCCACACAGGTCCATATAGTCACAAACTGCAAGGTGAGTGTGTAGCTTTGAATGCACCTGCAGTAGACCTACATAAAGATGATTTACATCAGCTGCAGGGACAATCATTTACACCTGAGCCAAAAGTTAGTATGCACACATAAACATACACTCATGCTGCCATGATTTTGTGCTGGTTTTGCAAAATAATTTCCCCCAGGACTGTGAAATGTCACATGTTCCAGCAGAAATGGGCTGGCTGGTGCTGACTGTAATTGCACCGAATCAGATCGGGGACACAGATTTTTGCCCCGAAGCAGAAAGTATGTACAGCAGCGCTCAGTGGTTTTAGCGTCCTGGTATCTCTCCTCATGTGTGCTTTATGAGAGTCTTCACATGCACGAGCGGACTGTGAGTCAGGGATCGTAAACTGACGCGTGTAAATCCCAAACTAGCGTGGCAGCTCACCAGTTTGGCAACAGTTTGACTGTTACAGCTTGTGATTGCCAGGGAAGGAGTATCTGACACTCAGTCGTACTCGAGCCACGGGCAAGAGAGAACCCTTCAAGTAGCTCAAACCTCTGTTCGTGCTTCATAAGTGCTGTCTGAGAGCATCACACTCATTACGATCTGTAGAGCCGGATATTTTTTTATTCATGGCTGTGGCGGCTGAAGAGCCAGGCAAGTATGATTAGATCTTGAATGTTCTGTCAACACAATGAATGTGTTGGATATCCTAAATGAAGAAATTACAGCAGGCGTTCCAAACAAGATTGAGACGATGTGTAAAAATGGATGCAATGAGTTGTATGTCTCATAAAATCAGATTTAACTCATAAAAAGGACAAATCCGGTGTTGTCAGGTAGTCAAAATATCAGCTAATTTTGAATTCAGTGACATTTAAATGAATCTAAACCAGGGATGTCAAACACATTTCACTTCAGGCCCATGTCGAGTGGACCAGGTTGGTAAAATAGTGCCGGAATAACCTTTGAATTTTATTTCTAATGTTATTTGTTGTGGCACAGAGTGTACGTGATGAAAATGTTCATATTTTCACTTAACCAAACAATTACTATTGAAGATTACTACAGTCTGAACATAAAATCTATAATGCAACCTTTTGGAGCAAAATACAATACTGAGTAAAACAGTGTTGAGCCGCTTTTCCGCATCAAAACTGTAAAGGACAAGTTTTGTTGATACTTACAAGCTGTTACAAGAAGAGGGTAAAAACCTTCCTGATACAGGCCAGCAAATTTTACATGATATCGTACATCAGTAACGTCAGCAGCAGGTAGACGAGCGAGGAAGAGCGATGTCGGAGGTTTAGAGATTCTTTCATTTTTTTGATAATGACAAAAGTAAGACAGACTCTAAAATATGTTCTGGCAAAATATCAAGAGGAGGAGAAAGATACTTGGTACAACTCCAGCAACCTCATCACCAGAGGCAATTGGACCAGCAGTTAGCCTGATGTCGCTCTTTAGATTAACTGCTCAGTGGATCCAGGAGGATTTTACTGAGCTGTGCTACATGCTACATGCTAAACATGATAAAAGAAGGACAGATACACTCATTAACAAAAAGCTTGATCCCTCAGTCTACAGTCTACTGTGCCCTTAGGCAAGTAAGTTATGAAAAGTTAGGAATCATATTTGCACTGGTCCTTAAAAAAAGTGGTATCAGTTATTTGTTTTACCTCTTGTGTTGTTTTGTGTCATCCAGTGTGTTTCTGTTTAAGTGAAGCAGTTCTGACTTGCTTTTTGGTAGTCTCCATCCAACACGCTGCAACGGCACAAACACACACACACACACACACACACACACACACACACACACACACACACACACACACTTAGATACCATGCACTTCAGGAAGTTGATGATTCAGTGGGTCAGTCCGACTTAAGCCGTCAGTGGCAGAAGGTCATTAAATATAAAGCTGCGTTGGTCGTCTGTTTCTGCATATGAAAACACTATGGACTACTGAATGAACACTACGTAACGGAGCACGTAAAATGTTAAAAAAAAAAAAAGAATTATTCAGCTTCATATACCGAAGCATAATCAGTTTTTTTGAAATAACATAGCAGCCACAGAAATCTGTGAAACTGTGTCAGTGAAGTGCACAACACAGGTGTATGCACACAAACATGCAGGAATTCAGGCTGAAGGCTGGTATCTGGCACACGGCTCGTCCCTTGTTCGCAGTTATTTGGGCGTGTAGCGTGAAAAAGGACAGATAATTGGGTTTATCAGCGGCGTATTTTTAGTTTCTATTTCTCCACACGCAATTTACAAAAGAATGAAAAAAGAATGGGTGGGTGGGGGGAGTGTAAGAGCAGAAACACAGAGAGCATGAGAGAAAGAGAGACAGCATGCGGAGAGGCGGGTATAGGTTAATAAAAGGAAAAGGAAGAGAAAGAAGGAATTGGCCATGAAGATGGGCTCTGGCATGTGTCCAGGTTTGGTGGAGTGTGTGTAAAGGAGCGGTGGTGTTTCTGCCTTCAGGCTCTGGTGCGAGGAGACGGAGCAGAACGAGCCCCGCGGATGACTGCAGGAGGCTCCGACAGACCCCGCCGAACTGGAGGAAACTTCACGTCTCCCATCAGCATGCTGGCTTCAGTTACCACAGGCAGAAAATTCCTAATCTGCTGCTGTTGTTTCAGAGAGAAACAGATGAAAGAAAATGCACAGGATTGTACTTCATTAGTAGTACTGCTTTTCTAAAAAAGAAAACTGATTATCGCCTTGTGTTTGAACCCTCTGCTCTATGGTATCTGCATGTCTTACTCAACAAGACGTTTTTTTTTTGTTTATTTGAAAGGTGCAGTGCTTATATCCTGCTTAAAAACTGTACACGAGTCAGAATTAGCCCGACCAGACAGACACGTGTTCATTTGGTTTTGGCTGACTCATAACAGCTGGGCTACATGATGGTGCAGTGTCGAGCACTCTCACCTCACAGTGAGAAGTTCATGGGTTCAAACACTGTTTGAGAGACAGCAGCTGTGCAGCCCTGTGTGAACAGAGAGACGAGCCAACCGAATCCTCAGCTATTCTAGCTCTGTTATTTTTTTGCACAGGTAATAAAAAGTTCAGTGTTTCATATGTATTTCTGTCTGGGCCAGCTGATAAACGTTGTAGATTCACACACCACATCTTTCACAAAACAAGGTCCATCATCAAATGTTGGGAATACTGCTTGAATTTCACGTCACTGTGCTGGACCCGCAGCTCTGACCCCTTATCACAGAGGCATTATTCCTCATTTAGAATCCTTTCTCGAATGGACGAAAGCTCGAGTGTGTGCTGGATGGGAAAAGTGCTGATCTGAGGAGCTGGGCTGACTGAGCCGGTCCAGCTGAGGGTTGAGTGAGGCCAGCTCTGCTTCCACAGATGATCTGGGCTGAGTGGTGGCTGGAGGAGGGAGACGGCGCGGAGCCGTTAAGAAGCACTGTCCCGGAAAAGTGCTGCTCTGTTAAAAACCGAGTCCATTCAGAAACCAGAGCGAAGGAAGCGGAGTGAAGCCGAAGTTTAACTCATATCCGTGTCACATAAAGATCGGTGGATGATGACAGTGTATGGTCGAAAGTAATTACAGAGAGACCGAGGCGGCAAGTCGCCAAACATTGCTCCTTCATTACTCAAGATTTCAGTGGAATTAAGTCCAACCAGGTTATTAGCTTATTATTTTGCCAAATTTACATGACGTTAAAGTGCCTTGAAATGACTGTGCTATATCTAGTGCTATATAAATAAAGTTGAACTGAAATGTGTGTACATGTGCAGACAAATTTGTGAATATGAGCATAAAACTATCAAAAAAATTAGAAATGCCTTAAAAATATATACGTGAAAATATATATGTGAGCATGTCCATTTTCCCTTCATTTTACCAGGTGAGTCAATTGATAATTTATTCTCTTTTTAAATAAGGACCTGGGGGGAGGGAGGCCAGGGGGCTGCTGAATGTTTTATTTCAGTTTTCATTTCTTTAAATTCATAAAAAATGCAAAAAGAACAAAACCAAATCAATATTTCATGTGAGTCCTACTGTTTGTAGAGAAAATAAGACAAAAGTAACATCTCTATAAAGCTGAAGAAGTTGGAAGAATTCGCATTCACCAAACCAGAATAATTCATGATGAAGAGATCGGGTTATTTCAACATAAAAAGAGAAGCCGTTCAAACCGGCCAGACAGTCATTGCTTCCATTATGAGCTACGGTGTTTTTCTTTATGGGGGTTGCAAGTTTTTTGTTTTTCCTGCTTTCAGAATACAAATACAAAAAATTGTTTTTTGCAAAAAACTGCACTTTTAAATATCGAGTTTAAAGTCAATATGTTTGAAACAGAGTTTGAAGGGATGGCTGGTGCAGCACAAGCAAGGCCCAAAGGTAAACATCGCCAGAAATTAGACCACAAACTGGAAAAAAATTGAGATCAGCCACAAACTCCTTTCGAAACAATGGTTTGGTTGAACTTTCCCTTGTTGGATTTCAGGACTAGGATCTACACTTCGCATGACGGTGACGGTATTTCAAAGCATGTTTGCTGTTGCAGCCTTTTTTGGTGACCGATTTATCTTGTCGTCGCTAAGTTGGAGGGAACAGACATATATTACACAACCCTGCGCCGCAGCATGACAGCTGGTCTGTTCTGTCCCAGTCCGTCTTTCCCCCAGACACACCAACACACATCTGTTACCTTCATGCTCCAGTTGACCTTATATCGATATGGAAACACACAGAAGTACACACGCAATACACACACGTTTGTACCTTTGTGGTGCCCACCCACTATATTCCTGTTAGCCTTTTACCCTAACCACCATCACAAAGAGCCTTGAACCTAGTCTTATCGATGATCCAAACCAGAGGTGTCAAACATAAGGCATGTGGGCCAAAACTGTCCTGCAAGAGGCTCCAATATGGCCAAACCACCAAACTAATTATGAATATTCAAAAGAAAAAGATTTTTTTGAAACGTTTTACTGCATTTTGCAGAATTGAAATTGGCTTTATGGTAAATTTGTGGTGATTTTCAAAAGTAATTGTTTGGTTTTATGAAAATATAGACATCTTCATCATGTATATTCTGCACCACAAGACAGAAAAACCTTTAAAGTTTAAATTTAAAGGTTATTTTGAGACTATTTTATCAGTCTGGCCCACTAAAGATGACAATGATCTAAATCGTGAATCAACATATTTACAGATTTAACAATATAATATTTTTGGGGTTCTGCAGTTTGACTCCCACAAGATAGATTGTACTCAAACTATTATGTTCTCTGAGTTTCAAAATCCTTTAAGGGGCTGTATCATGCTTTTTTAGCTAGTCCAAACCCTAGAAATGGCATTAACATGGTAATAGAAGCTCTAGCTTCTCTACACGCAAAGACTGATACAGCCCCTTTAAATGGGCTGTATCATGCAAAATTCACTTTTTGTATGTTTTAACCTTGTTATATAGTTATGTACTCACCAAAAACACCCCCAAAGCGTTTTTTTTCCCCTCTGTGTCTGCATGTTTGAGCTTTCCTCGTGTTTCTGCTGCTCAGAGAGGCAGCCCCTCCTGCACCCGTGAAAACGCTCTGTTTCCCACGTTCACGTCACACGGAGAAGATGGCTCCCCTGAGCCCCCCTCCCGCAGGCCCTCGGAAATCAGCGTTGCTGCTTTTTGTATCTCCGATTACGGAGATAAACTTTAACCATCGTCTGAAAGCAACAGTCAAGCAAGAGCAAGAGTCTGAAGGGTCTGCACTTGGTGAGTTTCTAACAGGAAAAGACGTTTTCGCGTTTCGTTGCGTGTAGAGAAGCTAGAGCTAAAGAGCTAAAGCTAGCCAGCGTATTTGTTTTGAAGCGCTGATTGGCTGAAGCACGCTGTCAGTCAAAGTCCACAGGGGGAGAGGCGGGATTTCAGTGAAACAGAGCGTTTTCTCTTCCGGGTTTCAGAATTAGCCCCAGAAAATCTTTAATTTCACGCAAAATGACTTTTCCTTAGTGCCAAAAATAAACTATTATCATGTTAATGCCATTTCTAGGGTTTGGACTAGCTAAACAAGCACGATACAGCCCCTTTAAACGTGAGTAAAACAACACGTTTGTGTTTTCCCATCACTTAAAGGGCCCGTACATGGGTTTACATATATTTTTCATAGATAAGCTCCAATCTCAAAGTTAAAGAAACACTTTTGAACTAATCTACCCTCAGTCCTGCTTAACTGAAATATCTCTTCAGTTTGTGTAATTACTGTTGATTACTATTCATTTCCAGGATCTCAAAAGAGCCTTACCTCCACTTTAAAGGTATACTGGAGGATCCTTAGAACCAATCAGAACTGTATGGTTCCAACTCGTAATTGGGCAGTCATAATGCCAATCAATGTGGGAACGCGTTTGTGTGATGAGGTATCTCATGTCGAGTCGCCGCCTCTGTACGTGCTCTTGTTTCGAGCCGCACATGCGCAGAGCATTATTTAGGAAGTGACATGCAGCGGGAGCAACATGCAGAAGCAGAAGCTGCAGAAATGGCTTGTTCCTCCCGCGCACACCTCCGAAGATGGCCAGCCACAAAAAAAGAACATTGTTGGAGATATCAGAGGATAGAAGAAAGGCCATAGAAAAGAAGGGCAAAACGCGTGTTTTACTCGGAGATTCCTTTATGAGGCGGCGGACATTCAAAGCACAAACGGGATTTAGGGCTGATCACGACGTGGGGAAGTTTCTGCTGGACAGGTAACATGCTGATTATCCCATTCAAATGTGTTTCTGTTGCATAAACACGTAAGACACTACTTTACGGATCGTATTCTTATGTATGATTGGAAGAAGAGTCCGACATGATTACAAATGTGTTTTAATCCTATGCGGAAAGACGATGCTCCAGCTCCGCGGATGTAAACAAACTGACATGCGGCTGACGTGCGCGCTCCCCACAGTCCTCATGGGGAGGGAGCCGCGCATGCGCAGTGCTCCAAAAATGGGAAACCAGCCATGTTGTACGAAATCGGTGGAGAATCCTCCAATATGTCGGGGCGACAGTAGCTCAGTTGGTAGAGCAGGTCGTCTTATAAGTAAGGTTGGCGGTTAAACAAATCCTGTGAAAGTCAAATAAAGCACCAGAAAGACTTAAATGTTAAAGTTTAGCCTCTGCACGCGTGTGCGGGTTCATTCCAAAAACAAACATCGCATGGTCCAACATGCTAAAGTCATCGTTAATAGCATTTCCGTGTAAATGGCACGTCTTCAAAATGCTGTCAAATGCAGGAACGATCTGTTTTCACTTGAGAAGTTGAACTGTCTAACAAGTTTGATGATATTTCTCCTTCTGGGCACTTCATTTTGTACCCATGATGTACTTCATCTACAATTTATTCATTTGTCTGCAGGCTCACTTTAAACTCAGCATAATTAACTATTCAGCTAATTTTCCACCAAAACTAAGCATCACCTCATCATAACCTACTTATTGTACGAACATCCCCTCAATGTAGGTAAGACATTTTTGAAAACACTCAAACATGTTTACAGTATGCTTTGGTGACATTGTCTTGATTCACATTTATGCAGTTGTGGTTACAGCAAACCTAATAATACAAGTCTTCACCTAAAAATGACATTTCTTTGTTTTGTTTTGTTTTGTTTTTTGCTTTCTGTGGCCACAATGTGAGCATGAGGTGTCCCTGTAATACTATTAAATCCATGTCCACTTTCTCATGCACACACCCATAGCAGACAGGCCACAGTAAATATGTGTTTCGTCGATAACTGTCCAGAACAGGAGATGCTCGTGGTGTTTTTGCTGACGCGCTGACTTTAAGAAATCACTGCTTTCACTTTTGCTGAGATAAAGGATTTGGTCCAGCTAAATCTTATCATTCTGTGTGTGTGTGTGTGTGTGTGTGTGTGTGTGTGTGTGTGTGTGTGTGTGTGTGTGTGTGTGTGTGTGTGTGTGTGTGTGTGTGTGTGTTCATTCATGCCACAGTACATTAAAAGAAGTTGTGCGCTCGGTCGGTTCGACTGCAGTGTTATTTTCACCCTGTATTACCTTTTTAGTTTGGCAGATGGAGTTCACAAATTTGAGCACATGTTCTAAGAAACACACGCACGCACGCACTCACACATGCACACACACACACACACACACACACACACACACACACACACACACACACACACACACAAAGGCCAGAAGAAGAACAAAAGCAAATGTGCTGTCAAGCAAATGGGCAAGAAGGAGCTGCAGAGCGTTCACAATGTCTATTTAAAAGATGTGCAAGTGAATTTAACCCTTTTTCCATTCATCGACAAAACCCAGGCAGATTTATTAATTCATGTGGAAGCTGCCTTTCACATCTCTTTATGTTTTTTGATTAGAATCAAGATCTTATAATTTGGCCGGTGTGTCACAAACTAAGGCCCCAATTGCAAGACGTTTAAGATGAAAATGCATCGAAAACTGTAAGAACACTGAAAACAATGTAATTTTCATGTTTGGCCACTAGTAGGTGGTGTTTGCTTTTGTACTGAAACCAGACACCCATCAAATTAGATTACAATATGCTATGAACATTAACAATGGGAGGACACAGACATTCACATGGACAGCCCACCAAGTTGGATTGTTTTTACAGTTACTGTCAACTCTAGGTTTGGGGAGGGTTACTCCAACTCTAACCCCCAACCCTCTCTGAAGGAAAACATTGTTCTTATTGTTTACCTACTGAGCCTGTGCAGAACAACTATTTACAGCCGGGGTCCGCAGTAGCAGTGTTTTAGGAAACATGCATTTTCTGTGTTTTCACGGATGAGCTGGAAAAGCTGTTTTAGCCGTCGTATAAATAGAACCTCAAATTTTTACTTTTACGTTTTCACTTGAAAACAGTGTTGTGTAAATGGATGTGAAAACAATCTCTTCAAGTGTTTTTAATTTCCTGCAATAAATTGCAAGTACATGCAAGTACCAATTATTTTTTTTTAAATTATGTATCACACTAGCTTAATTTTGTTTTGTCCTTCTGGCGATTACAGAACACTTAATGACAAATGATTATCAAACTGGTACTTGATGTTGAAAAGGTTGCAGACCCGTTAAATTAAAAGAAGAAAAACTGAGCTTGAGCAGATGCAATTAGTATGACTGTCCCTTTCCAAAAATACAGCCAATGCTTGTAGAATGGCATTTTCATTTTTTTCTGTTCAGGGATTTCATTCTAATTCTAGAAATGGTGGACCATCCTTTTGCTGCATGTAATGCTTTTTGATTTTTATTCAGGTTCATATTATTTAATGCATGATGGAAATATTCAATCTCCAGATATCTGAAGGGTTGCAGTTTGTGTGCATGTGTTTATAAATCTGTGTGCTTACTCAAAGTAAATAAAACATCAAACAAATACTGAAACCAAAACCACATTTTATCTTTACAGGTCTGAGTCATCTGATGCTATTTGATCAAAATATGATGAAAGCCAATTTTGGAAAAGTTAATCCAGATAAAATGAGTGTGAATGACACAGTAGTGTCACTGTATAGGGTCTAAAAATATTCAGTTCACTTCTGGTCGACCCTGTCTGCCCCCCTGTGATCAATAAATGTCTTCTAACGCTACAGTCAGAACTCAGATCCAGTGTTCACAACGGCAGATTCAAATAACCTGAAAGAAGAAAATTCAGGATAATATGTGGAAACTTTGTGAAAATACAATGAAAAGTTCTGTGTTTTCACTTGAAGTCAGTCTGCTGATTTTCCAGAGTTACTGAAACAATCAGTCAGTCAGAGTTTGAAGAGAACGGATCCAGATTCAACAAAAAGTTTTTTTTTTCCCAACTTACCAGTTTGTGGAAACAGATTCTACAATAATCAGAGAAGTAACCAAAAAGCGGTAAACCATGGTGGGAAACACAACAGAAGGACTGACAGGGAAACATCTGCTCCCTCCTCTTCTTCGGTAATTGCTGGTTGGCGAGCAGCTCTTGGTGCAGTGAAGTGTGGGTCAGCGTGAGACTTTTTTCAATCAATTCAACATTCTTGAAAAATGTAAAATCCATTTTCACACAAAACAACAATATTTAAAGCCTGATTTTACTCCTTTTCCAACTGATGCTTGAGACTTCTCTTAGCTGCACACAGTGATGAGAATGGATGTTTGTGTTTTCTGAGCAGCAGTACTGTTCAGTGAGATTTTGGAGGAATGTCATGCTGCATGTTTCTGATTCCGACACACCTGATAGCAAAGAGCTTTCTAGAGTTTGGGAGAACAAAAAGAGAGGAATCTAAAATATGCAACACTGTGATTGACTGTAGATATTTGCAGCTGTTCACTGAAGCTCGCCAAGGCGCTATTTAGTCCAGAGTAATAGTGAATCGACTTTGTTTATTTAGTGCATTTTCACGGTTCCAGCAGTCTCAATGTGCTTTAGTCAAATTCACCCCTTCACACAATGATAATAACGGCAGCCATGCAAGGTACTCCATGAATCATGTGTTAGGAAGACAAACCGTTTTACCAGCTGAGCCAAGGCTGCGTACCAATCTCATCCTTTAAAAAAGGCTGGACTCAGACAGAGGGAACATTCACACTGCATGCAGATGTGGTCTGTGTCCACTTCGTTTGACATCCAGACAGCACAAGTCAGTTTTATTTTCACATGTCCTGAGTTGGGATTTCTCCATCTCCATTTGTGCACCTTCACATGCTCAGTTGATGGACATTAACAATATTTTCCTTCAGAGTTTCATGACTCCCAGTCCAGATTCTCCTGGACTTGGTACTTTAAGATTTGACAGTCACAGTAATAACAATCCAACCTGGTCGTTCGTCCATACGAATGTCTGAGTTCTCCTACTGTCCATGTGTATTGTTCCCTGCAGCATGTGAGTGTGTGTGTGTGTGTGTGTGTGTGTGTGTGTGGTTTCATTACAAAAATAACCAACAGCACCAGCTCATGGCCCAACATGCTAGCTACTTAGTTTCAACATTTCTTCCATTTCAGTGTAAACACGAAATTCCTCTGAAATGAAAAATAAATAAATAAATAAATACATTTTTCTCCTATAATGTTGTTTAGTAGGCAAAGACGGACCCTGAGTGTTATTACAAAGTTGTATTTACCCCAAAATGTTTTGAAAATATAAAAGGTATTCAAAAAGTTGTCTTTTTAGTAGCTCTGAGCACCACTGCCGTGTAAACAGACACCAAAAACACAATGAAAGTTTTGCATTTTCATTTGAAAAGGTAGCGGTATTTCTGTAAATGGGGCCTAAATTAACACAAAAACGAGGGAAAACTCTTAACAGCAGGTCATGATGGACTGCAGTAACAAAAGGTTCTCTTATGGAGACACTGTACTGTAATGTGATGAAGACTGGGTTCAATGAAATTGTTAAAAATGTGCAATGAGTTAATGTTTTCTTTTTTCTGTCACTTCAACTTTCATTGTCTGTTCTTCAGTTGTTCTGTACATTTTACATATTTGTGACACATTGTCAATCCTGTCTGTGAATGGATGATCATGAAATTTACACATGTTGGTAAAACATCTGAGATGGTCGTTCAGCCCGAGGCCAGAAGGAGAAAACACATCTTTCTGTTGCCTCTGAGGATATGATGGAGAAAGTTGCAGGGATCAAGGATGCGCCTGCTTCTCTCCTGCCCACACTGACTCCATGACCCAATGCTGCAGCACACAGGTAGGAAGATGGATTGTTGGATGAATGGATGTAACATTTTGGTGACTGAGGCTGCGACCTGCTGATAAAAGCTCCTCTCGCTGCATTATTACAAAGCAGGAAGAGCTGCCTGCCAACACTCCCAATAAGAACTGATACGAAGCGCACGGTTAGCCACACTTTTCCCATCATGCCACTGTGGCCGTTGTGTCAGGGACGCGGAGTTTCGTTGACCACCCTCAAACAGGTCAAAGTGAAGTAAAACGATCCAAAGCACAGCAGCAAGTTTCACCCATTCAGTCAAACTTTGATCAAATTTACAGTTTATTCTATTTATTAAAAAGCTGTGCTGGTTTCATGAGCATCACGTCCGACTGCTGTGTTCAGTTGAACTTGCCGCACTAGTTTAATGAAGTGCATGAAATGAAGAGCTAAGCCCACAGTCTGTTTCCCACTCTTTCACAAGATGCAGTTTGATGACAAATGTCTGGTACATCATCCAATGGGAAACCATCTTCAAGAGAAGTTTGGCTGAGAGGTCAGCTCAACTGGACTGTATTTCTAGAATTTAATTGTGAATCATTTCAATAGTACAGAAAACTTAAGCATCTTCGGTTTTACCACATTGAGACGTTGGAATCAATCCATCTGCACGAAAGAGCACAAAACATCAGAAAAAAGATACATCACAATGAAATGTGAAGAAACAACTGAGATACCCACACAGAAAGTTCACAGAGTTTTATTCAGGTTCAGATACAATTTGTGTGAAATCAATATTAGTACACAACGAGGTGCTGCTACAGCTTTGTCTTCAATAATCTTTCAATAAACAGTTTAAGGCCGTCGCAAAGGTGATGGATGGAAATCAGCTGCTGGGCTGAGAACATTGAGCAGATTTTTTTTTTTTTTCATTCTTTTCAAAAGCTCAACAGAAATGTGGATCCATATCCACGTGTACAGCTGTAGACTGCGCACTCTGTTTGACTTCATCAATATTTCTATCTTCACATACTTTATGCCACTATTCTTTCTCTTTGAATACAAGTTTTCGAACAGCGTTTCAGTTTTCCTCCTCTACAGACCTTGTGAAGTGATATGCAACAAAAAAAAATGACAGACAAGAAGGGAATAAACCAACCAAGTGAGAGAAACACGGACCCGGAGAGCTAAAGCGGAATCTGCATTTGTCAAAAGGAGACAGTGGTTACAGCGCTGCTCGAGAGAGGGGAAATAAAACAACACAAAACTCTGAAGCAGAAAGAGGAGAGAGAGATGGTGCAATAACATTTTCATAAAGAGAAAAGGTGGAGGGGACAAAATGTGCTCACTTTGTCTCAATAAAGCTTAATTGAAGAAGATTGAAGGAGTGCAGAGGAATTAGAGTTCACTCCACTGGTTAGCTTCCAAGAATTGGGATAAATTATTATTTTTAAGTCCACAAAATTGCAGAACATGATGGATTTTATCGGGACTTCTGAATGCAAACATCCCGCTTCAGTTGCGTCTGGTAACGGCTCCCACACCGGCGCAGCAGTCCAAAACAAGACTCTTTTTTACCTGCTTCACATCAGTTTATGTACAGGGGGAAGGAAAAATCTGACGCTCCGTCTGCAACGTTGAGCCGGAAAAACTGCTGTCATCTTCGTTATCTTGATAGGAGTAAGAAAAAAAAGCTAACAGGATTGTCATGCCTTTGGTTTTGGAGTCCCTTTGATAGGATTAAAGACAAAGCCTGGCACAAACAGAGGCCATGCATTAATCCACCAGGATGATTGTGTCTTCATTTTAAGTCCACGTTCGTAAACAGAAGGAGAAAATTGGAGCTGAGAGGCAGTTGTTTTGTTTCCTTTACCGTGTAGCAGAAATCCTAAAAATCTCCATACCTACGAAAAGAAAACAAGGATAATGGTGAAACGTGGAACCTCCAGGTGAATTAGCTGCGTTTGCATGGTCAACATGTTTTTTTTTAACAATTTAATTGCATTTCTCCCAGCTGAGGGAATTGAACTCTTCTGTTGGTGAAGGTTAATATCTCAATGCTCAAGTTAAATGAGTTAAATATGGTTCTGATCATCTCAGAGAAAAGCACAACTCTGAACAGTGATCTGTAAAAAAAAAGTAAGGATGCACCAATATTACTTTTTAAAGAACAAATGCTAAATTAAAATTGGTGCATCTCTAGGAAAAATTACTCCCTTGAACAAAATGCAGAGCAAAGAAACCAAATATGATCTTTGTGAGTGTGAGAGAGAGAGAGAGACTCACTCCGCCTCGTCAGCAGTGGGAGTGTTGTAGCTCTGAAACAGCGGCTGCATGAAGAGTCCCAGCGTTCCCACCACACACACCAAGATGAAGATCCACAGGAAGAGCCGGTCGATGACCATGGCCACGTACTTCCAGTCCTCTATGATCTGCAGAACAACAGGTTTACGCCACGTTACGTAAGATGCTGAAACAGCAGACCTGCACGGCGCTCCTGATCCATCTAATGCACAACTGACTGATTGTTGAACCTCTGCCCGAAAAAAAACACATTTTATCACAACTCACTGAGGCAAGGTCGAAGCAGGTCGAGTGTATTCATATCCAAGAGCGTATTAGTAATCAGACGCTGTGTTTTATTAACTCAGCTAGAAAGGTTTTTAAGACAACCCGGGGCACTGCAGGATATATTTTTAACTGCTGCAGATGGTTGGTATCAAACAGGAGTGAGGAAGCTTGATCAAAGATCTGCCATCAGCAATTACTACTGCAAAAAGATGTTTGTAATATTTATTAAGTCTTAGTGGAGGTTTAGGAGCTCCAGGCCACAAATTTAGAGTTGAGTTCAGTTTGTCTTCATACAGGAGTGAGTGCTGTTTTTTTTATTATACCTGATATTTTTAGGGGTGGAGAATTTTAGACAAACAATATCAAATAATGAGACTTGATTTGCTTCAGGGGTATACTGGACATTTCAGTTTTTAACTTCTATTTCAAAATGTTGCACTGAGGCAGGCACATTTTCTATTTTTTATTCTATTTTGGGTGATATATGCTCTACATTCTGTGTGTTTTTATTCAGGCTTCCCCTCCTCGTGTCTGGTTGTTGCTCTCCACCCTGACATGTTTCACCTCTGCCTGAGTGTGTGATCGTCTTCGGGACACACGAAAAAAGACAGTTAAAGTCACCAGATGAAGACAATCACACACTCAGACAGGTGAAACACATCAGGGAGCAGCAATCACACATGAGGAGGACAATGAGAGACAGATTCAGACTATCACGATATGTCTGATCCTCCTTTTTCATGATAATCAGCAGTTTTACTTTACCTTGAGTACTTTACCTTTGATTTATTAATGTTTTTTTTTGCACCCTGTTTGTTATAATTTTTCTCTCCTCCTCACCCCTTCATCGTCGTCTTCTGTCTTCATGTGCTCAGCGATGTATCGGACTCCGTCCACTGCCTCGTCCAGGTCGGCCTCGTTCTGAAGGGTCAGATTTCTCCTGAAGTCTGAGAACCCTCCGCTCCCGTCCGGGAGGTCCCCCAGCCTCCAGCAGAACTTTTGGGCCAAGTCCTCGTTGACGTAGAAGGACTCGGAGTCGGTCTGGAGCCCGCCCAGCCTGACGTTGGAGTACTGCCTCTTGTCGGTGCCGCTGCGGGAGTTGTTCTGACAGAGGTTGTTCCGGCTGGCGTACTTCCGGCGGAGTTTCTCGCGGACGTTGGAGGTGCCGGGGCGTCGCATGAGGAGGAAGGTGGGGAGGCGGACCAAGAAGAGCCGCTTGACCCAGTCGGGCATGTAGTGGGTGGAGGGCGAGCGGTGGTGCACGTTGAGGACGCAGACGGTGCTCACGATGGAGAACGTCACCAGGACCATGGTGAACATCAAGTATTTACCTGTGAAAGACAGAGAAGCAAAGAAGAAAGTCAGAGTTCCTTCTTTCTTTGTGCATTATCTAAAAAAAGGCTGCAGATCTCCTTCTCTTCTCTCATTTACCAAAACATCATAGTGAAGCACCACTGTTGCTACGAGCTCTCACACACTGTACAGTATCCTTGTCAGGGATGGATGATAAACCGCCCTCAAAAGCAAATTAGCATAAAATAATCTGGGATTGTTCGCCTCTTGAATACTTGACACGTCTATTTCATTCATCCAAAGGACAATTCATGGAAATATGGACTCTGTAGCTTTTCTTTCCAGTTCTACTGTGACTTCAGCACTTGCTAATGCTGCATTTGACTGAATGTGATGTAAAAAAAAAAAAGGCCATTTTGAATGTTATCAAGAAAAAATATCATAAAATAATCAGATTTGTTTACAACCAAATAACCTATTACAGTTTTGGTAATTTACATTTAAAATGCCAAAGTTATTATGCTATTGGCAGGTATGACATTACAGGCTATTATTTGGAACCCGGAGGGCTTGGCAGCCCTGCCCGAAAGGCACGGTCTCTATTGTTTTATTATTTTACTTCTCGGAGATCGAACCCAAACTTGAGCGCCTAAACCAGCCTCAAAACTCACCAAATTTGGCACACACACTATGACCGGCAAAAAAATTTTAGAAAATAGAAAAATTAACCCCATCTGCTCTCTAGTGCCACCTAGTTATATTATTGGGTGTTACATCAGGTCCAGGTACTCTGGGACATTCTTGGTGAGTTTGCATGTTCTCTTTATGAATGTGTGGGTTTTTTTAAGGCCATCCTGGAAGCCAAAGACATGAGGAGTCAGCAGGTAAACGGGCAAGATCAAAATCAAGATCAAAAGCCTCGTTTCCACTGAGAAGGCTTTGCCAGCATTTAGTGATACAGGTAGGCAAGTGCATATGGGTTCAATATTAGGTCATCTGTCAGGTCATGTTTGCCATCCCGTAAGAAAATCTGCACAAAAATGTCTACTTTGTGAGTGTGTAGAAAAGGATTTGTATTTGTGGGAAAAATACAATAAATAAAAGTTTGTTTGTACAAATCTTGTTTTCAGTGGAAACGAGGTTTAAATTACTCATACAAATGGTAAAACCAAACTGTAACTCAAAATTTCTTGGGGGGGTGAACACGTTTAAAATTAACCTAAATATGACTAACCTATGAGCGGCACTGCCAGAGAGGTGGGCGGCACGATCTTGGAAATCAGCAGCAGGAACACAGTGAGCGCCAGCAGCACGGAGATGCAGAGCGTCATCTTCTCCCCGCAGTCTGACGGCAGGTAGAACACCAGGATGGCCAAAGACGTGATCAGCACGCAGGGGATGATCAGGTTAATGGTGTAAAACAGCGGCTTCCTCTTGATGACGAAATCGTAGGTGATGTCCAGGTAGGTGATGTCGTTGGGGTCCTCGTTCTTGCGCGCGGGGAGCGACACGATGTCCCACTCCCCACTCGGCGTGAAGTCGTCACGGCTGGCGAAGTCGCTGGTGAGGATGAGGTCGACCTCCGTGTGGTCGTAGGTCCACGATCGGAACTTGAGGGTGCAGTTCTGCTGGTCGAAGGGGAAGTTCTGCACCTCGATGGCGCAGGCCGACTTGTAGATGGCCGGGGGGAGCCAGAAGATGTCGCCGGTGTTGGAGACCACGGCGTTGCAATAGAAGGAAACCTCGTACACACCGTCAGCACTGGAAGAACAGTGAAGAGAGAAGAAAAAAACCAAAAATATTTGAACCAGGATGTCAAACACAAAGTCCAATCCGGCCTACAGGATGTGATTACAAGATACAAACATTAATGTAACTGCTGTCTTTCTATTCCTTATTTGTCCACTAGGGTTTTTAGTAAGACCAGCACAGTAAAGACGTGGTTATCAAGTTTTCGGGACCCTCCAGCACAGGGGTGTCAAACACAAGGGCCGTGGGTCAAAACTAGCTCACAAGAGGCTCTTATCCGGTCCATGAATGCACCAAGCAAATGGGAAAATTGTTAAGAAAAACATTTTTTTTAGACAAATTTCAAAGTCGAAGACATAAAAACAGCACTGAGCTGTGATATCAGTAATGCTGTCATAAAAGCCTTGTTGCTACCAAACGAACCTCAAAGCCATGCTGTCAGGGGGAGTTTGGAAAAACATGCAGCAGTTGCTGGATTTCACTATATTTTGTTGCATTAAAATTGGTTTTTATGTTGAGCTTGAAGTCATTTTTTATGCTAACTGTTCAGGTTTGAAAAATATATACTTTCTCATTCCACATTGTCAGTGTCAAAAAAAAGAAAAAAAAAACTTTGGAGTGTAAATTTTAAGGTTATTTTGGCACCATTTTACTGTTCTGGCCCACTCAAGAAGAAATTAGGCTGTGTGTGGTCCCTCAACTGAAATGAGTTTGGCACCCCTGATCGAGCGAGCAATTATTTTTCATCTTTTCCTGCTGACATTAAGACTTCTGGATATCAAATTTCAGGACAGCTAAGAGCTACTTTCATTTGTGAGCAGTTGGCAACGCTGACTCAGAACAGATCAGCCACTCGCTGCAAGATACAGCTGTCCAAGAGAGGTTGCATCAAATCCAAACCGCTTGATTGAGTTGCAGTTACACACTTCAGAGACATGAGTGTTCCACCTGCTTCTGAACTGAAAAGCCCAAGTCTGTCTGAAAAGAAATACTGAGACAAACAGAATTTTTATTGCACTTTCTACTAAGAAAATAAGAATTTTCTAAAAAGTGCAAATGTGCTCCTTTGCACATGAACTAAATAAATCCTGGCGTTGTGTTTGAGCTTGACATCCATGATGTTAACTGTCCTCGCGTATTGCATTCCTGCAGTATGTCACAGCCTCTTTGAGGAAATGTTCGCACTGTTTGGTCCAGTTTAGAAGAATATCAGCCGTAGTAGAGCTTTTAAAAGGAAATGATTTATCCAGTCCATTTTTATGAATGCTTCTCTTTCCACTTCCCAACAGCTTATTTCCATTCTTCTCTTTCTCAAACTGGTTTCAAATATTAAAGAAATCATTAAGAAAAAAACAAACAACTGAAGCAGAAGCGTGTTTTGTATGAGCATACTGTCTTTCTTTCAACCCAAAATAATGAATCTTAGTTGTTTGACCAGTTCAGTTCACCACATATTTGATTTTTTTTTTATTAATCATTTTTATTTGGAGATATTGCAACATGTCACAGCAGGAAAATCAAAGCGTAAATCGGAAGCGCTAATGAATCAATGAAAGTGAATTTATGCAGCACTTCTGAGAAGGAAAACATCACAAAGTGCTCCTCAGTCACCAGAATAGAAAGGGAATAAAGAATCCAGCATCCAAGAGGACGAGGCCAGCTTGAGAAGCTCTGAAACGTTAGCTCTTAGCTGGTGAGAACAACATGCATCAATGCATTCAGCCAAGCACAATGCACTTCTGTAGAAGTCACTGAAGATTTGTCAACAATTTGGTTGAATGCTAGAAACATCTTCTCACTTTGCAGCTGCTTTCTACCTTCAACACTGAGGCGTAAAAAGAAAAAAGCAAATAAATACCAGCAAGAACTGGACTGTAAACCTCTGTCTTTTTATTTCTACTTCCTTCAATCCTCTCTCCACAAGTGCCTCAATCACTTAATCACTTAATCACAGCCTTAATTATAGAGAGCTTTAACCTCTCCCATGTAATGGCAGTGTAACAATTAGACAAGCTCTGATTTGGGAAAATGAAAACATTAGAAAACTACTGCAAAGAAAAGGCTTTTTTTTTAGATTAGCTGTTAGTTTTGACCTTGCAAAGTAATCGCTGGAAACATAAACTCTTTTAGTGCGGAACAACAGGTTGCCGTCTCAGTAACCTCAGCCGCCGACAGGTCCAAAGCCTGACGGCCTCTGCAGAGAGGAGCATTTCTACTAAATTGATTGGAAGTGCCAACCCTTTCCTGAATCGTTGTGGCAGATGGGCTCAGTATTAAACTGACCCTCTGGTAGTGACAGCCATTTTCAAAACTAGGGGCCCCACACCAAATCTTGAGTGGGTTGACATGCACACACTCACTTGTTGTAGAGCACGATGTCAGGAAGCCAGATGTGTTTCGACGGGATTCGTAGTTTCTTGATGCCTTCGTATTTTTCTGGGTCCCATCTCAGCCTGTAGTCGTTCCACTCCTGCAGGGAGAGAACCAGAAGCCTCGTTTCTGACCAGCAAACCGTGCATCTTGATAACTGTGCAGCAAACAGTCGAAACAGTACGGGCCTGTACCTGAAACAGCCACAGATTGGTCGTCATTATCTGCTCCCGCTCATTCTGCAAGAAAGCAACAATCGACTTTTACGCTTTGTCATTTCACTTTATGTTTTCTGCTGGCAGTAACAAAACACACTGAAGGTCAAACCCAAATATCAAAGCATACCTTCAGGTGCCAAATGGAAAAACATGAGCGTTTTGAGTCGAACAAACACACTTTCCAATTGCTTTATAAATGTCACAAAGGAGCTTACAGTTACTTTGACATTACAGCAATAAAGTTGTTTACGTTCTTTCTCTGAGGCTGGAAGGCGGAGGATTATTGCCATCCAGATATTCAGTGGACACACTCGTCCCATCGCTTCCTGGTAGCTGAGGGACTGATGCTGGGCGGGTGCAAGGCTTTCAGGAAAAGAGAGGGACCATGTCCTCCACTAACTCCACAATTCAATTATTCATACAGTGACTCTTTAGCAAGGTGAGCTAACATTCGCCTGTATTCGGGAATGATCCAGTTTTGGCTCAAGTTCAGTCATGCTCCAGATATAAAATGATGGCAGTCATAAGTGCCGAATATGGACGACGAGTTGAGCATGTATGGGTGTATAGAAGCTACATTCAGCATTTTTCGGTCACACCTGTCACCTATACGTTCTTGTGTAGGGTTGTGGAAGGCTGTGGTTGTGGCGTGGGAGTGGATTAAGACAATCTGTAGATCTGTACGTTCACTGACAAGCTCGCCAGCTATTTAAACCCCATGACAGTCAGAAAAAAAGAAAAAAAAAAAACCTTTTGTAAGGACAGTGTTTTGAAATGCCACAATAGAAAAAGCTCAGATGGAGACTGAGTGGCACTGCCTCTCACTCACAGTTCTACAATGTCAGCTTTCCGTGCCTTTTTTTGGAATCACAAACAGACCTGAGCCATCACGTGTGTCATTAGTATCACCCTTTGTGTTTGTTTTCTGTTTGAAAAGACAAAATCTTTGCAGTGGAAAATGTGTGTTGAGTGGTGAGATCACCGTGAAATGATGAAAATGTGAGCAAAAGCAGGAGAGGAAAAAAAAAAAAGCCCCTTCATGTGGAGTCGGAGTTATTTTTATGCCATGTTCTTATCATTCACGTCACACTGGAGTTATCAGACCTGTAACATCTGACACTTTATGAAAAAACAATGCCTGAAGACCAAGCAAAGCCTTGCGCTGCCTTCAGTGGGGTTGTTTTGTGTTACTTCATGGATTTAGTGTAACATCGGTTATGTGTGTATCGTGTTACCTTACAGTGGCTGTACAATCGTCTTCACTCATAAATCACAGAAACGTTGCACCCATTCATCCTTTTTATTGTAACCAGCAGAGCATTTAGTCACATTTCTTCCAAACAGAGGCATGTTGAAGGTCCAGGGCAAGAGATTTACTGCCATCTGAAAAGTCTTCCCTTCAACGAGTGTCGGGAGAACCTGCGGTGGCCATGAGAGACGGGGTAATGCTTCTCCACAGCCAAAGCTAGTCACCGAAACCGCATGCCAGCTCAGAATCGGAGGGATACTATTTTATCAGCAGACAATTAAACAATTTCGCTCAATGGCCAAAAAAGGAGCCTTTTTCTTTTCAGTTTGTCCAGAGAATTTGAGAATTCCAAAGAGTTTGGACAGAAATTTGAGAGAGAGCTGATATGCAAAGCTACGACAGTGTCAGCTACAAGACATTTGGGTTCCTTGTTGGGTCAGAGTGAATGGCCGAAGACAACAGGAAAAGTGTCTTATTTATTATTAATGAATTTATACATAGATATGCATGTTTCAAAAGTGATGATAGAACACAATAAATATTTTGAAAAAAACAGCTTAGCAATAGAAATAATATAGCAGCTTTTTGTTTATTGGGCTTTCATTTGTCTACATTTAATTTTTTCTGAATTTTCCATACTATTTTAGACTGGATTTGTTTAGTTTTTTATGGCTGGTAAATTTTTAAAAACATGTGTAAGAGTGTGAATGAGAGTTTAAAGTTCTTTAATATTACAGCACTTTTCTCTAGATATCAAAAATACATCGAATAAGGAATCCGATCCATGGATTTTCCCCACACACTCTGGTTTCATGCCACAGCCCGAAAACATACATGTGAGGGTAAAATGTTGATTCCAAATTGTCTGCAGACGTGAGCATTTGTGTGTTTGTTCTGTGAGGAACTGACAACCTGTCGGTGATGAACACCACATTTAGAGCATTGCACACTGGGATGGACTCCAGCATCCTGCAACACTGATCAAATAAAACACAACAGCAGATAGATGGATGGATTATGAAGAGGAAGCATGACCATGGGGGCTTTCTATATGGAACTACAGTTCCTCGTGGACTCACTGGATGAAGGAGGTTTGTACTCACCACGCTGATGAGCTGGGAGAGAGAGACCTGTATGGAGATGGTGACCTGTTGGCTCTTGTTGACAGCTGGTCTGATCAGTTTGTTGTAGCGCTCCGGACCCAACAGGTAGTTCACCAGCCGCTCCTCTGCATTCTCTGCCCTGCTGCCTGCAGGGAAACATAGACGGCGGAAAAACCTTTATGACTGTGTTCCATCGATGTGTGGCATACGAATCCTCTGGTTAATGAGGTGGTCTAACAGATCTATTTGAAATACCAAAACATAATAAAAACATATATATATACAGATAATTAATTGAACAGACAAATTCCTGAATGATAAGGAACAGAAAGAAGAGTAAACTTCTCTGACTTGTTCCCACCTGCCTTATCTAAATCTAAAACTGTGGTTTTCAGTCTTTTTTCCTTTGATTCCAACTATTTTCTCTTCAATTTCATCTCTGGTGGACAGAATTGATAAATAAGTGTCATAACAACTTTTGAATATAGGCTGTAAAGTGTTTGTTGTGGTGCAGAATGATGGAAATGTCTACATTTTCACAAAGCCAGACAGTTACTACTGAAAATGACTGTAGCTACGAGTTGTTACGAGGCTGCATTATGCAGCAGCTCATTTGATCATTATAATGTGATTATATTACAACATTAATTTTTATTCCAACCATCCTATGTATGTTGTTACCTTTCTTTTCTTCTTATTTTATTTAGTTGATCATGACAATATGTAAAGAACTTAAATCTTTGTCCTCATTATCTGCTAATAGTTTGTTTTCACAACAAAAATAAATCAAAAACCAACAAAGACTAATTTTTACAGACTTCTTGGCACTTAACTTCTGCACACTCCCTTAAAAAGAACACAATCAGTCAGCCAGGCACTAATGTTGTGTATAAATGCCATGTGTTTGTCCTGCAGCGAACCACTAACTCTGGAACAAAGAGCGAGACGTCTTCTTTTTATTCTTAATACTACAACACACACATCCGGCGTGTGTGTGTGTGTATAAACAAGTTAGTTTACCAAAGGGTGTTCGGGCTGTATCACACATCCTCAGTGAAAGTTTGGGTGTGTGTCTTGCAATCTGACGCTCCACTGCAGGGTTTTAGAGAAAGAGAAGAAACAAGTCATTCATGCATCCTTCCCTCTGTGATGATCCCTGGAGCGCCGTGTCTTCTCACCCCGAAATTATTGGTTATGTAAAAAAGTGATGGCATGAATAAGTTAGAGGAAAAATGCTTCTGACCCCACTCTCTTGGATTTCAATGCCTACTTTGTGTCTCGGCTGTCAAGCTGACTGACAACAGCTAATGTTTAATACTTGGACCACTTCCCTTTCTGCACCGTGAGAATCATCTGTTTTTTTCAGATTACATGTGGACGAGCCTGAACGAGCACAGATGTGCTTTTATCAGCAGCTCCCTGCTGTTCCGGGGTTTCACGTCAGGCTGAGCGTCTTCTGTTGAGGAAACGCAAGTGCCTCTATTAGAAATGAAAAACCGTCATTCGTGGGTTTATTTTAATGGTCACAAAGAAACCTGAGGAATCTGTCTGTGTACGAGGAAGATAAAAATAACAAATCACATTCAGAATTCATCTGAAGAGGAGTTGGTGTCATTCAGGGGTGATGTTTAACTACAGCATGTCTTCAGCATGGTAATTATTGAGGTTAACCAGTGTCAATTGCATAGAGAGGAATGTTTTCCTTAAATCAGGAGTGATAAACACAATTTAGTTCAGGGGCCACATACAGTCTGATTTCATCTTGAATGGCTTGAACTTGTAAAATCCTGCTATGACAACCTTTAAATTTAAACTTTAAAGTTTTACTTGTTGTGGCGCAGAGTATATGTGATGGAAATGTCTTTATTTTTGCAAAACTAACCAAATAGTACAAAAATGACTCCAATATTAACATAAATTCAAATTTAATCAAACCTGGTGCAACAAGATTTCATCATTCATAGCGGCATCACTGATATCTCAGCTCAGGTGTCAGTGCTGCGTTGTTTCTGCTGCTCTGAGGAAAATCTTTTTTTTAAAAAATAGGGAAATGTTTTCTTTGAAATTCTTACAATATGCTGTGTGGTTTGACTGGTGCTTCTTTGTGGGCCGATTTTGGCCTTATGTTGGACACCCCTGCCTTACCTATAGAGCAATAATGACAGCAATTCTTTGTTCATATTTGAACACAATGTCGGTCATTGGAGGAGTTGTAACCTGAACCAGCATTACCTGAACTTTTTTTTTTAATCAGGACGTTTTGTTTTTTTAAATCACTTCAACCAAAAAAAAAAGAATTACATTCATTTGTGTGAAATTATTGAAACAAAGCTGTTATGAAAAAATAAGAACTGTGCAGAAAGGTAAATCATCGATAGCCGTGATCAAATAACTTTTCCAGTTTGTGTAACTTAAGATGTGAAAACTGGTTTGCCCGTTTTACTTGCCATTTGGTGCTATGCTGATGAGAGAGTAAGTCTGTGCCTTTCTGAGGAGCTGAATTGTGCATGCAGACTACAAAAGTGTCTCAGCTCGTCTAACTCAACAACGCAAGGCGGGTTAGTCACGAAGCAGTTTGGGTGGCACAGTCGAGGCGTGGTGAGCACCCTCAAGAAATCTCAATATCAGGGATAACTGATCAAAAAGTGAAAGATGTGTGAACACCAATGTGAAGGAAATTCAAGGTTTTTAATGGTTATTTTAAGAATTATCACCATATTATTACGTATCCAGATCAGTAGTGGGCATTAGTTACAACCCAGATGTAAGTACTTGTTAGAAAGTGTTATGAGTGCATCTACCCTCATAAATGTCTCCCGTTACCTGAAGATGCAGAGTTTTTAAATCTCTACATGTCATTTAAAGACCTGAGGAATGTTGCCAAATATCATTACAGAGAACATGGCCCAGTCGAGTCTCCTAACCTTCAGGGAGATGCAAACACTCACAACAACATGGTGGAAGACACGCAGACGTGCGGGACGCCTTCTAGGTGTATTATACCCTCTAAATCTTTTAAACCTGGATTCCAGCGTATGTTTGCCTTGATGGATGCTGCACAGTAATGCATGACTGTGTTGGCTGTCGGAGGAAATCTTTGTCAGAGTGGTTTTTTGTGGATATACGAACAACAATAGACAACGACTTGTTTTATTTATGGATATTTTAACGGTGATTCTATTATTTAAATGAATATTGCAGTGCACCCCTGGCTTACAGCCAAGTTAAATCAGTTTTAATCTGTTAAACATCCTCCAAAACTTTAGCCCCTATGAATAACGCTCCAAATCAAGGTCATGTTGGTAAAAGAGCGTCCTCCTTTTGGGACAGCGAGACGTCAGTGCCTGTGTGTTTTCCCTAAAAGATGGAGGATGATGCTTCCTTAGTGGTAGGTATAAAATAGCCTTCTGTAAATTATTCAAAGCACCCATCTGCTTTTACTTACGAGTATGAACTGCACACACCCTCTCTGACATAGAAGTTTTGTAAAGTGTGTCACCGTGGTTCATTTCAGTCCAAAACTGATGGCCCTATGCAAACATGCACAACATAACTGTCTCGTGATTTCCAGGGAGATGATCTGATTTTAAACTAAACAAACAGATTGGGCAGGTTATGTAAGATAATTACCACAAGCCTTTTACCTAACTGGAATCTAAACTGCACAGACACACTGGGAAGTTGTTATATAACATAATGAAATTTAATGAAAGCACAGGTACGACTGAAAGCACCGGGGTTTTGTCCTTGATGTTGACTCATCGGTTTAATGTGTTTTGAGGAGTTTCAACTTTAGAAATATATCAAAAGTACAGAAAAGCAATGAATGAGTTAAAGGCTGATTCTCATTTTAATTTAACTCTTAAATGATAAATTGAGTAGACAAGAAACCCTATATGGGATTTCATTAAGATGCAATGTTTCAAGTGAAAACTTATTATTTTTGCTTTTTTGGTTTCAGAAGAGTTTCACGTTTACGCAACATTTTGAAACTGGTCTTCATGTAGGGCCACTAGTGGGTGCTGTTGTTTGTTTTTGTGATGAAACCACACACGGGAAAACAATACAGTATACTAACAATGGGAGAATATTGGACATTCATATGAACAGATGACCAGTCTGGATTATTACTGTGACTCACATCTGAAAATACCACGCCCAGGACAATATGGCCTGGGAGTCACGACATACAGAGCATGTGCAGAAGAACTATTTACTGAGGCATTTTCAAATAAGTTGCGTTTTCAGTGGCTCCAGGCTCAGTCGCTGGGTAAACATAACCAAAAAAATAGAAAAATAAAAAAACTCAACGAAGGTTTTGCATTTTCATTTGAAAACATTGCATGCAAACTGGGCCCATTTAAAGCTTCACTGTCCCTTTAACACTTCTTTCTTTTCTTTCTTTCTTTCTGTCTTTCTTTCTTTCTTTCTTTTTGTTGTTGTTGATTTAAACCACCTTTTGATTACCTGGTTCCGAAACTGTAATACACAAATGAAGTTGCCTGATTTATCAAGTTCTATCTAAACCATGCAAGACACGTATAGTTTGTAAAGCTTTTGTTCTCTGAGCAATAAATTAAAGACATGTAACCAGGTCAGGCTGAAGTTGGAGTATTTTTTTAACTAAATCAGCAGTCTACTCAAGAAAAAATTAGGTTGCGCTCCTTCTTTTTTCTTCTTCAGGCAGTGTAAGGCAATTTAAGCAGACAAAGTTCAAATTAGCTTGTGATGGTGAACATTTACTGCGCATTTGGTAAGTAGCTCCGGCGTTTGATTAAATGTTAATACCTCCTGTAGTTCAACGGAACCTAATTAAGTCGTGGGTTTCGTGCGTGAAAGGGCGTGCGCGAGAAGGGGGGAGGGGGTGTGTTGAGTGTGTTTGCAACTCAAATCTATTCAAGATTTGTGCGTAATGTTCCAAATCAGCACCATGGACAGCGTCTCTGGTCTCCTTTAAACCACTGAGAGTTACTAAAATCACAGAAATTATTGTTGCTCACTTCCCAAGCACAAATTCCTCATTATTTAACCAAACATGCTTATAAATATGTAGAATATAAAAGAACTTACTTGCGAGAGAGAGGATAATGAGCAGGAGCGCAGTGTTGGTGGTCTTCATCTCTTTGCGCAAACTTTCAAACGTTGTTCTTAAAAAAAATAGTAAACACCAAAAGGAACTGTTCAAATGAACTGATTGCACGGTGTATGTATATTCCGTCGTGACAGAGTCAGTCTTCTTTCGTGCTGTTGCCACACATATGGTCCACAATCTATCTCCGATGGTTGCGCAATGCGAAAAGCAGAGGGGGGAAAAAGAAACTTTGGTAACTATTTTAATGTTTTTACCCGAAAATGTTTGTTTGAAAGTGGCAACATGATGAGTCTTAATTTCACACCACTTTCCAAGACGTTGGATGTCCGTTTGCGCGCTGCTCCTTCACATCAGCTGGGACTTGAAATCGCTCTCCATCCAAATCCGACGGTCCACACGTGCGCCACGTTGTTGCTGATTCCGCCGCCGTCCCGGAAAAATAAATCTACTTTGCTCTTTTCTGTGCGTGAAGTGAAGCGCCAGCCTTTACCTTAAGTTCATCCTGTGCCGTTGAAAGTTACGAGACTGGCCCAGCTGCTGGATGCGGTGCGCGGAGCGCGCAGCCGGGGGGCGCGGCGCGCGTTACGCACCGGCTCCTCCGGGTCACAGCCAGCGGCAGCGGGCAGCTGAAGTCCGTCAAGAGGCCGAACAAGACGTTGATTCCCCCCCATAAAACTCCCAGTGGCTCGGAGAAGAGAGGAGGTGAAGCAGGAGGAGGGGGAAGCACGCTGTGTGTTTCTGACTGTGTGTTTGTTCGCGCTCTGACATTGAGATCGCGCTGGAAATAATAAACAGATGGGAATAGTGATCGGCTGAGGAATAACGATGAAGTAGGAATAAACACGATAACCTGCTGTATATAATGTAATTCTATATTTTAAAGTTTTGTGGCTACGTCTACCTAAGCAAACAGCAGAGAACGAGCCAGCATGAAAATGATTTCCAACTTTATGGGATCGGTATTCATTTGCTTACTTTAAACAAATATAAGCATCAACTCGAGACTTCGTGGAAATCGTGCGGTTTTAGGGCTCCTGGGTCACTCCATAGTCCAAATATGCAATTAGTGAAAATAATTGGACACTGGAAAATTGTCATGTCTGTAAGAAATATAAAAGTCAGTGTATCCCACATGGCAGAGAGGCATAACTTGTGTGTGCATGTATCCAAACACTGCATCATTGTGCACATGCACTAAGACTTCATGTAGTGGTTTACATTCTCTCTTAAAAAAAAAAAAAAAAACTTTACAGTTTGAGTCCAGGCTTTTGGCCTTTCCGTGTTTTTCCCGGTGTGTAAGGGGCGTCTTTTCTGGATGATCTGGTTTCCTTCAAAAACATCCATTTGATGTTATGTGGCACTAATTCTTGGCTCCAGGCTCCTGTCACCCTAAAGTGGTTAAGAAGGTGTAGAAGACTGATATTTGATGACATGATGGTAAACTGAAAAGACATGAGTGAAAGAAATCATTCTTGAATGAGATCTAACAAGAAATATTCATCATTATACACTCATGCAAATTAAACTTTTTGCACATTTGAATGAGATACAGTCCATTTCCATCAATAAAAGCATAAACTGCATTACCTGACATGAGCTGAAAGTGTCTGGAAACCACAGTGGAAGACCTGGCAGCGTCAGCCATCAAAGGAATATAAAGTATTTATAACAAACAAAATAAATAACCAAAAGCCGTCCAGTTATGCATTCTCCTCTGGGGCTGTGCTAACTCAAGAGCCAAAAACCTATACAATATTGTAGTTTCACTCATCTGAGTCTTTACATCTTGTGCGGTATACTGTGCAAAACTCTATTTGCTTTTCTGTCATGGGAGGTAAATAAATGTCATTGTTAAGAACTTTTAGTGAAATATTGAAAAGTTGAACAGATTATTATGATTTCAAGAAAAGTATTTAACAGTTATTATATTAGATAGGTTTTGATGGCATGCCATTCTTGCAAGGCATGCTTCCAGTCAAAGTGCAGAAACAATCTTGTTAAGTTAACTGGACAATTTATGTTCTCTGTGTATGTGTTTATGTGAGAGGCTAGTCACCTAGCTTCAGCTGTGTAAGGTGGTGTTGGACAAAAACATAAAGAACAGCTCAGTTGATATTTAATGTAAATCACATCCATTTACCCATCCATCCATCCATTCATCCATCCATCCACCCAGTAGCATCATGGTGTTGAAGCTGTACGACTGCATTCATTCATCCATCAAGTCAGTTTTTATATCAAGTTAAGGGGCTTATGCAGGCTCACGCCGGGCTTAAAGCGATACTTCAACATTTTGGCAAATTGGCCCATTTAGCACAATTCGTTAGTCATTTGGAACAGCATACTTACTTTTTTTGTGAGGGCGAGCTGTTGTTTATTCAGAGGTGAGTCGGGGAAGGTTTTCGGGACGGACACAATGGAAGTGAATGGTATTTTTGTTCCCCCTCGTCAAACTCATCAAATACACAATCCAACAACCCCAAAACACTTTGGTGGACACGTTATAATCCGCACATTCACTACGCTGTGAAATATTAATGCAAAATTACCAGATTGAGTTGTTTATGCAAAGATTGCTGAGACGGAACTACTTACTAAACATGGCGTCTGGGTGTAGTGATTTCAAAAGAAAAAGTAGTTCCCAGTATTTGCTTCAGTGTCGTAACGCTACAATATTATTTGCTGGTGTTCCACAGCGTAGTGAATGTGTGGATTATAACGTGTCCACCAAAGTGTTTTGGGGTTGTTGGATTGTGTATTTGATGAGTTTGACGAGGGGGAACAAAAATACCATCCACTTCCATTGTGTCCGTCCCGAAAACCTTCCCCGACTCACCTCTGAATAAACAACAGCTCGCCCTCACAAAAAAAGTAAGTATGCTGTTCGAAATGACTGAGGAATTGTGCTAAATGGGCCAACTTGCCAAAATGTTGAAGTATCGCTTTAAGCCAGTGAAATTTTGAATAGTTTGAGAGAAAGCAGGAACTTTACTCTTAAATCATTATCACTAATTGGTACTGTGTATTCCTTTTGCAGTGATTATTGAATAACTGCAAACACCAACATGTTTTCATGGTTTTATTGTGCTCAACTCTTTTTTTTTTTTTATCTTTCCAGATTTTACCCTTTATTGAGCAGTTATTGAAACTCTTGGGACTTGTGCTCAAAAACTAAAAAAAAAAAAGTTGTTTTTTTTTTCTTATTACACATTCATGCTTATTTTTGGCAGGTTATTTAGTTAATTGAGTTTTTTTGTTGCTAGTTGGTCATTTGGTGACAGTAGTTAGGCACATGTTGTGTATGTTAGAGGACATAGGTGACTGGAAGAGGAAGACACACAGTTCTCACCAGATGGACCACCAGGACAAAAATTTACAACTCTCAAGGAAAACTGCTACCTTTATCTTTTGCTTTCTTCCAACAATCAACTAAACTATAAATAGACGGACTGTAAATTCTGTTTTTGAGGCAGTGTTTGTTCCCTCCTGCTCCACCTGTGTTATACTGGCAATAACAGGACAGTGGAACAATGAAGAAATGTCATTACATACTGTAACTTGCACTAGTTTAATGTGTATCATGAGAAATGAGTGGCAGACGTGTTTGTACAATGACTATCAGAGAGTATAGCACTACTCAAGTTAATGGTGAAGGTTACAGGAAACTTGCTGAAGTTAGTTTTAAGGTTGCAGTAAGACATGAGGTTCCCAAATATGAAAGTTAGGAATGTTCTCTAAGCAATACATGGGTACCCCCTTTAGCCATAGCGTGACATCAATACCATCCGGGTGCCACCTCAGGCATGATGGGTTGATAGACAGCGTGTAACTCACCCAAACGCTTCGGCGAGGTAATGGCCCGTACAAACGCAGTCTTGCATGCCCCCCCTGTAGCTTCTGCTGTCACCAAGGACTCAAAGGGAGGCTGACACCGAGCCTCCAGGAGTAAGCGCAGGAGCCATGCTAGAGCTCATGGGGCTCTTGAGGGTTGAAGCCTCAGAGCCAGAGAAGAATCGACAGCAGGTTGTGGTTCCCAGCTGTGCCATTTGCAGCTCCATATTGCTGCCACATATACCTTTAAGGTAGAGGGAGATTGATCTCTTTTCAGAATAGACTGCAAGGAATCTAAGACCATGGAGACTGGGCAAAGCATGAGGTCCTCCTTGCAGATGTTGCACCACTTAACAACCTCCACCTATTGTCGTACAGCAGCCAGGTGGGCGGCACTCTGGTATTCAGAATGGTCCTCCTGACAGGCTCCATACAGCTGCCCTACAGCATTGTGGGCTTCTCAGTAGCCAAACTCATAAGCGGAAACGGTGAGGACCGGAGTGCCAACCTAAGTCCGTGTCGAGACAACAGATCCCTGTTGTTGGGGATATGCCATGGTTCACTGTGAGAGTCTGTGCAGCAAGATAAACCATGCCTGAGCTTACTAGAAGACCACCAGCAACAGCATGTGGCCTTCTTAAAGAATTCTCTGGGGTGTCTGCCAGATCAGAGGGAGCAGGATGTGAAGGAGGCCCTATAGCCAATGGTGCACCAGCACATCCTGGCCCAGAGGGCTGGTGGATTCCCTCGGGGAGAACCAAAGTGGACCGTGGGTTGAAACCTCTGAGGTGAAGTGATCGATGATCGATGCTGAAAAGACCTCAAATTGAGTGTAACGGGTGGAGACACCACTCACATGGTGGAGGACTCCGATGGGAGAGGGGGTCTGCCAGCTGGTTCAAGTCCCCCAGAAGATACATGGCCCACAGGCTGGCCAGACAGGGGTCAGCCCACCTAAGAAGTTGCTGAGAGACCTGCAATAGCCGGGTGAACATGGTGCTGCCCTGGTGGCCGATGTGGAAGACGGCCAAGGTGCTGTGTGACCATTCAAATGTGTGCCTTCCGTTCAGTCATGACAAGAAGTGTTCAAGGACCGGGTGTACTGCTCACAGTTCCAGCACATTGATGTGATCTGTGCTGTTCCACAGAGACCACTGTCCCTGAAATGCTGTATGCTGCCAAATGGCACCCCTCCCTGAGAGACTGGCACTGTGGTGACAGTCTCGTTTCGAGCTCAGACCATACCCAATGGGACGCCTCTTGAGAACAAAGTCCTGTCTCCCAATGGGACCAGGGCCAAGATACACTGCTGGAACACCCCAAGCTTCTTGTGATGGTGCCACTTGGCATCCCAGTGGAAGCCGTTCAGCCACCTCTGCAGGGTGTGCAATGACAGCAAACCCCGCGTGACCACAGCTGCCATGGACATCCGCTTGCCTAGACTTATACAGGAAAGCAACGTGCAGCAACAACCTGTCTCTCTCTGGAAAGTGTGTGAAGGTGAAGAAAATTGTCTACTCTGCGAGGCTGGGCCTCCATGGTCATGGTGCCCAAGGCCATACCAATAAACGTCACTCACTGAGAGGGATTCAGGCAAGACCTATGTGGATTAACCCTGAGGCCTAACTGAGCCACATTTGCAAGGAACCTGGCAGTATCCCGGACCACCTGAGCTCATGACGGTGCACAAATCAGCCAGTTGCCCAGGAGCGGCAGCATTTTCATGGCCTGCAACCATCCTTCAGTGTCGCCTCTTTCATTGTGAAGTAGGATTGACCAAGTGTTGGATTGTTCAGTGTACGTCTGTTCTGTCAGAACAGAACTCACCCACCTGGCACCTTTGTCCAGGGTGAACTTTCTCCTGCTGTGCGGTCTGTGTACCTTGTGTGATTGGTCAGATTTTTGTTGCTTACTTATCCATTCCACCATAAATTAGGCCGAATGGCATTTTATAAGTACTTACCGATACTTATCAGTACTCAGTATTGGCAAGAAGCTACATATTAGTACTCGTACTTGTACTGGTGCATCTCTAGAAAAATTCAGTGTTTCTCCTTCCACCCTCACCTCAAAATCCTCCAGTTGTGGAGTTCATACCCTTCACATGTGGGCTCTGGTTTTATATCTGTGTGCATGGTGTGCATTCAGTTCACACATGAATATTTTTATGAGTTGGAACGGGCACATGCGACGATCGCAGTAAGAGAAGAGTCATGTCGCAGACCACTCTCGGTGGAAAGAGGCAGAGCTGGGCGCGAAGGCAGTAATGTGTGGAAGACATGAACAGCAGACTGCACCTCTTTTAGACATTTCTGCTGGTGGTTGATGAATAAACCATCACAGATTCAGCAACTAACAACTGTCAAGCATACAGAGGAAGTTTCTGTCACTTTCTTATTGTTCTGGAGATGTACAGTTGTCATTTTTTTCCGATAATACTAAACATAAATCTATGTATTTGTTTCCTTCTCAATTAAACTTAATCTCATTTATTAGAACTATTCCTGTCAAACCTTAAACTAACGAAAATTCTACATCTATGCTATAGTTGATGGGGGCACCATGTGTGTAAATCCCTCACAATCCGAGTCATATAAGTAACACATTACTCCCTTATACGGCCCAGTGGAGATTTCAATCTGCTGTAATGGAAGTGAATGTCTGCCTCAGTCAAGTTAACTGGCACAAGGGTGCCACATTTTACAGCAACTGCTCCATCACTGCTTCGGTCTCGCAGCTTCCAGGCTGATAAATAAAAGTGCACAGATCACACCTGTCATATTTATGTATCTGTAGCAAGGACACAATGTGTGCTGGGGGATTCATAAATCAACAAGTTACACAGGGGGAGGTGAAGGTGTTAAGACTTTTATAGAGGTCTGTTTTTAATCTGTATTTGTCCAGATGAGGTCTGCTGTGTGTGCACATGACAAAGGTTGGCAAGTTAGTGACAAATAACATTTTTTTTTTACATTTCAATATCAAATCTCAGGTGAAAGTGCTAATGTTAGCCTATCAACTCATTATACGCAAAGTAAATGCATCTTAGACACATTTAGATTGACATCACAAAGTTTTCAAGTGACAATGCAAAACTTCCATTGCATTTTGGGAGTCATGAGTCCCAGTCCAGATTCTCCTGGACTCCCGGAGAGCTGACAGTCACCATAATAACAATCCAACTTGCTTGTCTGTCCATACGAATGTCTGTGTTCTCCAATATATAGTGCATTGTTCTCTGTGTGTGTGCTTTCATTTCTAAAACAACCAACAGCACCAACTACTGGCCCAACATAAAAACTGCATCATTTTCAAAATGTTGCTGTGTAAACACAAAATTTTTTGGGGAACAAAAACACAAAAATAATGCGTTTTCACTTGAAATGTCATGAAAACAGCCTAAGTTTGTTTCTTGAGGGACTAATTAAACTTTTAATTGCCTTTGAAACGCTGTATATTTATAAAATTGCACCACTGTCAAACAAATTACTTAAAACTGGCATTTTGTTGTTTCTGTTGTTTTGGTTTTGCTCATAATGAAAAGAGATTAAAAAGTAGATCAGTCACAGGGAAAGTAACCGAGCGAGAATGGAAGGTAATTTACTTTCATCTTTCAGTGACGTATTGTGTCTGCATCAGAAAGACGGACATGACACAAAAACAAACAATCTGAACAGCAACACAGTTCAGGATGTGAAGTAGCAGTGACCCTGTAGGCCGATGTCAGTCCAAAGCCATGAAAGCCGACATCCTGTTGAATGAGTGATGGTCAGTTTGCGGTAAAAGTTTCATGCACCAGCTGATCTTTGGCTGATCATTTTCTAAAATCCTCCTAAGACACTAAAGGAGAAGTCATCAAGAGTTCAGGAGCAGTAAGAGTCCGCCCGGCACTCCGCCTTTGCAGTAGTGCATAGCAGAGGGTGGTGTGCAGGGCGGAGGGACTCCATCAGCAGGTCTGAGTTGGATGGCTCGCATCCAACTAGATATGCACAGCTCAGCCGGAGGGGCCGGGTGGGGTGGGGGTCGGGAGAGAGTAGTAGATCTGAGTGTAAAAGGCATACTAATGGGAGGTGTGGGGTGATGTGATAAGGTGAAGTCGATGGAGTCGGGAGTGAAGCCTGGGGAGATGCAGCGCCGCTCTCCACACACCTGATAAATGTTGTCAGATGCAACTCAAACATCAGAGGCCATCGCTGCCATTTCATGTTGTTTGATGATAACAAAGTAGCCGAATTTAGCTGCAATTATTCAGACAGAAGAAAGTTTTGGAACAAGCCAAAAAAATCAAAGTGCAACTCCAGCCAATGTACAAAAAAAAAGAAAAACTCAAATCTGCACTGCACAGGAGTAGTCAGAAGGTTTTAAAATGTGATGTTGCAGGCGTAAAGGACACCATCGTGTAAATCAGGGGCATCTATTTAGGAGTTTCTCATTTCTCAAAATCTGCTCTTTATGACAGTCCTCGTCAACTGTTTACCAAAACAGTCATTTTCATTTCAGGGACAGCATTGTGATGTATTGTTGATTTTTTTTTTCCTGCAAAAATCTGCAAGTCATAAATCTTTGCTGATGCTGTTTAGTCTTGCAATACAAGAGTGCACCACAAGATGGTGTATTGGTAATCATATAAAGGAGCAGCAGTGCTCACAGGCCCCATTTCCACAACGCTGCTGCTAGTTAAAATCTAGCATTGATCAATAAAAATCTTAAAACGAATCCTTAAAGACACAAGGGTTGAAAGAAAGAAAGATTCAACTGTGAAACTGTTTCTGCAACCAAATACATATTGAAATTTTCTGTGAACATGTGTGTATGGTTACTTTCAGTTGCCAGTTTTCCACATCTTTAAAGTATACATACATATATATGTATATATATATATATATATATATATATATATATATATATATATATATATATATATATATATATATATATATATACATACATACATACATATACGTATGTTTTTTCATGTCTAAAAGTACCTCTCTATAGAATCAACTCATGTCAATCAATCTATATTAATCTAATGAGTTTTACAGACACTCAGCTGTCTTCAGAAACATGAATCTCTTTCTCTTCTTGGCACGATTTTCTCAGAATAACATACATTTCTTGCTGTTCTGGAAGTGATCCATTATATCTAGAAATAAACTCTTACTTGTCTTACTTGACACATTAATTTAAATAATTTCTGGGGGGGCTCAGTGTGAGATGTTAAAGTTTTAATACAGATCCACACAATATTTCATCCAAAACATGAGCAGGACATGTACCTATTGCTCTTTCCTGGTCAAGTCCATCTCATTATGTAATTTACAGGAACCAGTTTACTTCTAATTTGTGTTTTCAGACTATAAGGAAACTGCAGTACTTATCTATCAAGGGAAACATGCAAACTCACCAACCTGAATTGAACAAATGAATCTCTGTGTGTCACTGTGAGACAGCAGTGCTAGCCACTACTCCACCATGCTGCTAAGACACCCCACTGCAGATTGTGCAACTCAACTCCTTTGACCAATCGCACTTGAAGCAATTGAAGCAATTACTAAAGGTTTCTTTCTTATGTCTGAATTCTTGCTTGTGTTGTACATCGCTTTGGACGAAAGCGTCTGCTAAATTAAATTGTAGAATTCACTATAAGAGAAAGCTCTACAGCTCTAAACTTAAAAAAAACAAAAAAAAAAAAAAAACGTATGAAACCTCCCTCTAGTGGTGATAAAGATAACTGCAGATGTTGTGCTTTAGTCAAAAGTCTATCTCAATAATTAGGTTTAAAAGTAATGTCCTATTTTTACCTTTTGTAGGATTTTAGGCATTTTGTTTATTCATTTGTGTAATGGCAGAGGGTGAGTAGAGGAGTGGGTTTTATTTGTTTATTTTTAAACCTGTACTTTGTGCTGACATTTATTGTCCAAAAATGTTTGATAAAGTTTAAATTGATTTGATGTTTCAGATAATTCTACTAATGGCGTGTAGAAATAGTCTATTGTCACTTGCTATAAACTGGGATTACATGGAAACACTCACTGGGAGCGTAATATGCTTTTCTACTTCAAACACTACTTATCACAAATCTGACACAAAGCAGCTGGTTTTAATGCGTCATTAGGCATTTTCTCTTTTTCAAATAAATATTTCTTTTTTCTTAGTTTTTAGATGAGATTATTTTTTATTGAAGTAACAAGTGATTTCAAGAATTTGCACACTTTTATAATCTCATTCTTACAAAAATCCTTCTGAATTTGGAGGTGAAACACACTTTTATTCTTAATAAATTTGGGATTTTTTTCCCCCTTACATTGAAACACTTTTTGTAGAATAATAAAGAGATGCAATATCGTAAATTTTACAAGGATTACTCTTTAATTTACATTTAAAGAAACAATTTATTGAAATCCACCAATTACGCTTCAATTGTTTATAGATTGAAAACCTCCACATCTTCACAGATTGATGGATTTATGCCAGGTTGTTTATTAACCTTAATTTCTGTGACTGTCAATATAATGTCAGACTTTTACATTAACATGGATCAATTTTCAGCATATCTGACTGTCCTGACTTACAAAATGTAACATGTAAGGTTGTAAAATAAAAATCAAAAATGTCTGATATAAACTGAAGTCGAGAGTATAAATGTAGAGCAGAGCTGCACTGCCCCCCAGCGGACAGACCTGGAAACACCTCAGATCTGATTGAGCATGTTTCAGTAGGAGATTTGACTGAAAAGAAAATTAAACTGAAAAATTCAGTGAGACACGTGTGATTTTTTTTATGGGGGCGTGTGAACCGATAAGGTTATAATTTTGCAAGAAATTGTTTCTGTCTTGTTTCTAATACTTGTGTGAACATCTTGAGTTGTTCTTAACCAATAAAATAAATCAGCACACACTTTAAACCGTCTGGTTCTTGAACTAGTACAGTAACTTTTTGATGCTTCGATTTTCTTTCCTTCTTTTCTTTCGGCTTGCTGTATTTACTTAGCAAATGCATGTCAAATAAAACATTTTAAATGTTTTTGTTACATACTTGTTTTAAAGTGAAAAAAACCTTTTCTGATCCTATTCAGCTCTTTTTGTAGAATTATTTTGTCATAATAATAAATACAATGAAGTGTTGTGGTGACACAAGTAAAAGGATCAAATATCTCCAAAACTACAACAAAAAAATTGTATTAAACTGTACATGGCATTCTTTCTGAAAATAAGGTCTGTTAGAAAACAAAATTCATTTATGCACAGAAAACATGCAGTAATTAATCTTTATGGATCAAATGTGTCCAGTTATGTTTTTAGATATAAATCTTTAGAAAACGTGAAGTTCTCCGAGAACACAAACCACATGCGAGAACCAGTGGTTTTGCCCTTTGAACAAGAAGGTCGCCGGGTTGACTCGAAACAAATGAAAAACCACTCAGACTCACAATATTTTAGAAGAGGAAGTTATACATTTATTATTGAACCAGCTTTTGAATCCAAAAGACACGGTAAGGGATTAAAAAAATCATTGCACTACTTAATAAAGTATTACTAGTAATAACTCTCATACAAAATGTACAAATGTTTGTTAAAAATTTCATCATCATCATCATAACAAGCCTTCAAATGATTTTGGTTACAGATATAATACAGAATGAATCTACTATGACACTGTTTTAATGACAGAGTTTCATAGGAGGAAAACAAAAATATTCAA
The DNA here is from genome assembly GCF_902148845.1 of Salarias fasciatus. Lineage (NCBI taxonomy): Eukaryota > Metazoa > Chordata > Actinopteri > Blenniiformes > Blenniidae > Salarias > Salarias fasciatus. The sequence continues at coordinate 37,832,436 of NC_043750.1, read as the reverse complement.
ACAACCCACCGACTTGCATGAAAAAGATTAATCCACGAGCAGAAATCATACAGGCTGCGCCATCTTTTTCCAAAAGAAACAATAAAAAGTACATAAATAAATGGGACTGAGGTAATTGCTAGTGTACCAAGCAACAAAGAAACTGTCCAACGGATGCACACAATCACAAATATGACCACACACACACACACTCACCCACGCGCGCGCACACAAAAGAAAGAACTGAGGAGAGGAACAACCATTTCCATTGGTTCCTGTGGATAATACATCACTTTACAAACTCACAACACTGAAAGAAAAGTTTCAGACAATAACAATTGGAAAGAAAAAAAAAAAAAAAAGACATCCCAGATATTAGTTTGCATTTTCTGGGAATATAATCCTGGTGGGAATAAATGAATCTGATGTGTTGACAGTGAGGAGACAGGAAAACAAAGTTTAATAAAAGGCATCTCAGATGTAAGACACTGCAGGTCCCCCCACGACACACACACGCACGCACACACACACACACACACACACCGTTAGCAGAGACGGAACAAAAATGTGATCCAAACAAAGAGTTATCTGAAGGAGATATTTAATGCGTTCACGTTTGTTCTCACATGCACAAAGAACGGACGACATATTCATCAGTGGTTTGTTCAGAAAGGGGGAAAAAAAAAAAAAAAAAAAAAGGTGTGTAGGTCCTAAATCTACATATTAAAGTGCAGAGGCGTCGCATCCACTGACGGAACGCAGCAGATTTCGCTGTGACCGCTCGCAGCAGGGTACCGAGACAGAAACGGTCACTTTTTCTAAGGAAACTGGTAAACTGAGACGCCGTTCACACGACGACGCTTCAAGTGGAAAGGCATCGTTTTCGTTTCCACGTTTACATTGAAACATTTAGAAAATGATGTCAGCTGATAATACAGCGACTGTCAACTACAAAACCGCCAAGTACTACAGCTGTGAGCATCGTTGTCATGGAAGCGGACACCTGTTTTTAACTTGAAATCGCTGCCGTGTGAACGGGGCCTGAACATGAACAAAAACTTCACTGAATCCGAACAGTGTTAAAACACCCTGATTTGTTTTCTTTAAGAAAACGGTCTCGTTTCAGACACGCACGCACACACACACACACACACACAAACACACACAGAAATGAAGATGGGAAAACTTTAAAAAAGGTACAGTATGTAAAATTTAATTTACATGACGAACATGACTCATGGATGTTTTGCTACAGGTTGCAGTCGTGACGTTGGGAAGCCGACCAGCTGGCCTCCAACACGTCGTGTGCCGTAAACGCCGTCTGTCCTCAGTCCAAAAATCTCACACCGAGCCCCACAAGCTGAAAAACAACCATCCAAACTGAGACAGACAATGAAATGAGGTGAACTGAACACAAACAGGGTCTGATCGTGACTCGTTACTGCCACCTAATGCATAAAAGTGGCATTACTTTATCTTTGCATACTGCACCTTTAAGACGAAGTTGAAATGACAGAAAAACGGAGGATGAAAAGTTTTCCCTGCTTACAATCTTTTGATTTTTGATCTCACCACGTCCTCCCGACCTCCAGTGAGTCAAATCCAGGCGGAATTTAGCAAATGAATGCGCAGTACCACATGAACTGCATAAATACCACAGGAGGAGTAACACTCATACCCACATTGGCACGCCCGCCCGCAAAACATGTCAAATAAAATAAAATAAGTGTTTTATCTTTCCACTCAGTGACACACAGTATCTTGGCTTCACCGCACGCAGGCTGCTCGGATGCTTGAGGAATGCAAGAACACAGAGAAATCAAACCGACTCGTCCAGCGGCGAGTGAAAAAGAGTCTCTGCACGCCACGTCGCGAATGCTTAATTAGAAACCAGGATAATAACGAACTCATCATAATCTTTGGACTGCAAATTTACTCTCAATATTTGTTAGTACTACTATACAGAAGTCTCTTTTGTTTCCATAAAGTCTCTTCTTTCGTCCATCGCCTCGAAGACGGAGCGGGTCCGAAGTGCTCGGTAAAAAAAAAAAAAAAAGTCCACCTGCGCATGATACCGTGTCTGTGTGTTTCAGAAGGCCATTTAACAGTATGCAGGGCGGGTGGGGAGCGGAGAAACCTCCACGCTGCAAAGTGCTGATCCCAGGTCTGATCGGGGTCTGAGGGATGGAGACCGAGCGGTCCAGCTGGTCCCAGGAAGGAGCAGAGTGTGTCGGCGGAAGCGTCTGATCGAGGGAACGGGGCTGAGGTCACTCGGAGTCCCGCTGGACCTCAGAGGCATCGGCTCGGCAGATGGGACAGGTCCGGTTCGCCTGGAAGACGGTTCATAATCAATACACTCAGCCGTTAGCTTCGAATCAGGGCCGGCTGCTCAAAGAAAGTTACACTAATGTCTCAAACACCAGAAAACAAGTACACTGGACATTGAAACAGAAACAGAGAGAATCTCTCCAATCCAACAACACAGCTGTGAGGTAACGGGTAACATAACACACACGTGGATATTTAGGGTGATAAATTAACCTAGTTTACATGTTTTGGGAATATAGGAAGCTTGTAAGCATAAAGGAGAACATGCAAACTCCACTCAGAGAGAGATGACTCTGCTTCTCAATAGAGTGCATTGTTTGATTCATGTTGGATTCAACCCTTAACCTCGTATCATCTCTGTAACAGTCATTTCTATCCTCAAACACTCAGACACAGAGAGAATGGGAGAAATCAACAATTTTCTCACCTTCAACCACTTATCAACACACTTGGCGTGGAACTCGTGGTTACACGGTAAAACCCTCAGGAGCTGGCGGGACTCAAAGTCACACATACACACCACGCACCTGTAAGACAGCGGACGAGGGAGAGTTTCACCGCACTGTCCAAGGAGACACGGTTCAAATCCCCCCTAACAAAGCACAGGCACAGCAGGACTTACAGTGTCTGCTCAGACTGGTGGTTGTTGGGATTGAACCTGTACGACGGAAGCTGCTCGATGTCGGCCTTGGTCAGGCCTCGAGGTTTGGCCTCCCCGAGACGCTCGGCGAGGTTCAGCAGGGCCTGGAGGAGGTCACGGTAAGCGGTTAGGATAAGCCGACTGCGAGCTGGACCGAAGGCTGCGGCGGCGGCGGCGTTTCGCCCTACCTCGTAGTTCTCCACCTCGCCGTCGTCCACGTCCAGCTCCAGACTGATGGCGGGCGCCACGTTCGGGGGCACGGGAAGCATCGACCTGTTCAGGGTTCAGAGGGCACGCCGTTGAGACACACCGCGCTTCACTGACGGTCAGCATGTTACCCACACAACCCAGGAAAAGAAAGACTCACAGGAAGTAAGGGAGGAAGCTGGGGTGGTAGGGAGACGGAGGCACGGCCTGCTGCGAGCGGTACCGCCGGCTGGTGAAGCGGCGGGGCACGAAGTGGGGATAGGGCTGCGGAATCAAGAGAAGCCCGTCACGTCACGGTTCCAGTCAGCGCGTTACGACAGGCGGATCCGTGGGACACTCACGACTGTGAACAGCTCCGGCGACAGCGGGTCGTGGTGCGACAGGAACTGCAGCGGCGTGGAGGGGCCCAGGGTGGAGGGGGGCTGGTGGTGGTGGTGGTGGTGATGATGGTGAGCGTAGCTGAAGCCGCCGCCCACTGAGAGCTGCTCTCCCAGAAGCTCCACTTCGTTTTCGATCCTCTGTAAAGGCTGAAAATGAACAGCAGGAGTTACGGAGGAGGAAGGATTTCTTGCTGAATCCTGAAGAAGCACACTGGCACGAAGCGCCCGGCTGCTTCTTCCAATTCCAACTGGTGTTGCAAAAACAGCCATTGAGGTTATCTGAAGTACATGGTTTGATTTATTGTGTATATTCTGAACAGGATCCGTTTACACAACAACAAATAAAGTAAAATCACATCATTTTTTTTGCCTGTTTTGTTTCAGGAAAGTTTCACATTTGCACAAAAACCTTTTGAAAATGATGTGAGCCCTGGTTCTGCAAAGGTTTCTTCCTTTTTAAAGGGAGTTTTTCCTTGACACAGCTGCTCATGTGGAGCTTCTGGCTTTTCTCTGTTAAGAGTGTCTCGAAATGACTGTGTTGTATTCGGCACTGTACAAATATTTAATTGAAATATAGAGGATAATAGATGACAGATTACATTGAATCGTGAAATAAAGCCAGAAACAGGCCACGCCTAACCGTGAACAGAGCTGTGTAAATATGTCAGACAGACTGTTGTGCTAATCAGAAATCCTGGAGCATTTTTCACAAATGTTAAGAGTTTTTCAGAGTGAACGTTGGTTTCTTTTCTTCTGAACAATCAGCCTTATAATATACTGGAATCACTCCAGAAATGATGTGACACCAAGGCTTTTTCACTTTTGGGTCAATTCTTGAATTTAAAATAATTTCTAATTAGCCAAATACTATCAGAGCCCAGGGGCTGTGGAAACATCTGTGTAGTCTGATTCAATAAGAGGCAGAATATTCAGAGTTATATAATTGACTGCATTTTAAAGTCTTTACAAATCCTGTATTCTTGCAATAAGAAACAATAACAGCATTTCCTCGGTATCTCCTCGGTCTTGTTGTATTTATCACAGTTTGACATCAGATCAGCCACACAGATTGAATCCTCCCGTACCGATCTGGGCTGTTGCGTCTGGAAAGGCAGGAACTGTCCGGGAGTGGGGAGGTGAGGCGCGTGGTGGGACAGGTGAGGCGGCGGCGGGAGCAGAAACTGAGGGTCACTGGACAGCAGCGACGGGAAGGCGTAGGGAACCGGCAAATGTTGCATGGAGCACGCCTGCAGCATCTGGGAAAAGAGCAGCAGAGAAGAAGAGAAAATTCACTTTATTTCTGCAGCAGTTGCAGTTTGCAATTCTGCCACAAGGTGGCAGCCACAACTAAGAAAACGGAAGGCGGCTCTTCGAGCTGGAACGCGTCCTGTTGGTTTTTTATGTGCACAGTTTGCTTGTTCTGCGGTTGAGTCATGTTTGGAAGCGCACAGTACAAAGTGTGCTCTTCATATGAACAAACAAGCCCACGCCATCCCGGGAGGCGGCGGCGCTCACCGGGTGGTAGTGCTGTCCGGTGCTGAAGACCACGCTGCAGGTGGGCACCTGCTGCTGGGAGGAGCAGGAGGGGGGGAGGTGCTGACCGCTGCACAGCGGCGCCGCCAGGCCGTGGGGGGGGACGGGGGTCACAGTGTAGGAGACTGGTACGCTGCCCTGCTGGAGCTGGAAAACAGACCGCCGTTCGGTTAACCGCCTGGCTCACGTGCCGCGACTCCCCGGAAAGTTGTGAGACCGACCTGCTCGTGTAAGTCCATGACCACGGCTCCCTGCTGCTGCGGCGGCTGCGGCGGCGTGGCGTGATGCTGCTGGTGGTGGTGGTGATGGTGGTGGTGGTGGGCGGCCGGGTGCAGGAGTCTCGGCGACAGGGTGGGGGGGTGGAAAGCGCGGGGCTCCTCTGAGCCCGCCACCCCGCCGCCGGCCACAGGCGGCTGACCGTAGGCGCTGGGCGTGTGCGCCGGGTACGCCTGGTGCGCGGAGGGAAGCGCGTGGTGGTGGTAGTTCTCATCCTGGAGCTCTGACGGGGACGGGCGGGGGGCGGGGGCCTGCGAGGAGGGGTGGTGGTGATGGTGAGGGGGTAAGTGGCGAGAGGGCCTGGAGAGCCGTCCGCGCTGGCGCCTCGCCGGAGGGCTGCAGACACGAAGAGGGACAGAAATCAAGCCAGGGTCAGACCGTGATTCACACCAGCGACGGCAACAGATCAGTGACGTAATACGAGATCACGGAGTTCTTCACACTGATGAAAAAATGGGTTTTACCAACACCAGCGCAACAACCATCAATTTAAAATGAACTCCTTCTACCTGAGCCGGGATCAATCACTTCCAGGAGCAGACTCTCGCTCATTTACACAGCATTTTCAAGTGAAAACAGAGAATTTTGTGGGCCTGTTCACATGACAATAGTGCACAGAGACACTACAAACACTCTGACTATGCATCTGAGTGAACAGGGGAAAACGCAGCTTTTTGGAAACCGTTTCCAAAACATTACTGTATAAACTTAAAACTTTTCTGGGATGAAGAAAACTAACGCGTTTTCACTTGAAAAGGTTGTCATGTCAACAGCGCCTTATAAAATAAATTCTATAAAACTGGATTTAAAGATGCTTTAGTGAAGATAGAAACAAGAAATAATATTTCAAAGTTAACTCAATAGCTCATAAAACATGAAAAACCCAAAGAAAAAAATCGAAATGTTTCCATCTGAGCACAATGTGCAAATTCAACAAAAACAAGCTGCAATAAATCAGAAAAAGCTGCTGCCAAACATCGATTTTCAAGTTGAAGTGTGGGGAACTCACCTCCGCCTGTGACGGGCAGGCGTGAGGCATCTCTCCTGGTGGTAGAGCGGGTGGGGGTAAGGCTGCCTCCGGCTCGGGGGTCCCGACTCCCAGGGGCGGATGGGGGGAGAGGGGGTGGAGGGCGGGGGTGCGGATGAGGTGAGCTGTTCCAGTACGGACTGGCTGGACAGCCTCTGGCGCTTTGGACTGGGGCTTTCCTCGCTCTGTGGAGGGAGGGAGGGTACAGCGGTTAGTGACCCATAGCACTCATATCCAATCAATCCATTTACGGTCCCTCCGGCTTACAATCCATACTCCTGCACGGACACTCTGCTCCTCTGTGATTCGTGGCATTTCCTGTACGATCCAGCCGGCGTGTGTTGATATGCGCTCGTATGTGTGGAGCTTATTTCACCAGTCGGGGCCCTGAGGGCTCCGAGTCACTTCCTCTCGGAGCGAGGAAACGCAAACACAAGACAAGCGCTCACAAGCCCGTGTGCGAATTGCAAGCACACACCCTGGACTGGAAAGGCGGGCGAGCGCTGTTTTTCCCGCGGCGCGAAAGGGGCGAGCGACGGCACAGGAAAAAGCATAGCTGAACGTGAAGTCATTTCAGGTTGAGACTGACTCAGGACTTATCATATACTGCTTCAGTCCCATCGGCTCATCTCTGAGTCACTTCACTTACTGTTAGTGACTCTCATACTTGGCACTCGGTGAGGCAAGAACACACACTCACACACACACACACACACACACCCATGTGTCAGTTCTTAGTCATTCTCCCTTCCCAGGACCTTCGCTGTGCTCTGAGGAACACACAGCTTCTTTAGGAGACGCCACACACAAACACACACACATACACACTCTTTTCCCCACAGTTACCGTCTCCACACTCCCCCCCCCCTTCTACTTGCTTGATCCCCGCTTCCACCTCCCGTCTTCGTGGGAGAGACACGTTGTTAAAGTGTGATAAAAATGACTCAGCGGCTGTGACTTTTTAGCGCAGACACACACATATACAGCTCAGCAACCTTGAGAGCAGTGTGATAGCTAACAGGAAACAGCTGGAGTGCAGACTGCTGAAGCGCGCGCGCACACACACACACACACACACGCGTGCGCGCGCGCGGTTATGGAAACGCCTGCAGACATGCGCAAAATTCACATTCACACATGGGCAGCTGCCACCGTTTGAGTTCTACAGCTTTTAAAGAACAATACCTTCAGACAGAGACAGACGGGCCGCTCACTCACGGCTCGCGTGTCGAACTGCATGTGTCCAAAGCTCGGCCGGTTTATGGGGAAAGGCAAACATTAATAATGACTCCATTCAGTCATGTAGTATGAAGCACGTGATAGGACCGGGCTGCGGAGCTGGCAGTGTGACACAAGAAAAGAAGAAGTGGAGGGCTGAGGGTGTAAGATAATGAGAGCTGAAAGAAAACCCGTGAGAACTTCAGGAACAACCGGATCCAACATGACTAACCCGGGTAGGAGGAGGCCTACGCACGCACGCTGAGCAGCGTGTCTTGTTCTTTCTGCCCTGTTCGGCTCAACCATCACACACCTGAACATGTGGCGCGTGTGGAACGGTTCGTTAGCAATGTGGTCCAACTTCTTGCAAAGCTGAAGTCTTCCCAGCCTGATCCACTTCCCAAAGGCATGTTCCGTTTCATCCGTTTACACGGAAACAGCAGAAACACTGAAATTCATGTAATTTTCACCTTTTTCACTTGTTAAGTATTAGTTTTAAACACAAAATTCACCTAAACAGAAACACTTGACCTGGGATTCTTGAGAAATTGCACAGTGTTTCCAAACTCGAGTGGGTGTAGCAACTCTGGCATTACAAACCTCATTCTGCACCGTCGAACTCGAACATCCAACTGTACAAACAAGACGAACTGCATATCTTCACAGGACGGAGACTTTAAATCCACTGAAGGCAAAGCAGCCCTGTCTGTTCTGTAACGAGCTTCTCTGGGACTTGCGTACACCTGCTGAATGTTGTGTAAGTCCAGCCGTTCTGAGCCTGCTATGCAACAATCTGATGCACAACCAGAATTAACTTCTGCAGTAACTCCTCTGCTGGATCAGACTGTGACTCAAGGTTTCACATAATCCAGACGCCGATAGACAGTATATACCCCACCTCCTGACCGGGGGGGGGGGGTGTCAAACATAAGGCCTGTGGGCTAAAATTGGAACACAAGAGGCTCCAATCCAGCTGCCAAACCATGAAGAAAATTGTCGAAATCTCAAATAAAACACATTTCTGTGTAGTGAACACAACACAACAATGAGACGCGGGCTGAGATATCAGTGATGCTGCCATGAAAGCGAGCCACTGCACTGCTGTCAAACTAGGCTCAAAGCCACGCTTTCAGGGAGAGTCTGTAAAAACATGCAGAATGCACCAGCTACTGGAGAAGTGTTCTCTTTCTTTTAGACATTTCACTGTGTTTTACACCGATCGTTTCATTAAATTTTCGGTTGCAATTATTTGTATTTTTGCAAAAATAGACACTTTGATCTTATATACTCTGGACCACAAGAAAGGGAAAGCTTAAAGTTTAAATGTAAAGGCTTTTATGGCACTATTAGAGCAGACAAGGCTGTACGTGGCCCCTGAACTAACCGTGTTTGACTGATTTTTTTGAGTGGTTATGATGTTATCGCCGATTGGTGGATGAACAAAATACCATAGAAAATCTACACTTTGTTTAAATAAAGTATACAGTAAAGCTTACCATCAATACAAACGCACCACGTCAAGTGAGCTAAAGCAGAAAAAAAAGGCTTTCCTTCAGCCGTCTTATTAAACTCATTACAGAAGATACACATTATCGACTGGGTGCCCATTAAAGCTCATGATGGAGGGCACCAGCCATCCACCCCCACTCTCCTCTATTCCTCCCGACATTAAGCCCCCTCTCTTCCGACCCGGCTCCCCACAACCTCTCTGCAGCCTCACCCCAACCTCAAAACCCTAGGGACATCTACTGTGCCCATTTTCATATCTAAGCCAGTCTCTTTTCCTCCACCCTCCCCGCCTTTCTCCACTGCCTCCTCCCATCCCCCCCTTTTTCCTTCCATCAGATAAGCTCAAACCCTCTGCAGTCCCCCAGCACTCTCATTTCTTGCCCCCCCGCTCCCGTCCCGTCCATCTCGTCCTCTCACGGACCTCTGTCTGAAATCTACGGTGGACATTAAGGTGCTCGGACAGCCAGACAAACACACGGTTGGTCCTAACACATGCAGACTGTCGGCCATTAGTATAAAAGTTTGATGGGCCTGTCTGCCCGTGTTAGAGGGAGGGGGACCTTTGTCAGACAAAGCAGTGTGTCCTCAAGCAATATGCTATATGCGACCTTATGTTCTAATCGAGTGCTTCTTGTGAACGTACAGACATGCGTGTCTGGTTGGAGCACGTTTCCACTGAAGCAACAAAATATGCAGAAAAAGAAAACATGCTGACACACACGGAGACAAACAGACACACCGACTCCCAGCACCGAAAAGAGAAACTATCAGCTGCCCTGTGGCTGATACTGAAGCACACTGCGCACAGTTTGGATACCACATACACACACACACATCCAGCGTTCTGCAGAGTCCACATGCGGTGTGTGCACAGAGTCCGACATGACAGATATCCTCCAGCAGAAGTACAGACAACGCGTTCTCTTCCACCATGTCCACCTTTGGGGACTGCATGCATCTATGTGCACTTCCACACCAAGACACACACACACACACACACACACAGTAACTGGCCAACAGCTGTTGTGGCTTCGCTGTCATTGCTGAGAACCAAAATAAAGAGACTCGCATAGTGCATGCAAATATACACCCAGGAAATACAACTGGGATCTGTTTTTTTTTTTTTTCCATTCTGCCCTGAGAAGTTGTTCATAAGTGCGCACACTGAGCAAATATGGCCACTTGCTTTTAGAGATTCATTAATATTTGCAGACGAGCCTCCAGTAACACACACACACACACACACACACACTTCTCCCTCCCCCACTTATTTTCTTTCCATCAACAAGATTTCAAAGCCCATTTTGTTTCCTCTGCCACTGTTCCTCCCTTCCTTCCCCTCCCTCACCTCTTCCCCTCCTTTTGCTTCTCTCACTCCAACCAAGTTCCACAGCTGGAGGTGAAATCATTAGCAATACCCCCTCCCTGTTTTTGGCCTCGCCTGCCTCCCCCCCTCCTTCCCCCCGTCTCTCCCTTCAAGCTTTCTGCAACACCTTCCACAGCATCCTGCCTCCTTCCCACTCCTCCACTTCCTCCACCTCCTCCTCTGTTTTCCACCTAGTCTGCTTGCCATTAAGACAAGCCTTCACTTATGACAATGACTATCATTTACTCCAGTGCACTTGTACGCCGCTGCTAAAATTACGAGGAATACCATGTTAAGCAGATAGAGTGTAATTTTTCTCCTTGTTAAAAACGGTGTGTAATTTCTTTTAGAGAATAAGAACGATCAGGGCCTGTTTACACAATGTTTGGGTGAAAAGGGAAACCTCTGGCTGCGTTTTGCTCAGAGTCACTGAAAACACATTTTGAAAACGGCTTCTGAGGTGGAATCTTTTGAAATGGCAAGGTGTCAATATGGACCGAATGCATCAAGTCCTATTTACACAACAACATTACAACTGAAAACGTATCATTTCAGCAACTATCAAGTCCAGGACAACGTGGACTGGGGGTCATGTCGGGCCTCAACAGGGAACTTTGAGGACAACATGATAACTTGTTAACCAGCTTCAATCCCTTCGCCTGCCGCTGGTCATAATGTTTTGGCCGACAGGTGCACATTGTGATGTTGGAAGGTGGTTGGTTTACCTTGTCACTCTCGTCTCCGTATGCGTGCTCTGGGTGGCAGTGGTAGGACCCCCCAGAAGCTCCTGTGCAGACAGATCAAAACAGATTTGCATGTTTTAGATTGGAACATGAGTAGTAAGAGCTTAAAGTCGTATATCATTCAAACTAATCAGGTAAAGTATTTATTTTTCATTTTTTATTTAAAAAAAAAATAGACAACTCTTTTCCCAGTGTTCCCCACATCAATGACTGGATTATTTTACAATACAGTGAACAAAACATGTTGGTAAAACCTTTTGTTGGACGCGATAGCTCTATTGTACACACACATTGTGAGGATACCCTTGTTTATCTAAATACAGTACATTTAATCCCGTTGTTGTACCAAATCCAAGTTGTATTGGAACAATAACAAGGCAGCAGAAAACAATGACAACATGTTTGTGTGGAAGGCTGCTGACCGTGTGCACGGCTCAAAAGTGACTGAAACACATATGGTATCCTCTTGTCTCAGATCAGAGGCAGTAGATTTAGGTGCACACACACACACACACACACACAAAATAAACACAGTAATCCTGGATTAGAGAAGCTTTCTGATGATACTGCCGCTTGCACCACAGCGAAGACTTTTTACTCTTTTTGTTTTTCCACAATCCTTTCATCTTTTTATTGTCTTTTCTATTTATTTGGGTTTTTTGTTTTTCCTTTGTCACGGGCACGTCTTTGGTTGGGGACGTCCTCGCCACAGATGGTAGCGGCGGCACACACACACACACCCAAGGGTAAGCATTCCCAAGGGCACTCCAGACAAGGCTACCTTTACAACAGGGATGAAGAAAACTAAACAGGAATAGAAAAGATGCAAAAAAAAAAAAAAAAAGCTTTTAAAGACAGCTTTTTTCACCTATTGGCAGTTTGTTTGTGCAGTTTTAGCCTGCTCGCAGCAACCCGGTTTGAAGAAAAGCCATGAGTGACAACAAATAGAGAAAGGAGGGTGAGAAAGACGAGGCAGGCAGAAATCCCCAGAGCAAGCAAAAATAAATGGAAAGAAAAGGTAAGAAAAGCTGATATTAGTGTTGTGAAAGGCAGCGAAAAGGCTAGTTCCACTGCGATGATTTGGGACCGGGCGCCGGTGATGCATTCACGGGACTCGCCTGCAGCGCGGTGCCCCTCTGTATGACACTCATTCACTCATCACAATAGGCAAAAATCCGGCTCCCTCCCTGAATGTGGTCTCACTTGCACATTGTCAGAATCCTGTAAATTGACTCAGGGACGAGTCATTCAGTTGGAGTCACTCTATAGAGCACGGCGCTAAAGCTACAGAACGGGTTTAAAATGTTTCAATGACATCGTGTCCACCGCTGGAGGAACAGACCACACGGCGGTCCGCAGTTCGAGCCCCAAGGAACGGTGGACGAGCCACTGCAGCGTCCAGCACAATGTGAGGCGACACGGGGAAAATGGACTCAACAAATTTTTTAACAACACTGGTTTGTAAGATTTAATGTACATCATAACGTTGGAATTGATATTAAAGAGTTTCTAGCATCTGACTTCAACCTAAGCCTGCTGGGATTAGCGCCAAACCCTCGCCACCGCAAGATGGATCAAGTGGCATTAAAGACGCATGAGTGTCGGGTCTTTTTAAATCATGAAAACAGAAGAGAGATCAATGATGAAATGTAAAGATAGGGGGTGTCAAGCAGAAGGCCCGTGGGCCTGTGGTCCACAAGAGGCTCCAATTCAGCCCACTTAAACAACCAGCTAATTTTTTTTTTTTTTTTTTGTGATTAACATTTTATTAAGTTTTCCAATACACCACTCCATTGTAGATACAAATCGCAACAATTTCACTTCAGTACAATAGTAGACCAGTGGCAGAACAAAAACTGACAATACAAATGAAAATAAAATAAAATAATAAAATAAAAAAATATATATGTAAATAAAATTAAATTAAATAGAAAAAGAGGGGAAGGGGACATCTGGCTGGCGATTGTCTGTAACATGTAAACTATTTCTCACCCAGTGACCAAATACTCTCCTTAGCTCATCCAATTCTGACCTTTAGGTTGGTCCCTGCATCTTGGAAAGGTACGATCCCCACTTCAGGGGAAAGCTCTCCACTTTATTCAGCAGTTTGTATGAAAGGCGTTCTAGTGCAGCCAATAACAACCAGCTAAATTTTAAAAACTGCAAAGAAAACGAGATTTTTTTTTCTCTTTTTTTATATATTTTAAAACAAATTTAAGAGTCGTGGGCACAAGAAAACACTGAGTTATCAGCATGAAAGCTAGCAACCTTGCTCAAAGCCATGCTGCCAGACTAAATCTGTACAAAAATGCATTTTTTTAAATATTTTACTGAATTTGCACATGATGGTTTCATTAAAATTGGTTTTATGTTGAAATTGTAGTCGTTTTCAGTAGCAACTGTTCAGTTTTAGTGAAAAAAAATTATACATTTCCATCTGTGCCACAACAAGAAGAAACTTTAAAGTTTAAAATTAAAGGTGATCATTTCATGAATTTACCCATTCAAGATGAAAGTGGGCTGGGTGTGGCCTCTGAACGAGTGAAACGTGTGGCACTCCTGGTATAGTTCTGGTGATGTGCATCTTCGTGAAAATCCCCAGTAAGCTCAGGAAACGTGACGGGAATGCCCACATTACAATAGCACAGTTCACACATGAGCCTGTTGGAAGGTGAGGCCAGGTTTCGCAAACGTGGGTGGAAGAACAGGCAAAAGATATAAAGATGAGAGGATAATGGTCACAACAGAAATGCTTAAAAGAAAACTGGAATTCTAGATGTTGGAGTGATGTCTAGAGTCTGCTCCCTCATCTCTATCAGTAGCACATGTGTGCGTGAATGAGTGAACGTGGCTGATGGGGCAAAGCAAACAGTAAAACTGCGATAAATACATCAAGTCCATTTGCAAACAACCAACCATAAAACCTCATGTGACATAATTTTCTTAAAATGTCTTGTTTTTCTTGACAAGAGAAAGAAACGAAAATGGATGCCAACTTTGGATGCACCGAACAGTCTCCAGCACAGGAGGAGGGCCAAGCAGATCTGGGTGCTTGACGATGAGTAATGCAGAAGTTGGAGGCGTGTGGCTGATGGTTTGTCAAAGCAATAAGTAACGCCTCCAAAACCCCATACAAGGGCATGCACGAGAGCGAAAGACAGATAAAATCCATCCATATGCCGCACTGCTTTATGCAACTGTAGGGTCTGGAGGGAGAAGGAAGAGTGTATCCAGCACAAAAAACACAGAGAGGCAATCACACTGTGGAGGTCGCTATTGTCCATCTACTGAGCATGTGCAGAACAAGTATTTACTACGGCTGTGGTGTGAATGCACGGTGATGGAGACAGATCTCGAGGGTTCTCAAAAAGTTCCACCTTGGGAGCAGTTTTCAAAAGGCTGCGTTTTGGCGTTTTCACTTGAAATCACTGTCATGTGAAATGGGGCCTTGATATTATGCTGCATGTTTAAATGTAGGGATGTTAATGTTCCTGCATAGTCAGTCAAATTCTTAATTTTTTTTTAAATATTTGAACATTTTGCCATGTTTTCTACAGAAAAAGCAAGTGGCTTTACTTTGAATTCAGTGCACAAATACTTAGATGTACGCTTTGTTAAAAAACTCTTGATTTTTATCCTTGGCTTTTCATATATTAATAAATATGAAGTGAGATTGTTGCACGGTAGCAACTGTCAGTTCTGGTTGCCAACAAGGCAAAGATAGATAACTGTACCCTGACGGGCACTAAAAATATAAAAGCGCGGCAGCTGTATTTGATGTAACATGTGAAGTGCTTTTCACTGGTGTCACCGTCTCTCTGGGCTCACATGGCCCGGGCCACACCAGGCCTGTGTCAGATACTTCAATGTGCAAAGTGAATGAAGTTTGCAGAATCCATCCTGTTTTCACACTCAACCACGCCTTCTCACCGGTTGCACAAAGTGTTGCTGAAGCCTGCTTGTTTGTTCCTGAAACCCGGCGTGGCAGGAGAGGATGAGGAGGGAGTGTGAAGGACAGAAAGGTGGGTGACAGGAAGAGGGCGAGGTGGAGGTGCGGGAGGAGAGGAACGGGACTTGAAACGTGCACGATAAAGGGTGAGAGCACTGAGGGGGAAAGTGAGATGGGAACAGACATGGAGTGGAGGAAAGAGCATAAGGGAAGCGACTGAAGGGAGGGAGAAGAGCCGGAGCGAGGGAGCAGGGTGGGGGTTGTGGCTTCCCCTCTTGACTGCTATTGATTTTCTGTAAGCCTCAGAGTGCATCAGCTATTTCTATCCATTTCCTTCACCTCTCCCTTCTCTTTTCATCCCCCCACCACCACCCCTCTTGCACTCAGCTCAGACACCCTCCTTACACATCCTCCTCCTCCTCACACTCTCCATCACTTCATCACCATCCCTTCCTGCCGCCGATCTATTTCCCTATCTGCCGGCCTGTCGCTCTCTGTATTCCAGCTGCCTTTATCGCACAGCATCCACATTTCCTCTCCTGGCCCTATCGCACCATCTCTGTCCATGATCTCCATCATGCAGTTTTCCTCTCTATTAAAAGTATCTCTTCCTCTCTCATGTCAAAATGGAAAAACAGAGGAGAGCGCTGCCGAAGAGAGAGGCTGCTCGGACGGATAAGATGATAGATACGGACGGGCGCGTTTAACAAATCATCAGCTCTGCAGTTTGATCGTGGCTAAATGGACAGACACCGCATTGATTTCTGAAGCCCTTGTTCTTATTTGGATGTGCAGCAAGTACAAAGACTTGAACATATGTGCAACGCAAACACACAGACACCTCTCGCATCACCCCGCCTGCTGAACACATGTCACAGCACACTTCACACCTTGGCGTAAAGCAGTCAAGTAACGAGCTGATATTCGGGCTTAAAATAGGCGGGCGTGCAACTCTTGCCCTTCCATTACCTGCTACACACACACGCCTGATGGCGAACGAGTGCGAGCGCGAGCGTATAGAAGTGGGAATGAATCTTCCCCCTCTCCTACTTCATTGTCCTCCTACACCTCCCTTCTCATTATCTTTCTCATTATCTTCTTCTCTCTTCTGTTGCTGCTGCAGTCCTTGAGGTTGCTCCTCTTTCCTGCACTCCTTCTCTTAACGTTGACGTCCCAAAGACTGCTAAACACACCAGTGTGTGTGTGTGTGCACGTGGCACACTTGAATGTGAGGACGAGCGCTGGCAGAAAATACTGGCCAAAAATGAAAATCTATACTGGCTAACATGAGTGTGTACAAGGCGTTTAAACATCACCCCTACAGACATGGCCACATACACACCAGCTTTATGGGCCGGACTGGTAAAATAGCAGTATAATAACCGTTATACTTTGAGGTTATTTGTTGTAGTGCAGAGTATGCATGGTGAAATTACCTAAATTTTTGCAAAAAGCAAACAATTATTTCTAAAAATTACTATAATCTCAACATAAACCCAACTTTAATAAAACCTACTGGTGAAACATACAGTGAAATGTCCCAAAAACAGCTGTAGCTTTATGGTTGTATTTATCAACTCGCTGGACTGGAGAATCTTGCCGGGTGGTTTTGGCTCACAGACCTCATGTTCGACACCCCTGAATTCAACTGAATTCAAACAGAAGTAATGTTCTTTATACATAAAAATATAGTTTTGAGATGTGTTTACAGAATCACATCACCATGTGCATCATGCAGCCACTGAAGCACTGTGGAGGCATTGCTGCCTCACTATATCTGGTTTTCTGTGTAAAGTCTGCATGTTGTCCTTGTGCTTTCAGCCTTTCCTTCCTCGAGGTACCCCACTGTCCAAAAACAACCACTTGAGGCTAACTGGTGAGTCACAGTTTGGCTGAAAGTGTGACAGTCTGCCTTTCTGCATCGCCGTTACCCTGCCTTCACAGCACCACTGTCGCACAACCACAAGTTGGATTAAGCTGAAAAGAAAATGAATGAATAGATGGATGGATGACCAGGAAACATCTCCTCCTCCTCCTCCTCCTCAGTGGCACATTTCCCCCAAAAGTATAATCCTGCTTCACCGAATGTCACAATCATAAGCTGACTTCCTATTAATATGATACAGAAATAAGTGTCCAAACAAGTTCACTCCATGGTGACCTTACGGATCTCAAAGTATTCATATCTTAACATACTGCTGTACTCCAACACTCATCCGAGTCAGAGGTGGTTATAAGGCTTTTTGCAAAACATAATGATGGCTCAGTCATCTGAATCTGGTTTATTTTCAGGATTGACAGACTACAATGGATCCCAAGACCAGGGTTGAAAAACAGTGCCAGAAAACAAAGAAGTATATTAAAAGCTAACTGCAGTTTATAAATTAAGACCCTCAGGCCCTGTTTAAAAGATGATGTAAAAACAAAAGTTTTGCTGCGTTTTGGGAGTTGCTTTAGACAACAACAATGGTCTGAGCCACTGAAAACTCAACTTTTAACAGCTCCCAAGGCGGAACTTTTTGTTGACGTTTCCACTCTGCTGTGGTGTAAACAGACGAAAACGCAACTTTCTGGAAATGCTCCGTCCATAATGTAGTGGGCAGGAATGCTGCTACTGTGCATGCATGTCACGATCGTAGTAAATGGTTGCTCCAGGCATGCTCAGTACATGGACAATAACAATGCAACAAAACTTTTCTGAAACAAAAACGATGCATTTTGGCTTGCAACATGGTATAAACGGAGCCTGAATGTGGTTTATGTTCAGGATTGAACTGTCAATAGAAGAGTGGCTTCCCAAGACGAGTCTGAAAAACAATTCTTTAAACTAATGGAAAATAACTTTCCTATAGAAAAGCTCATTGAAAGTTCTTTAAAGCGAGTCATTCCAGCCCCGCAGCACTCAAACAAACATCACAACTCCATGGTGGAAGGAGTGCTCCTATTGGTTGATTTATGGGTATTAGTCTCATTTAGGAGCTATCTACTGTACCTTCGCTCCGCCGAGTTCTGGGCTGTCAGCTTCTCGTCAGCGAGCCCTGACAGGGAGTGTTTTGACAGTGACGTCACTCTGTCTATATGCATATGTTTCTGACAGTCCCACTCCTGCAGCCCACCCAGGCAGCAAGTAAACAAGGTGCACACACACACACACGCAGAGCCAGGAGAAAAGTTCATACAGATACACATAATACACACAGCCAACTCCTTCACATTCTGTGCACTTTCTCACTCTCACTCCCCCCTTCTGTCTTCACAGCCTCCCCCCCCCGTTCCTCTGGTGAAAGACAGAAACCAGCTGAGAGGCGGCGTTATTGGAGAGAGAGAGAGAGAGAGAAAGTAATGGGCAGGAAAGGAGACATATGACAGTCTTAATTCTCTTTTTCCATCATAAATCCCGACACTACTGCCACAAACAGAGCTCCACACTTCATTCTGAGGAGGTAATTGGACGCCGTTTCGAAGTAATTAACGTATTCCGTGTCTTCAGGGCAAACCAATGCACAATTTATAAGTCCAGGATCAATGCCAGCGCATTTAGAAAATGTTAAATTTATGAATAACCACTGAAAAAAAAAAAACTAATACTATTTGCAAAATAGTCTAACTTTGGTCCGATGCCTGCAGATGTGAACATCAGTCTTTTAACAACAAAATTAAATGTAGACATCAAGTCTGGGTTTCTACTACTGGGTTAAAGTGTGACTGGTTAGTTTTTAAACATAATTCTTATCAGTGGCATGGCTGTGCCGACTAAACCATTTAGACTGGCTCATGTGGACAGAGCAATGAACTACCAAGTCTCAGGAGAACATGGACGGGGAGTCATGACACAAGGGAGCGTGTCCAGTACAACCGTTTGACGTCTACACGGAGACGGAGTCAGTGTTGACGAAAAGTTGCAATTTCGGTGGCTCCGACCTCCGTTGTCGTGTAAACAGAGACCCAAAACACAACAAAACTTTTTACATTTTCGCTTGAAAACACTGTCATGTAAACAAGGCCTGAATGTCTGTGCTGCATGACTGTGACTCAGGTTTCAGCATCTGTTGTGAACACACACACACACACACACACCTCTCTCTCTTCCTTCAACTCATGAATCCAAGCTCTTTCAATGACAATGGCGTGTGGAGCGTCTCTAGAAGCCATACCTTTATGAAAACATAACAATAATAACAGCGTGGCACAAGTGTCCCAGCCTGAATGTCAAGAAACTACAGCAGTGAAAAGACACCAGGATTAATGAAAAGGTTACACAAGTTCACAAACTGAAGAAACAAACACTATCTTAGTGAGAAAAGGCATGTACAATGGTGCATGTGGCTTGTTAATCAGAATACTAGCAGAAGCTTTAAAAATAGCCTCATGAATATGGAAAAGTTGCAACAAGGCACACAAAACTCTTGTAATCACCTACTTCTTATGCAGTACCTGTGATACTGACGAGGCAGGAGGTTTGTGCAGTGTCTTGTGATTTACTTGGGAAAAAGAGTTTCACGAGATTAACTAACCTGAGTGTTATTGAACTGTATTTTAACACTATTTATCAAGCTGAATCCATTAGCTGCACATGTGGAGTCAAAGCAATCGCTTGAAAAATTGAGCAAATTTAAACAGAGGGGCACCAAAATCCTTCCAGACCATCAAGTTTACTGAGAGTATCTCTGGCGCACAAAATGAGCATATAAACACACACCTTTCAAATATGCTCCGTCCTGCAGCTCTGAAGAGGCAGAATTGCAGGAATGCGATGTTGAAACTGTTCTACACAGCACCTTTCTGATGCTTGTTCAATTTCTGAATGATCTTTTACCTGAAACCATCTCAGATTGTGTGTTTTCATTGCCGTTTGCACAACATTTTCAAGTTAAAACGGAACATTTTTGTTTTGTTTTGGGGGTTCGGTTCCTGAACTGTAAATTAGCCATAGGTGTGAGTGTTTACTGAGGCGATTGTCCCTGTGTTTGCCGGACAGCCGACCCGTCCACCTACACCCAGTGGTACAATAAAACCAGAGACCTGAACGCACAACGAGCCGCATGCGGCGCACAAAACCGGTTATAATAACAGGGATGGAGAGCTAACATGCAAACCGCTCCTCCCTCCCATCAATCCCTCTGACTCATTCTCATTTTTGCGTGTCCACGCCTCCTCCCCAGGTAACACACTCACCTGCTGCCTTGCGACACACACTTCCTCCTTTTTTGTGAATTGAGCACATTAACACCCGTGGCATGCCGTGTCTCCCACACGCTCCTTAAAACGTGTTCACATCCTGGTTTCACCATTCCTCCCTGGCTTCAGTCTAATTATCTCTCACCCCTCTCTCCTTCCCTCCCTCCCTCCCTCTCTCCCTCTCTGAGCCTGACCTTCCTCCAGCTTATGCACTGCACTTCCTCACTGTGCTCCTATAACTGCCAAATCCTCCAAACAACTGCTTTTAAAACTGACTCCTCTCTTTTTTGTGCACTCTACTCTCATTTCTAAAGGTTTTTGTGACCTTTAGCATTTCCTCTTCTGCTCCTCTGTTGGGAGTTCTTCCCTGAACCAGATCAGAGCTTCTCCCTAAGATTTTGAACAAATATAAGGTCATTTTACACCATCCCAAGGATCTTCTCCTGCTGACCAAACCGACTGCTTTGTCGTTTATTCGGAGTGACAGAGGAGCAGGGAACCCCTGCTACTTGGTCAATCCAAGCGAAAGAGTTTCTCTTCGAACTAAAGGGGGTTGCCTGGGTGACAAGACAAAAGAAAAAAAAAAAAACAGTACACGTTTCCACTTCTGTTACAGACAGAAGGATGGAGAGGATAGGAGTGGAGTGGAGGGGTAGAGTTAGAGTGGCAGGAGTGTCCGCCGCTTTGGGCGATCCATTAAAACGATCCCTCCATTAGACAAATGTGAGGGAGGAGGCCAAAGAAAATGGACCAGAGGGGTGCAGAAAGGGTTGGCTGATCCAGAGGGGAGGGAGAGATGAATGTGACTGAGAGAGGACACACTGTGACAGAGGTGGGTCCGACTCAGTGTAGGATATCAAGCGCTACACAGGACGTTTGTGTCCGCTCGCTCGGGCCACTTTTGGCAGCAGCTCCACCAACGTTCCAACATTTTCTGTGCTCCTCTTCTTTGCGGGCATTATCACTTCTGTGCAGACATGAGCTTTTTCCTCATAACACAACGTTATCCTAACCTGTTAGGGGAAGATTATGAATGCCAAAAACGGGGAACGAAACTGCGCACGAGAGACACTGGGGACCAAGCATGAAAGACTGGGGCACAAAGAGGTTCATGGGACCAATAGAGAGAGTGCAAGAGGGAGGGACCGAAGAATACTGGATATCATTATCTTTCATGGCCCAACGCAGGTGACGAGCAGGAAAAGAATGGATGAAGCATCTCTCCCTCTCTTGTACTTTCTCCCAACAAGCAAGACCCACTCTAGGATTGGAGAGAGGGTTTCATAAAAGGTGCACCTTTTATGAAACCCTCTCTGAAGACCATCACGGCTCTTTAGCTCCATTTTACAGACTCAGATCATTAAAAGTGTTCGGAAAGGTGCAGCCAGCCAGCTGCTTCGCTTCTGCAAGACAATATTCAAGTAGAAATTAGTCCCAGCGCTTCCTGCCACCACACTCTTCTTCGCTTTCAAGCTCCAGTATCAGGGGTTTCAAACAGTTTTAGGGACCAATTTCTTTTTTCTGCTACTCTGAAGAAATTAGCTAAAAACTCAATGATTTCTGAGAAACGTTTATTACTTGCTTGGAGGATTGGCGGGCCAGATTGAAGTCTCTTACGGGTCAGTTGTGGCCCACATGCCTTATGTTTGAAGCCCCTGACATAAACGAAGCCTACATTACTGCATTCTGCCAATGTCAGAAAGTACATAAAAACAAATATGTAGTGCTTCCGAATCGAGTTGGTGAATCTCCAGAATTTCCATCCAGCAGTTCCTGTTTGAATCGAGATCAATTTAGATGGAAATACAACACTGCCAACCTATCTATTGATCTGAGTCCGTCTCCACGCCAAAGCCAAGCTACTGTGACAGCACACAGGTCACAAATCACACTCGATCAATGCGGCGTTCGGACGGCCAGAACTTCTTCAGTGACGCAGTGTGAATTCACAATCCCATTCATGTTCTTCCTCCATTCTTATTCTAACAACACAGAAACACAGTCTTCCTGTAACCCCGCAAGCCGACCCGAAGGCCGACGGGCTGATCACACAACATGTTCACAGGTAGTCCAGCCAGCGCTTTGTTTATGTGGTTTCAGCTGTAGTATTTTTTTTAAAACTCTCCCTCTCAGACAGGTAAATCCAGTCTCCAAACAAACACACATACACTTGCCCAGTTTTTCTTTTTTTTTTCTTCTTGAGTGTGTGTGTGTGTGTGTGTGTACACAGGTATGCAGACACCTCCTGTTTGAAGCTGTTTATTTAAATGTAAGAAAACTGTCACTGATGGGAGAAAAATCATCTTGGATCGGTCGGACACTGTTTTGTTTTTCTGCTTTTCAGACATATTTGCTTGAGTTTCAAAGAAAAAGCGAGGCAGTCACTGAGCTGAGACTCGCTACGCAACACGACCATACATGAGCTGCTGAGTAAGAGCAGTGACTGGCCTGTTAGTCACTTGATGAGTTATCCTACTATGTGAAACCAGCTGGTCAATACAGTCCAAACCCGAGTTCCACTTTTAAGACATTTCATTGATCCCATTGGGGTAATTAGTTCACCGCGTTTGACCCGTCCTATTCATAGCTGACCTTAACTACACACAGTGCGGCGCCCTGGGAGCAGTTTGCAGCGTCCACGCCAAGTGTGGAAGCTGCTGGCAGTGTTGTGACTTCAACCAGGAAACTGGTCACAAGCTCAATTTTCTAACCTTGAGGCCACTGCTGCACTTTTGCTGCTTTTACAGATTCAGATCTTTTAAAACTCTGTCAACTGTCTCGCTAAATTGATGCCCAGCAGTTGCTTTTGATTTTTCATGATGCTGAACACCTCTGATGAAATGGACTACGGCCTTAACCGAACAGATCAGGTGTTTTCCCCTAAAATATGTATAACAGTTTGACGATAGATTCATCCCTTCCGAGCCTGGACCTTCCCTCCTTTACTCACATGTATATATTTTTATGCCTTTGACCTTTTGATGCTTATGTGTGTCAGGTAATGAACATCGTTCTGATTCTGATCTGAAAGCATCCCATGTTGTAAGCCTTTTGAAAATCTTGAAAAATAACTATGGGCATTAGCTTCAAACAGGTGTGTCAAACATAAGGTCTATGGGCCAAAATCAACACCAAAGAGGCTGTAATCCGGCCCACTAAACCACCAAGCAAATTGTAAAAACTTCAAAGAAAACATCAATTTAAGATTTTTTTTTTAAGCAAATTTCTTAAGAGTGAGGAACATAGCTCAGTTCTGACCAAAGCAGGCTGTTAGATGCAGTTTATACGATAAATAATACAAACTTTTTGCCTGATGATGGTGAAACTCTGGCTGTGCGGTCCCATGTGTGAGTGCTCTCGGATGTATTCAGCACCCAGCTGCCACGGGGTTTAACTTTTCATGGAAACGTGAGTTAACCAGGCAGTTTCTCTTGGAAAGACCACGTCTACCTGACAAGTTATACGATAAACTTAAAATGAGCGTGCATCCCCCTCGTGAGCTAACAATTTGGTTTAATTAAGGTTCACAACTTCCCCTCAGCAACCCTCAAAGCCTGCCCATGTGTTATCTGGATCTTTAATAAATAAAAAAAAAAAAACAGACTATTGCTCGTGTAGACGGGGATTATCTTCGCCACACTGTTGGACTTGTTACCTAGCTACATCAATATTTGTGTAATTGACTAAAAGTAGACATACCACACGATGCCTTAAGAGACCGTCTGCTTGAATAACTACACCGGCTCCAGGCTACCCGAGTCCACACCAAACCACACACTGCTGTTGTTCATTACCTACTGTATGCGCAAACTGTGCACCACATCCACACTGGCAGCACTATAAAACACCCCATCTCATTAAAATACATCCAGTGTGTTCACACATGCACAGACACTACTGTCATGCCACCCCAGGGGCCGTCCCAATTTGCCTCTGAAGAAAAAAAAGGTATTAAACACCTTCGCTTTCAACTCGGGCAACGCGGTGGTGCAGTGGTTGGTGATGGTCAGGGTTCAAACACCATTTGGGGCCTTTCTGTGTGGAGTTTGCGTGCTTTACTTGTGTGTATTGTCCATAAACAATCTGTATGCGAGCAGAATTGGTGACCCTAAATTGCCCCTAGGTGTGAGTGGCTATCTGTGCCCCGTGATGGACTGCTGACATGGTCAGGTGTACTCTGCCCTCGCCCACAGTAAACTGGGATCGGCTCCAACGCCCTGCAACCCTGAACAGGTTAAAGATGGACGGATTAATGAAGTATTTTCTCTGCCTGCAGAATGAATACTGATATGTGATCTGAAACAGCCTCTTCACTGCTGCTGATCGAACAGTGAATAATCTACTCGGCTGGGGGCAAATATTTGTAAATGTGATTCTGATGGAATCAGTTCCCAGTGCCTCACCTGCTAGGAACCTCACCGCACGTCACTGCTCTCAAGAAAAGGTATTAAAACACCTTCACAACTCAGAGATGGTGTTAAGGTAAAGTGGAATCGCTGTCATTCAGAGGCAGTGGGAGTATTTACCTGCCGTGGGGATGCGGTGCGCTCCAGGGACCGAGGGGAGCCTCTGGATGCCGGGAGAGGCTCGCTGCTGGTTGTCGGAGAGGCTGTGAGCTCCGAGCGGTGCGCAGCCGGCACCGAGCTGCTGCTGCTGCTGCTGCTGATGCTGCTGCTGCTGGGGATGGGGATGAAGATGCTGCTGCTGCTGCTGATGATGATGGAGATGATGGTGGTGGTGGTGGCTCGACACCATAACTCCACTGCTGGTTATTCCATTCCCAACGCCGTACTGCTGGTAATATCCAGACCGAGAACGAGATCGAGTCCTTGGGGGTTCCATGGCCATTTGGTGGGCGTGAAGGGGGTGGAAGAGGAAGGAGGAGGACGCGGCTGGGGACTGCGGCGGAGAGCCGACGGTCGATCCGGGCTGTGCAAAGCCCCTTGAGCCGCTGTGGCTGTAAGTGAAACCCCCTGGTCCTCTGCCCCCCTCTGCGCCCCCGTACTCCGTGCGCTCCGCCGACTCCGCCGCCCCCGCCTCTTCGAATAAATCAGCCCCTTTAGGGACCGGCTCCGGGCTGGAGGGCAGCCGGGGGCAAACTCTGGGCTCCTGAGTCGTTGGCTGTCCAGCGGCTGCGATTGGCATTTCCTTTCGGGGGATTTCCTCTGTTTCTTTCTTTTTTCTCTCTTTTTTTTCTGCGTTTCTCCTCGTTTCCTCTCACGCTGTTTAAAAACACACACAAAAAAAAGAGTTAACCAGAAAGAAATCTATACAAACAATGAAGTTTTTCTCTTATTTTTCTGCTACTTATTTACATAGACGTGGATGTTGTAATCTTCTTGAGAAACTTAAAGTGTGTAACTTCCCCCAAGTTTGTGACCAAAAACAGCGCGATTCCCCAAAACTGGTTCAACAGCCTGTTCCGACGCGCACCGGGCGTTCACAAACTGCGCGGACCGTTTGGAAACCGAGGGTGATTTATCCGCACGTATGACAGAAATTTGACTCATTTAAATGATTTCCAGGAAGGTTTACTTCGTAACGAGCGAGCGGCGAGAATGGCCACGGCTCCGGAGAGAGGCTAGCGCTGAGAGGGGAAGCATGCTAGCGCCAGAGCGCACCGCACACTGTGACAAACGCGGTTATTCCGCTCATTCCGAGCGTACAAACCACCGTGTTGTCACGTCTGCCGCCCCGCTCGCATCCGTCCCCGTACCTCCGCCGAGTTTCGGCCAACTTTATTCACTTTGGCGAGCATTTTAACTAGTTTATCCAGTCTGCGTAACGTCGCTGGCTAGCTTGCCAACCCCTCCTCCTCACCCTCCTCCTCCTCCTTCACCGACCGACAACGGAGAAAAATCCCGCAGCTAGCCACCCACGCCTCCAATCCCTTTAAAAACCCTTGGATGGTGGTAAAAAGATATAAAATCCGAACTTGTTGTGGGTGAATTGAGGGCGGTAGTTTGGTCCACAACGCGTCCCGGCTGAAGAGACGCAGAAAAAGGCGCAGAGAGGGAATCAAAAGTGGTCAAAATACAAAGAACCGCGGCTTTAGGGAGGAATCTCCCACTTTAAATCCACTGTTTTTTAAAGAACTTACCCCGTGTGCGCTCTCCTGTCCGTGTGTATGATATTGTGAGCAGTGTGTGAGTGAGTGAGTGAGTTTGTGTGGTGTATGTGTGTGTGAGAGAGCGTGTTTGTGTGTGTCAGCGTGAAATGTGACAGACCGTCAAAGCTCCGGTCGGATTTTACCAGACCAAACCAATACACACTCGAAAACAGAGCGACTTGATACTTTCTCATGTTGGATACAATCGATTCAGAAAATAACGAAAACATTCAAATTTCGCAGTCTAAATTCCTAAAAGTTGCTCATTCACGTGAACTCGATTTTAAACAGTGTTGTTTTGTACTAAATCGAATCTATTTCCTATCGGGCATCGATTATGACTCCCTGTCAAATCAGAAGCAGTGGGTATGAGAGAGGCAGGCTAAAAGGGGATTTAAATTATTTATTTACAAAGAGCAAACCTTCACATTGCAGCTGTTTCCTCTGGAGTTTGCTTTAAAAGAGGTAATCTCTGTGTATTGAAAAATTGCACGAGCTACCAGGTTGCTAAACACTGTGATGGAAAAAGAAAAATGTAGTTTTTTTAAAGGGATTATTCACTACTGAGTTCAATAAGCTCAGCCAAAACACACATTAATAATATAACGAACTCCTAAAACACTACAGGACATTCTCAAACATTTCATCACACGGCTCTGAGTACCGTTGTCGTGTAAACGGACTTTCAAAACACAGTGAAAGTAAGTTCTGATACAAGGTAATAATTAAATAGATTATAGAGATCAATATGCTCAGTCAAAGCTCACATTAATAATGTAGTGGACTATTCCTACCCCTTTTTAGACATGTTGAATTAGATGTATGTATCATATTTGTGTGTAATTATGTTAGTGTGAATTTGTAGGTCAGTGTGTGTATACTTGGATGTACATTATTCATTTTTGTATAAATGTATTTTATGTATAAAAATACAATACATGGCAGCACTGTGATATAAAATGCTTTGCAATCCCCAGAAAGAAACCTTTACCATAAAAACTCATAAATGTTGTACATGCACGCAACTTAGATTCACAATGACAGATGCATGCACATGGGAAAACTTTACTTATCAGGAAGTGTTTGATTAAAACAAAAACATTAGGACGCAAGACACAAATCAATACAAAAACACAAAAAACATTAAAAAAATATCTTAAATGTCAGAGAACACAGATTGGTGACAATATCAGATAAAATATCACATTAAATAAAAAACAACTGCAGAAATAAGCAGAACTCATAAAAATGACAGTAATCTCAAACAAAATGCTGGTGGAACCCTTGTCACAAAGTCATACATGTGTACGTGCACACACACACACACACACACACTTATAGATTCACACTGACAGATGTATGCTCACACTCTGGAAAACTATCTTAACACTGTATTTTTGGGAATGTTTGAAAATAAAATAAAAATAAATGTAGACAAACAGCAGATTAACAGGAAACAAAAGTACACCTAAAACACAGATTGACTGCAGTGACAGATAAAATGTCTTTGTAAGCAAAGAAAATAGACTTGAAACTGTAAAAAACGAAAGGCTGGAGACATAACCAAATTTAATGAAACTTACAAAGAAGGTGAATATTGTTGTATAATAGCTCGAAGTTTTTTTTCCCCCCCTGACAAGCTACAGTGCATAATGTTTAATACTGATGTTGGTGGGCAGGAGGGTGTGATGGTGTGAAAGATCGCATGTGAAGGAAAACAGCTTTGTGATTTCTGTCCTTCCTCTCACAGGCACTCACACCTTATCCCATCCCAGTCTATCCTGCCTCCCGGAGCCTATTCCCTTGGTCTTGTTCCCTCATTTCACACACATTCAACCCCAACCCATCAACACACACATGCACCCAATATACACACGTACACACACTCACAACACACACATTCTCTCCTCATTACACTCCCTTTCCCTACTTTGATGATATGCAAATATCCCTCCCTCCCTCCTTCCTCTCACTCCTCCCTTCCTCCCTCTCTTTCTCCCACAGGCAGCAAGCCTACACACACACACACACGCACACACACACACACACACACACACACACACACACATCACACAAGCTAATGCACTGTGGCAGCGTCCACAGACAGGCGGGGAGGATCAATTTTTCACCCAGTGTGCTACCGATATTCATAAGATAAGGCCACAGAGAAAGGAGGGAGGGAGGGAGAGAGGGAGGGAAAAGGTGGGGAGAACAGCAGCAGAGATGGGGATTGGGAAAATGGCGAGTGGGTGTGATGGAAGGAAGGGAGGATGGAGGAAAAAAAAAAGTGTGTCCAGAAATAAGGGGTGAGAAGAATGAAGAGGAGGACTGGGGTACGAGGGAGGGCGACTCTATATGGGTGAGAAAGGGAAGCGGGCGGGCGGGGGTGTCTCCTGGGTGTGTGGGAGGGTGGAGGCAGGATGAGTAAGTGGGTAAAGGGGGATGGGGTGTAGAGAGGGCTCTGGGGGATGGGGATTGGGAATGGATAGGGTGGTAAGGGAAAAGGAGAGATGGTGTGTGTGGACTCTGAGGGGGGGGGGGTTATTCTGCTGACGTGCTCTCTTATTGGCTTGTTCAAACGCTGGGGGAGGGGCAGCCACAAAACCATACTCTCACCAGCTGTAGGGAAGAGCAGAGAAACAAAGAGAGGAGGGAGAGGGGCAGATACGTGTTTTAATGTTGATATTCTGCTCTAATTAGATTTCGGTTTGAGTGGCAGAATGAATGAGGCCGATCACAGAGACGCAGACGCAGTGGAGGAGGACGCCGGCTTTGTTTGAGTTGGACAATTCCTTGTGTCGTACTTGCAAGTGGGGCACCGTTTACATGACAATGTTTCAAGTGGAACCGCATCGCTTTTGCGTTTTCATTTCAGAAGAGTTTCACATTCACACAACATTGTTATTGTCCATCTACTGAGCATGAACTATTTACCAAGACCGTAGTGCGGTAGCAGCATTTCCTACAT
Source organism: Salarias fasciatus (assembly GCF_902148845.1). NCBI lineage: Eukaryota > Metazoa > Chordata > Actinopteri > Blenniiformes > Blenniidae > Salarias > Salarias fasciatus. The sequence goes on along the minus strand of NC_043750.1, from coordinate 37,803,026 downwards.
GGGACTGAGCTCGAGCGTTTTCTAAAAGTTCCACCGTGGAAGCCATTGAAGAAAAATAGCATAATAAGTTTGCATTTTCACCTGAAATTATTGCCGTGTGAACAGGCCCTGGTTCTGATGCATAACAGGGAAACTGAGGAGTGAAGTTCAAGTACCATCCCTTTCACACCCTGTCCAAATCCATATTTAGTCAATGTTTTTGAAGAAAACCGGAATATTTTAGGAGCAGCTGTCAAAATTTAGGTGACTTGTGATTCCAGTGAAGTGTTATGCAATGTCTTGGATGTCATATGTGCATTAGACAAATAACGGCGCGTCACGGTGCGATGCTTGTCTCAGCAGTTTGTACAGATCTGAATTAACAGATTGTCTTCAAACACAGCCATAAAATTTAAGTTAGCATAAATAAAAATGCTTTAACAGCATAGAAAAAAAAAAAAAAAAGAAATACCATTCCAGCACACACAAGAAGGCAGATTGAGTGCCATGTGTTTGTGGAGCCCAGCTGAACCCCGCCTGCTAAACCAGTCCTCTGGCTGTGACAGACTGTCAGGCAGGGAAATGGAGAGGGTGTGTGTGTGTCTGTGTGTCTGTGTGTGTGTGTGTGTGTGTGTGTGTGTGTGTGTGTGTGTGTGTGTGTGTGTGTGTGTTGTCAGAACAAGGCAAGAAAGAAATGAGAAAATGGGACAAAGAGGCAGATTGACCAACACAGGCAAAAACAAAAAATAGAACAAGAAAGAAAAGACAAGTAGTGACTTAGAGAAACACACAAAGAGGAGTGGATAGCATCATAGATTGAGAATGAGAGAGAGAGAGAGAGAGAGAGAGAGAGAGAGAGAGAGAGAGAGAGAGAGAGGAGAGGAGGCCAAGCTTTCTGTGGCTTAACCAGACTGGAGCGGTGGGACTTGGCTGGCTGTGGACCCTTGGCTTCACTATTAAAGCAAGGCAGAAAAAAAAAAAATCACAGTCAAAAAATGAAAAGGGCAACAAGCTATGCCAAGAATGCACAGGCAAGAAGCAACACATTAGGTTCTTTCCTTCTGCCTGCTTTTCTGTTTTCCCAAGCAGATCCAAACAATAGGTGAGACCGGCCTGGAGAAATGAGTGAGACGCAGTCAAACCCTGCTCACTTACCCAAATCAGCTCTCCCGGGCCCCGGGGCCCCGTTTAACACGACTACTTATCAAGTGAAAATGCATCGTTTTCTGCGAAAAGTTTATCAGTAATGTCAATGTAGTTTTCATGTTTTCAGTAGTGGGAGCTGTTACTTGTTTTTGTATTGAAACCAAACATGCAACGACAAAAATAAGCTAAAAACATTAACACAGACCAGGTGACCAGGTTGGATTCTTGTTACAGTGATTGTTAACTCTAAAACTACCAAGTCCAGGAGACTGGAGTCCTGGACTGGGAGTCATGACACTCTGGAGAAAAAACACTGCTAATGTCCATCTACTCACACATGAGCAGAAGAACCAGTAGCTGCAGTAGCAGCGTTTCCACATTGAGCGTGAGCATTTTTGAAAAGTTGCGTTTCCCATCCTTTTTCAAAAAGTTGTGTCTTCAGTGGCTCTGAGCACCATCCGTTGTGTAAACGGACTTTCAAAACACAATGGAAGTTTTATGTTTCTGGGGGCCTCAGCTAGAAATCATAAGATCCAAGTTCCTTGATTTTACAGAAGCTTGTGGGCCATAAAGTTAATCTTGTATGAATGAACTTCCTCCAAATGGACCACATTTTATCTGTTTACGCTGAACAGTGATCATTGTGACGGCTGCAGAAATGTCATCCTCACTGCCAGAGGGCCAAGCTCTGAATGAAAAACGATACGACAAGAATCTGAGTGTGATGGCAGAAAATGTAATTTTAAAAAGCTCTCATGTCTTTCATTTTAATCAACATGCTTGAATGTGACGTCTTAGTAATGCAATAATATTGTGGTAGTTTGTTTTGATGCTTGTTTCAAAAGGCCAGCACCTTAAATTACCTATGAAATCAGTGATTTACCAGTGCAGATAAAGTGGTTCACAGCATTTGATGTAAGTGTAAAATATGGAATGAACTGAAATATCAAAACCCAATTAAAACTATGTTGTTTTCATAGTTGCATTATTGAATTGTGGTACAAACCACATCTAGACATTTCTGGATATTTCGCGTGACGCATGGTTAGTATCGTGATGTGAGATCTAAACAGAGTTTGGTGGGAACATTGTGCTGTTACTGGTATTTTGGAGATGTATCAAAGCTGAGGGCTACAATTGATTAAATAAAGATTAAATAGATGAAATCAATTCTGCAGGATTAAACAATTCTGGGATTCACAATGCTGATTCACAAGTAAGGAACAATATATTATTTGGCTAAAAAAAAGAAAAAGCAAGAAAAACCTTTGGGTGGTCTGCTATTCGTTGGAAATCTTCACTTCTTGTGTTTAATCCAGAGCATCCAGTATGATGCTAGCAACCGTGTGAGGCTGTATCAGCACAGCATTAGTTTGAGCCAAACGCCAGCAAGCTAAAAATATCAGTGCCCACATGATGATGTTGGACAATGATAGTGTTTAGCATGCAACATTTTGGTCTGGTTAGTATCGTGATGTTAGATCTAAACAGAGTTTGGTGGGAATATCGTGGTTTTACTGGCATTTTGGAGATGTATCAAAGCTGAGGTCACATAAACTGGGACTAGAGGAAAATTCAAGCAATGGAAACATGACGGCAAAGAAGTGGACTACAAAAAAAAAACAAACATCACAGGGCACGTTTACACAACAGTCACTGAAAATGCAAATTTTCTGAGAATGGCTCTCAAGGTGGATGTTCTCAAAAAAGCTCTGACTCCGTCTCCGTGGAAACCGGTGAAAATACAACTTTCTGGAGACCCTCGGCTCCGTCTGGTGTAGATGGCGGAGATGCTGCTACTGCACAAGCGCACTGCATCCGCAGTAAAGCGTTCTTCAGCACCGGTTCTGGAGATGGACAGTAAGAACAACGTTTGCCTCCAGAGTGTCATGACTCCCAGTCCAGATTCTCCTGGTCCTGGTCCAGCTTGGTATTTGTAATGTATACAGTTGTACATTGAGATTTTCCCTCCTCGTGTAACTCATGATGAAGAGCCAGATGGGAGGAATGTGCAGTATTTGAGGAGGATTTGGGGGCCTTGCTCGGGGGACTAGCAGGACCAGTATCTGTTGCTGTTCCTGCAACTTTCTGCTTCTTAACTCCTCTTCCTGACCTTCTAATTGCCTCACTGTTTGTCTTGACCGTGGGAGGACACCTGAGTACTTGGAGAAAACAAACCAAGAATTCTGACCACGACACGTCCCTGAAGAACACCAGACAACCATGAAGCATTTCAATCAACAGCGAGCAGACCAGTCTGTCTCTGGGATGACTCAATACATCTCAAAGTCTGAATTTAACCCTTCCTTTATTGATCTGAACCTCTTCCTCATTTAAAGTTAAATGCTAAATGGGAAAACTTTTGATAATGCAATGAGATGCAAACTACAGTCAACTTGGATATATGTTGGGATAAATTGTAAAGGAATGTGCATCTGCCTCATATTGGAGGAGATTATAATGATTTCAAACATTATAATGTTTGAGAATTTCTCTTGTCTTTTTAGTTGTTTGTGTCTGTGAAGTTATGACTTTGTTTTTCTCACAGCTTCACTTCTTCATACAAATTTTGACACCACTGAAGTTTTTTTCAGTCTCTTTTCCGACTCAGTTTAATTTTTTTAGGATGAATTCCTGTCCTATTCGGACAGTTTTGTGTCTGTTCATGTTTCCTTATGTCCATTTATTCAGCTAGCCACATTATTTTCATACTGGTTTCATTAGTTTTGAATCCTTTACGCGTCTCTCTGTGGGACAGTTATGTCATATTATGGTCATTTTTGTCTCTTCTTTGTTGTTTTGTGTGACTTTGCGGTCCTATGACCCCCACCCGGGTCCTGAGAGCAGTGTGTTTGTTCAGTACTCGTTCAGTGATTAAAAAGCCAAATCAGGGCCAACACGTGCTTCACCATCTACGACTTTACCACCTCATTTACTGCACACATAAACACACACACTACTATAAACACAACTGTAATTTACTTGAACCCAGCCATTACTCTCACCTTAAAATGAGACTGACTTCACCTAAAAATGTCATAATTCACATCACGGCAAATTGCTTTTTGTCACTGTGGGGTCCTGGGCAGAAAGAAATACGTTGCCACAACATCAGTTGGAACGGACGTGCGCACACACACACACACACACTCCTACACAAAACATGAGAATATCCTTTAATGAAAACCGGGCTCACGCTGCCACTCAACGGCGACTGATCACGACGTAATGGATGCCATGCTATAATCATATCAACGCACAGGAGCATGAGGGGGACTTATGGGCTTTTCCAGATTAATACTGAAAAACAAGGACTTATTTTTCTGACTTTTCCATCCACTGATACCCTAAAGTAGGGGATTATGGCCTTTAGATGGCCTGACTCCGGGAAGGCCGTCACAGTGGGGGAGATATTTGTGAAAAACACACTCTCCAGAAATGGTTCACCACACCGCAGAGCACAGCATACCAAAATATCCATCTGACCATGTCAAATAAGCACCAGAACGGCTCGTAACAGCACAGGGCGAGAGAGTCAGTTCGGTTAAAAATGGCTTCTTCTGTTTTGTCCAATCGCTGAGGCACATGAAGGCAGTTGTGAAATGTCATATTTTGAAATCAGGAAAATGATATGAGAAGGAAGTAATAGAATCTCCGTGTTTCAAACAGGTACCATGAAGTGAATCACCACAGTTTGTTTTTGTTTTGTTTTTTTTTCTCTTATTTGTCACATATTTAAAATGTTACTTGACTTTCTGTGCCATGTGACTCGTACTGTGAGGCTGACTGTGTGTATGTAGCTGAGATGCAACCCCAAAGCCATGTCATATTCTGGGCTTGGAGGAGAAAGGAGGATGCCAAGAGCTGAAACGTGATGACTTGTGGGTGTGTGAGAGCGAGTGGGGAAAAAGGAATCCTTCCAAAGCTCCTTCTGCTGTGTGTGTGTGTGCGTGTGCGCACATGTGATCGAGGGTGCATTTATGTGTGGGAAGAAGGAATCCTTCCAGCCGTTCTCTTTCCTGAGCCTCTTCCTGTGTCCCCTCCACCTCCCCCTGCATACAATCCTCAGAGCCGGCGTCGGAGGGTTTGGCCTCGGCCAGATCCAACCCACTAGAGGACACAGAGGAGAGGAGCCAGTGTTTCTCTCCCTCCCTCTCATTCTTTCTCACTGTCCTCTCAAGCCCGATCTCTTTCCACCACTCACCGAATGCTACAATAAATCCTTCATATTTCGTACACACATAGCGCCACATCTCTCCATCCGATGTGTGTTGGTGTATCTCATATGACTTGGCAGAAGTGCGGCATGCATACGTGCGTGCCAGTTCGGGAATGTGTCTGTTAAGAGTTTTGGCAGTTTTCTTAACGCAGCCTTACCAAAAGATCCACCGGGAAATGTGGTTTTAACGCCCCCTCTCTCTTCTCGTTCCCTTCCTCTCTCTGTTTCACAATTACATCTCCACTGCTTCGCCATGCTCCACTTGTTTTTTCTCTTTTAATTTTCATCCATTTTCTCCAAGTTCACTTCCTTTTCCCTCATTTTCATCCCGCAGGTCTCCCACTTTTCTCTCCTTGCAGCTATTGCTACTCAATCTAACGACACCAGGCTCTGCTGTTTTGTGCATATTCAATATTTCCTCTTTATTAAAATGAGGACATCATCATTTGCATTGAAAATCATTGTGAGCCATGCATGCGTATAGGCCTCCGATTCGGGTGTAACTCTCCCAGCGCTGTCCACACACAATGAATGCTGATGGAAAGACATGATAGGTTATCCTGTAGGGAAGGCTGGTCAGATGAAATAGCTACTTGGTATTCCATCGCTCTGCAAAGCATGACACACAGGAGAGGGATGCTGGCAAATATGCAAATGATGAAATACTTCATATATTTCATGGCCTTCTGAAGTTCATCAGTCACAGAAATGATATGCAAATGTAAATGTGGACTGGAAGGATCGACTTTAAAACATTAAATGCATTGTAGGACTGGTGAAAATACGAGTGGATATGTCCACTGAGCAGAACATCAAGTACATCTGTTTAGCTTTCTGATCATTCATTCATCCTCTCATATGACTGAGGGTTCGGCGTGCTTATCATAGCAAGCAGAGATAGACAGTCACACGCACTCACACACATTCACACCTTTAATTAACCCTTAATGATTGTAGGAGGAAATCAGAGGAACTACTGAACCCCAAACCCAGACTCTACCCAGATTCTAACAGATTTCTAATCAGGCAGAATATTTTTGGCGTTAGCTACTGACAGGTGACTTTTGGTGGCTTCTGCATGATTTAGGGGGCCAGACACATTTTGGACTGCACAATTCCATCTTGAATGGGTCAGCAGGTGAAATAGTGTCATAATTACCTTTAAGATTAAATTTTAAAGTGTTTCCTTATTACAGCACAGCGTATAAGTTTTGAAAATGTCCATATTTTAACAAAAAATAAATAATTACTACCAAAAATGAATACGATCTTGACAGCAACCAGATTGTTAGCAACCAGATAGATATCTTTTATGACAGTGTATCTCATATTTCAGCTCAGGTCTCAGAGTAGTGTTGAGTCCATTACTCTTTTTAAACTTTTTTTTGTTTTGTTTTGTTTTGTTTTGTTTTGTTTTAAATCAGTGCTTTATATGAAATTCTGACAATTTTCTCGATGGGTTGACAGCCAGATTGGAACTTCCTGCAGGCAGGTTTTGACCCACGGGCCTCATGTTTGACACCCCTGCACTACACCAGCGTGTGGCCTTACCCAAGAAGACAAATCTCTGAACAAACTGTCACGACATGCTTTTGGGTATGCAAACGTTCAGCACAGCCTGGTGGAGTTCAGACTGAGCATCAGACTGAAGTACGGTGACTTTGAACGAAGCTTTCTTGTTTGGAGTTTGGGCCTCTCACTACGAAGCCAGAGACACTTGTGTACCACAGCCGGCATGAGAACTGTTGCTTATCACGTCCATCATGTCTTGACCACCGTGTAATCTTCGAGCCTTCTGATGGCTGGCAGGGAAACATGCCTTGTAACAAAGGTAAATAATGTCAAACTGTTTGCAACAGAAGGTTTTATTGTGTTCAAATGGCCTCCCAAGTCACCAGGTTTCTGTCCCACGGAGCATTTCTTTAGTGGTGGTGGACGAGGACATTCGCCTGGTGGGAGAGCCGGAGGAGGGCGAGGATGTCCTGTCGCATGCATGTTGCACTGCGGCGGTGTTTTTTCACCAGCAATTCAGAATGAATCATCAAACTTTTAACAGGTTTTGTGACACCTGTAGGTTCTGAAAATTTGTCTCCAGCTACTTGGAAGAGGAAAATCCTTTAACGTGAACGTTCCCTCAAATGGTTCCTGCATTAACATACAATAGCCTGAAAGAGGCCCGTCGTGTTATAATGACAGCAAGCGGTTTGAAATGGGGGCTGCGGTCCAAAGCCAACATTACCTCACGCACAGCCTTCAATGCAATGTCACATCTTGCAAATAACAAACCAAAAGCAAGGCTGAGCTAGTTATACTGAAGACGAAAAAAAAAGTCTTCTGGGAGAAAGGAAAGGATTTAAGAACCAAGCAGAGAAAGAAGCACATTTTGGCTATAACCAAGCCGCACCCTGACCTCAGAAAACGAATATGAAATAAACTCTTCCACAGAAAAGGGAAATGGTTTGAAGATATTCTGCATAAAAAAGAGCACCCACGTCAACAAAGTGTGTATTTCTAATAAGATATCGATAGTATAGTATAGTATAGTATAGTATAGTATAGTATAGTATAGTATAGTATAGTATAGTATAGTATAGTATAGTATAGTAGTAGTTGTGTATAGTTGTTTCTTCTTCTTATTATTATTAAGTGTCATAATGAGGCTTCCCATCGTACCCTAGAAATAGGATTAATAGAGTATAATTAGTACATGCAATATCCACTATATAGAAAGAAAATCAGATTGAGCCATCTTGTAACCTCATAGCCTACATGAATATAGAATGATCGACCATCATAACTAATATAATATATGTTAGCTTTACCACGGGGCAGCTAAGCTTAAGCTTGCTGAATTATGTCAAATGTCTACGAGCAGACAATACGAACTGTTGAATCAATTGACCAGAACCGAAGCCTTGTGCTTACAAAAAACACAATTCAACTTCTTTGCTCCCGCTCTGAAAAGCATCACATCTACTGGTGACCTTGTTATATTCTGTGCAGCACAAAAACATTTTGAGATTTTTTTTTTCTAGTGTTTTTGTCTCGTTGAATCCTTTTGTAGTGCAGAAAATCGCAATTGTGAGCCACAATAAATGTTCCAGTCACACATCGACCACGGGCGTTTCATGAAACATGCAGGCCGTGGGGCTTCATCAGAGAAGGAGGGAGCTCGACTCAACATGTTTCCATATTCACGGGTGACATGTCACGCCTGTTTTATGGTTTATATGTTAACGGTATGGTCCAGTAAAAGGAGCAGGTTCCCAAGCACTGTGCAACTGTTGTCAAAGACTTTAAAGGGAGATATGGGTGTGTTAGCAGTGGATAAAGCACGCAGCTTTTAGCAGCGATCAGAAGCAAACAGAGGTCTTGTAAACTTTTAAACTGTTTAAACTGGGGATGATTTATCAAACTTTGAATTGCTCCCTATGTAGAGAGAAGCTCCACCTTTTACGCCCACGCTATTGTAATGTGGTCGAAGGGAGTTGGATGCTTTCCCTTCCTACATCATACAAAGGGTACAAAAAAAGCAGAGTGTGGCTCGGGTGGTTCATGTGTTCGATGACCTTCAGCCAGAACCACAAGCTTCTCCCATGGCAGCGACACAAAGGTGTGTGAGACTGAGTGATTAGGGTACCTGAAGCATTAAAATGAGCAGCATACATAAGTCCATTTAACTCTTTGTTACGCAATTAACTGCATACAATTTAGGGTTACCAATTAGCTTTGCAGACATGCTGTGTGACTGTGTGTGCAGTTTGTGTTCTAGCCTCACACAAAGAGTTCATATTTCATTCTGGGTGAAGTTAGCATGTTCTCTGAAATTGTGGTTTGCTCTGGGTCCTCTGAGAACATGCAGACTTCAAGGTAAAGTTACGTTTTCACTAATGAGATGAAATGCGACTGTGCAGCCCCAGATGTACACGGTAAACAGCTTGATCCAAAAACACATTGCAGTACATTTTTCACTTTTTGAGTTTCCAGACATCGTCACTGCATTGCTGCCTGCCTGTTTCAATCGTCCAGCGACAAGGATCCAGCCACACAAGCGCTCTCCTGTCCTCCACGGTGACTTCAGCTCTGCCTTGTTCGTGCGAAGTTCATCAGAGTTCATCGTCTTTGTGCGCGCCGAGCCACGGCCGGCTAGTGTCTCCGGCCTTGTCTCGCTCATCTCTCCTCACCCCCCGACTCTCCCCAGGTCTGCTTCCATCAGCCGTCCCGAGGGGATACCCGCCTCCGCCACCCACCCCCATCTGTCCCTCCGCCGAGCCGGCCTCGCCCTGCCTCTCCCTTCTGCTCTCTGGCAACCTCTTCACGCTGAAGTGCGGCCTTTTCTCGCTCTGTGTATGTGTCGATGGCTGCATGGTGGATGAGTCAGTAAGCAGGAGGTTCATGTGTCTGTGTGTGTGTGTGTGTGTGTGTGTGTGTGTGTGTGCGATAGCAAGAAATAGAGAAAGAAAGACAGAAAGAAGAAAAGAAAGGCACAAGTGTCAGGTTTCCCTTTTCAATTCAGAGGCTCAACTCCTTGTATTTAATCTAGAAAAGAGGGTGAAAAGAGCAGGAAAGGGGAGAAGATAGGTGGGAATCCGAGCTGCTGACAGCTGTTTTTGTCCCTCGTTTCTTCACCTCTCCTCCTCTCTCTTTTTACACCGTCATGGTTGCGTACACGAAGCGCTCCTCATGCGAGTTTACATCTAGTTTTCTAGCTTTCTGTGATTTGAGATGCCGCCTTCCTCTTGGCTCCCCAAAATCACGAATTTCACCCTCCTCAGTGTGACGTCGCGCTCACCACATCCTGGTTTTGACTTGACAAGATGCTGACATTGCTGCAGCAGAACGGTTTTCCTGTCAGTTTTCAGTTCAACTGTACACCCACCGAAAGCCCTCACAGACAAACACAACGTGTGATTAATAATACACCATCATGGTAGGCTACTGTCCAATCTGTGGGAAGCCTGTCTACTTCGGTGAGTTACCTCTTTAATTTTTTAACTCCGAAATGTCTGTCCTCCTCTTGCTGTCTGCAGTTTCTCTTCATACTTTTTCCTCATTATCCGCCTTCTTTTACTCGTTAGCAGTATTTGGCCTAAATGATTTATAATGTGATTTTTTTTTTCAAAGTGGAAATTTGACTTAATTGCAGTTCATCACGGCAGTGACTGCAGTCCATTCCGTATATTAGTGTTATTCATTTTTTTTGTGCAAAAACATAACTAAATACAGAAAAAAAAACCAAGATGTTGTGAGTGACATTCTCTCTGCATCTCCTGCTGTGAAATCATACCTGCTTAGACTGTAAGAACATCTTTCAATGTATTTTTTTCTAAACAGTTTTGGGTAAAAAAAAAAACATTTAACAGTTTTTCTCTTTTTCTGTCTAACTGTCTCTCTCTTTCTACCAAGCCACCCACAATTGCACATGCTGGGATCCATGATAACAGGATGTGGGTCTAGTCAAACCGGCTTGCACGCTGCTTTCTGAGTTTCCTCTTTGCCTTCTTTCTCTCACACACCCAGATCTCACGACTAGATGCACACTGGACTCAAACTAATCATCAGAAATATGTGTTTTTTGTTGTTGCTGTTGTTGCTCTTCTTTTCCTGTTACCTTTCCCTTCGCTGTTCACGTGCCTGATTCAGAGTCTCTGATGTGACCTGGCCTACTTACCTCTTTTTATCAAACTGGCTCTGGCCTACTTGTGCACACGATGGTAACAGTCAGTATATTCAGAACCAGACGACTGATTTAATTAAAAATAAGTCCATTTATGTCTATGTGGTTAGATTAAAAAGAGATATTTATCAAGGTGTTTGTGTGCATGGATGCATGGGTCTAGGCTCCATTTGCACGACAAGGTTTCAAGTGAAAATTCATGGTTTTTGCGTTTTTCTTTGGGTTGGTGTTCCGTCAGGACCTGGTACTGACAGGGATAGAAAGACATGTGCGCGTGCACACACACACACACACACACACACACACACACACACACACACACACACACACACGTGTGCAGTGAGCAATCATGCACAGCAGCACTGTTCTCTCTCGTTTCCACGAAGAGGGAGTCATCGTGTTTTCAAAAATGTGCTGTTATCGGTGGTTTTATTGAAGAAAACACAGCACCAAGTGGTGCCCTGGCAGTCCAGCTGCAATGTTTGACATTTCCCTGTTAGTGCCATCATTTCATGAACTTGAAAGTTTTCCAAAGATGGAAAAATGGTGCAGCTTCCAGTCCATCGTTGTCATGTAAATAGGGCCTTACCTTGGAGGAAGTGGGTTTAGAAGCTGGATCAATAGTGCCTTCTGAAACCTCTGGAAGCCATACCATTCATATGAGATGTGTTGCAACCTTCAGGCATTCAGGTGTACTCAAAGGACCTGCGCTGAGAAACGCTGGTGTGAACTGTAAGGCTGAGGATGTAACTGAACTGTAACTGAGCATTTATGATGACCATGACGTGCATGCACAGTTGCAGTGTTTTCAAAAAGTTGCATTTGTCTCCATTTCTGTGCAGATGGAGTCAGAGCATTGCCAAAACTTTCTACTTTGGGAGCCAAAACTTGTATTTTCAGTGGCTACGAGCACCATAGGCGTATAACAGGAAACCCAAACACAATGAATTGTTTTACTTGAAAATGTCACGTAAACAGGACCATGAATTTCCAGATGCAAATGTTGAAATCTTTATCATGCAAATCAACTATATTTTGTTACTTTCACTTAAAAAAATCATCAGTTATAGTACAGGCTACAGGGTAACATGCTATTCAACACATTTAAGGTAATTCTTTTAACTAACAACACACCATGAGGGCTGTAGCACTCAGTAGGGTGTAAAACATGCACACACTGTAGAAATCCAGTGATGAATCAATCTCGTTAGAATCATTTTTCAGTTATAAATGATGGAAATATGTCTGATTATGGCTGTTTCGTACTTCCAACAAATTTAGTCCAATATTGATTTTCATGTCCATCATATATTGTGTGATCTTTTTTCCCCAAGTGTTCAAACAGGTGTCCGATTTAGGGTCAAAGCCGTTCTCTTCTCATGACCACAGCACTTATTTTTCTTTCATGCAGCTGAGAAGAAGCGATCCTTAGGGAGAGACTACCACCCTCTGTGTCTGAAGTGTCAGAAATGCAACAGACAGCTCACAGCTGGACAACATGCTGAGGTACAGACGATCAATAAAACAGGCTCAAGTGAGAATGTGAATTACTGGGTGTGTGTTGAGTGAGACGGTAAATATGTGCCACTGATTGTCTTTCAGCATGATGAGAAGCCGTACTGCTCGTATTGCTATCTGAAGACGTTTGGCCCGAAAGGTATTCTGCGATCACACTCGTCCAGCACACGGACACACACACACACACACACACACACACACACACACACATCCACATGCAGTTTCCTGACTGTCTTTTTCTGTGGACACATCTTCCTTGGCAGGTAACAGGTGACTGATGCCACCACGCCACTGAGCATCCCCCTCCACAGAGACAGCACCGAGCCAGAATGGACAAACGCTGAGATGCAAAAGATGCCAGTTTTTTTTTAAGGCGTGAATATAAGGGATGAATAAATTTGAATGTTTAACAGAAGTTCAACATGAACTGTCAAGGAAAGAAACCACAGAATTATTGTCCTTCTCAGTTGTTGCTTTGAGGAAATTCAAATCAGTGTCAATGAAATGTGCATTAAAAACATTTTGAATCAACCACTGGACGATGTTTCTGTGGAATTTACACAATCGGGAGTCAGTGGGATCTTTTCTGGAGGTACTTGGGGCAGCTCTGTTGCTGTTTTAATCCTCTACAAAACACAGGTCCATAAATAAGTAAGTTGAGGTATAGAGCTCTGTCTTTGTGCCCTCATCAAGCAGCCAGAGGAAAGGAGGAGGGAAGAGGCAGGAATGGATAAGGGTGGCTGCTGCTGGCAGGGTAAACCAGATCTTCTGCCAGCAGAATCTGCTGGAATGGGTGCTACAGAGGAGCAGAGACAGATCTCACGCGCACACACACACACACACACACACACACACACACACACACACACACACACACACACACACACACGCGCGCACACGGATTCATGCAGTGTGTCTGCAGTGTGCCTTGACTGCTGCAGGGCCTTGTCACCCAGTGGTGGGTGAAGTACATGGCTTTGACACACACACACACACACACACACACACACACACACACACACACACACACACACACACTTCATCCCTCTCATGCACACATACATAAAGAAATGATGTGCCGATGTGCCTTTCTGTTAAGTGTCATGTGTCACATGAGTGACATTTCAGGTGTTTGTCCTTGAAGCGCAGATGGATATTGAAATATAAGGTGAGGCAGCCTGAAACAGACAGCGGTGGACGGACACAGACAGATAATTTTGAAGGGATTATTCCAACATCCAGAAATATGCCGGTGTGTTTCTTGTCTGCAGCGTGTCTTTGAAGCTGTCCATCTTCCTCTCATCTCCTCAAGGGTCCTCCCTCTTCTACCCCAGCATGCTCTCCTCCCCCTGTTCCTCCTTTCTCCTTCACCCCATAACCCCATACCTTGATAGATCACATGACTGCTGTGATACCAGCTGGCGGCCGGCTCATTTGCATGTGTTTCAGCTCCACTCCCTTATTAGAGAGACGGCTGGTGGTGGTAGAAGGGCCGGGTTTATAGGTGCAGAGGGGCCGGGGGACAGGGGAGAGAGCATTGTGCTGAGGAGACCACTGGGTGATTGAGGGCCACTCACCGGCTGAAAGGACGGAGAAGTGGAGGGAGCATGAATTTATGGGGAGGCAGGAGGAAAGGAGGGGGAAGTAAAACACAGAAATGAAGAATTACCATATTAAGTCATTCTAATTTAATGCAGAGGTTATTAAATCTGCATTAATCCACAGCGGGTCCAAACTGGAAAAGGAGGCTGAAGAAAAGTCATTGTCTCACCATGAAGGGGCTGCAGGAAAAGACAATTAATGAACCAGATCCTGTCTACAGAGATCTTCTTAGTCAGGTGTTGTTGTTGCTTTTTTTTTTCAATCAGGAGATAAGGCAGAGACAAAGGGAGGCTGCATTTAAAAACAAAGATAACAGAAAAAAGAAAGTTGTCTTTGTTTCTGAGGATGAAAGACTGCCTGGGTTTCTTCACGTTTCCCCAGTTTCTATTTATGCGTTACAGTCGACATCTAGTGGTCAGAGGCGGTACTGCTACAAATGGACGCAATTAAATTTTCCAGTGTATCCCAATAAAATGATGAAATTTATGTATGAAATAAATATATGAATAGTAATTGTTATTATTATGAATGATTAGATTGGATTTAAATCCAAGTAATAAAACATTCAAACCAAAAATTCATCCAAGAAAAAGAAGAAGAAGAAGAAGAAGAAGAAAGATTTTTTTAAATTAATATTGAAACCATGGTTTTGCTGTCCACAACCACTCTATTCACCTATAATCCATTTTCTACAGGGTTCTTTAGGGTGTTGAATGTGTATCAACTATCAACTAAATGACTGACTTTGATGCATTTCACTCATTTTTCTGAACATCTTCACCCTTCTTTAGTCATTTGATGACAAAATTGTCATTAAAAATAGTTTTTTAGTCTCAGAATTGAACCATGCAATGTGTAATGTCCAAGGTTCATTTGTGACAAAAATAAAGTTTGTATTTTTTACGACTGAAATCAATTATTTCCTCATCAAAGACCAAAGGGCATTTCTTCTTGAGGAAATCACTATCAAAACTGTAATAGCATTTGCGTTTTGAATCGTAATCAGCCTTTCATTTCAAAACAAAATAACATGTCACTGATATATCACCAAAGTTCCATTTATCGGGATTATCCCCCCCAAAAAATTTAAAAATAATCTGTTGTTTTTAGTAGTAGTTCTACAAACAGAGTTTTTTTTTTAAATTCTTAATGATATAAAATGTTTTTTATTGATTTTTTTTTTTTTGGGGGGGGGGGGATTAAAAATCGAATTCTGAATTTGCAAAGGAAAGATAGCACAATTCTGATTTGAAAATCTGACTTTATTCTTATAGTTCTGATGTCTCAGAATAAATCAACCATAACATTTTATTCAGAGACTGGCCAAAATTGTAAGTTTGCACTGAATTCAAAGCAAACGGTTGAATTTATATTAATTGATCAAAGTGCAACATTACAACTTCCTTGAGGGACTGATGAATGCTTTATGTTATGTGTTGTGTTATGTGTTGAAACTACACTGAAATGCAATACAACAGAATTTAAAGCATGAAATTCAAGATGCAACTGATCTCAATTAACTGTGGAAATTCAGCAATTAATCATAATTAGGAAAATTCTGGATCAATAAAGTAATCTATCTATCTAAAGTTGGTCCTGCACCTAAAGATTTTCACAGTCCCAGACTAAAAACTGAAAACATTTTGTAAAACTAGGATTTTAACTGGAGTCACAGCGGGCTCCCATCCACTTGGTCATTTTGTTTAATCTTGTAATCAGCATTGGTTCATACCAGTCTTTTCCTCGTCTTAGGTTTATGATAATATCAAACATGTCTGGCAGTATCGCAAGTCTTCATAAAACCTCAGTCTGAGACCCGGCTGTGACTGAAAACTCTAAACACTTGTAGATTCTTTAGGTGTGAGCAGACAGTCTTCCAGGTTTTTTTCCAAATCTTTTCAAAGTCGTCTGATCAGAGGCGTGGGTCTCAGTACAGAAGGGGCAGAGCATTCTTGATGGGCCCTTATGATGGTAATTTTATCATTCAAACAATACATCATGCTACCATCAAACAACACACTAATGCTCACTTTTATTGAACCAAGCAAACCTCTATGCCTCAGAAAGCAGAACAAAGTCACAAACCAGTTCACAAACTTGTTCTGAAGAACAAATACATATACGCACGCACGCACACACACACACACACACACACACACACACACACACACACACACACACACAGACAAATGCAGCCTGACAGGTGTCAAATCTCAGAGCGTCCGCTGTCCATGGTGCTGAAAACTCAGATTAAAAAGTCACATCTGTACTGTCTTTGATACAGCTTAAATATAAAATGAACACAGCTGATCTAAAATTACACAATCTATTCAGATAGATATAGACACAGCTATCTATATCTTTTGGAATTCACGTATATTAGAAAATAGTAGACTTGGCGGTCTCTTGTACACAAGGCACATTCAAATAGGCAGGTGTTTAAGACCACGGCATTCTGATAAAGATATTATTTTTGAAGGTTTCATTGACTCACCTAGTGGCCCCGATGTTAGGTTTTGGGTAGTACTGCTAGCAGCTAGCATAGTGTTTAGCATACTGTTTAACTTCCCTCCAAAGAGTTCAGATCAAGTGCAAAGAAAAAACTCATTAATGCTGCACAGCCAATCAGCGCTGGCTTACAGCTCTGATGCATTCATGGACAGTCGTAATGTAAGAATTGGCAAATTGGAGCCCACAATCATATGCTATGCCTTCTTGCACACACTGCACACTTTATTATAAGAATTTATTTCAGATTAAATGTGAACACATCACATGAAACGGGGCCCTATCACCTTGTGGGCCCTGGAGCAACTGGCCCCTAGCCCCCACTCTGGCTTCGCTACAGCGTCTGATGCAGGGGTGACATAAGACAAGACGAAGATTTTCACAGGCCAAGACCAAGTCAAGACTGAGACCAGAGTATCCCAAGTCCAAGACGAGACCAAGACCAGAGCCTCCAAAGACCAAGACTCAAGACTTTTAGGAGCAGAGACCGAGTCAAGATTGAGACAATCTTGTGGCCTGGAGACGGATCTCAAGTGAAGGACGTGTCATGATGTCGTTCAAAGCCATGACAGAAATGGTGAAGATACTGAATATCACAATGAAAAAATGTTTTATTTAACTTCTCTTTGACCCTCCAAGAATTCCATGAATGGGAATGTGGCTGTCTGTGTACTCTGTAGTGTAAGTGATGGGTGTGTGTTGATGGTGAAAACATCTGAAAAGTCTAAGCTGTCTGAGGAGAGCAGGAAACTCAGCTGCAGCTACAAAGACAGAAGGACCTCAAATCGAGAAAAGACTCAGACAGCTGGAGAGGTTGCAGAAATACAGCAATATAGAAATTCTCAGCTCTACAAAAATAGCTTCCAAGCTCCACAGCAGCACCAAACCGAAGAAGAAGAAGAAGAAGAAGAAGAAGAAGAAGAAGAAGAAGGAGGAGGAGGAGGAGGAGGAGGAGGAGGAGGAGGAGTAGGTGCAGAAAGAATATGAGGAGCTGCAGGTGACCCATGCAGCGAACGGGTTTGTCCATGGAAGGGAGGTCTTAGAGCTATGTTTTTTTATTTTATTTTTCAGTATAAAGCCATGGTGTATTAGAGATACAGGCTGCAGATGTTGGAAGAGATAAAAGAGATAGACAATTGAGCCTTCAAGTCCCCCGCTGTGTTTAAGAGTCTGATTTTTGTCTTTTTATTTTTTCGGTAGAATTTATTAACCATGCTGTTAAAAGACTGGCGTCAAAGAGAAGAAGTTGTTCATTTTAACTCAGGAAATTCTGCCAGATAGAGATCCTGCAACTGATGCCCCTCTGTTCAAATTATTTTTTATTTTCTGTAATGTGTTTGAAGAGTTTGCTCAAATTTGGGGAGATGTGAATTCCAAGATATATGATCAATTTACCTGCTTCTTTAAACAGTGATGTTCCAATCAAAGCATTGCATTTGTTCATTGGCAGGATCTTGCACTTTGCCCAGTTGATGGAGCAGCAGACACACCACTGTATTTTCTGCGAGTGAGTAACTGAAATATGTTTCCAGTTTGTGAAATCCGACTGGAATCCAAAATGATTCAACAAAAACGGCCACTCCACCTAACTGAAAGCCTTTTATGCATCCAAAGTTACTATCACATTAGGTTAAATATCAGTCTTGTATTAATTTTGGAAGAATGTCTCCCCTTAATGAATCCAGTCTGGTTTATATGCACTCATGTGAAAATTCCTGTTTTAAATCTGATGGACAACGCTTTGGCTGTAGCTTTGAGATCTGCGCTGCTGAATCAGATGGGTTGGTAGTTGGAGCAATCAATGGTTTCTTTGTTAGGTTTTGGAATAAGTGTGAGAAACGAGGCATTGTTTTATTTTGGCATATTTTCAAGGCCAGTCCTGTGAAAAGTGGTGAGAGAAATGGACAAAATTCTCGATAAAATTCTGCAATTCTACAAACCCGTTTTTGGAGCACATAAACACATCCTGGAGAGAGTTTGATTAAGAGGCATAGCTAACAGTACTTTATTGCAATGTTATTTGTTTATGTGGTGTTAAGACAATAACTTCTAGATAAAACTAAAGCAATGCTGTCTCTAAAAATGGAAATGAAAACGGACTGTCTTATGATGGATGAGGAGACTCTATCAGAGGTCCTCAGAGATGATGGGAATCCATAACTGGTTCTTGGATGGAGACAGAGACAAGACTCACATTGCATTTCACTTAATTTTTCACCCAGAAAGTATCAATAAAATCGGCTTCATGCTGACATTGTAGTCATTTGTCTTAACTTTATCCTTATCTCTCCTATTTCTTTTTGTCCCTTGTTTGTCCTGCTGGTCCTCATACTTTCTCTTTTTAGAAGAACACAAGAGAAAATCAAAGTGTGAGAGCGCAAAAAGACATCATGTTAAAAAACAATCATGTAGGCTGGAAACAAACACTTGAAGGCATAAATGAAAGGATGAAAAGATCGATAACAAAGATGTATGAGTAAATGAACATCTTGTTTAAAATACTGATTATGACTATGTTCAAGTGCTTTAACAGAAACTTGATCCACTTCATCTCAAACCAGAGACTGTTAAGAAGAGGAAACACATTCAGGACAAACAGGGGTGTTTCTAGACCCCTGGGGGCCCTAGGCAAGAGGGACTATGGGGATTCTCAGGCCCCGAGTTTAGGGTTTAGGGATCTGGTCGGTTAGCTTACATCTGTAATTTAATTATATCTATCCTAAATTCATATTTGAATAATATAAAATTTTTCTATGTATGGTTGGGCTTTGTAAATTTCAGATTTCATATTTCTATTCCATTTATATGTCTTTTCTTTGTGCTGCTAGAACACTGCATTTTCCCCCTGTAGGACAAATAAAGGACTTTCAATCAATTCAAATCAATCTAAATTATTCAAATGTCGCTGTGTGATAACATGAGACAAGGCACCAATCAAATTTATTAGCCGGGTAGTAGTGGGGCCCCATTAGGTAGGTTCCCGATGTGTCATTGTAATGTATCCGGGGGGTTTCAAGTTGTGTCGCTGATATCCGCCATCTGTCGGGGCCCCCTACTAGCAACTAACCGGTGAGTACTCTGAAAAGGGCCCCATGTGGGGGATTTTCGACATGCTGTCGTTGCAGTGTCAAGTGTAGTGCCTTTAATTTGTCATTGAAATTGACTGATGTCAGCCGTTTTGACAGGACTTCTCTGTAAATGTATCAAAAGAAAAGTGTAAGGACGTCTGTCCCTGCCTCTTGGGTGTCTGATTTATGTCCATGCTGAGCTGGCTATGAGCTGTGTGGAGCAGCCATCATAGGACTGACCAGCTGCAGCATCCAAGGATCTGTTTAGCTGCACCCTAATGAAGCTCTTTTACTGTTCCTTTATCCAGTCAATAATCTCCTTATGCATCAGGTATGGTCACCTTGGCATCTAGGACAAGAAATCCCACTGGAGGAAAGTGGAAGAAGCCTCTACAGCAGCTGGGCTGAGTTTCAACGGACTGGATGATCTTCTTAACACATTAATTAAAAATAAAGCTCATTCTTTTCTTCTGGATGCTACTCGTCTTCATCACCTTCCGCTTTCGTCTTGCAGCACCCAGATCACAAAAAAAGCACTTAAACGTTCTCCTTTGTGCCTACTTCCATCTGAGTTATAAGCACTGAGAAGAGGATGAGGTAGCGCACTGTGACTTTGAAGTAAAGTTTCTTTAAGGAGTCCGACTGATTCCCAGTGATGGCAAGTAACGAAGTACAAATACTTAGTTACTGTACTTAAGTAAAATTTTCAGGTACTTTTTACTTTTAGAAGTATTTGTTTTTCTGACAACTTTTTACTTTTACTCCCTACATTTTGAATACGAGTATCAGTACTTTCTACTCCTTACATTTTCCCAAAAAAAGCTTGTTACTTCTTTAAATATATATTATTTATTTATTTTTGGTTGTGATGAAAACTGGTTTCCGGGTACTGCTAAAATTTTGAAAGACGCGCATGATACGGCGGCCTTCCCGCCAGTCAGTCACAATTAGAGCGTCTGCAGGATGAAGCCAGAAGAAGTATACAAAATGGACAGCGGAGAGGACCGTGACGGAGAAAAGATCGCTGTGGCACAATTGGAGGACCAGCCATTCGAGCGTCCATGACCTTATTTAAAAGAACAGACGAAGATCAGGTCTTCAGGGTAGGACTGAGCTAACTTGATGGAATGAGTGGAGTCTGGTGTGGTCCTGCTTGGTTGGAATGAAAACCTGCAGCCACTCGGCACGAGTTTGACACCCCTGATGTAGAGCGATAGAGAGGGGGCTCTCGAGTGTGTGTTGTGTAACTCAGGTTAAAAATATGTTTAAAAAATAGTTCATTGTGAATTAAAAGAGAGCTCTTTGAATTATCCATCCATCCATCCATCCATCCATCCATCCATCCATCCATCCATCCATCTTCCAGTGCTCATCTGGGGCCAGGTCGCGGGGGCAGCAGTCTGAGCAGAGATGCCAGACTTCCTGTCCCCAGACACTTCCTCCAGCTCTTCCTAGAGGGTCCCAAGGCGTTCCCAGTCCAGCCCAGAGACATAGTCTCTCCAGCGTGTCCTAGGTCTTCCCCAGGGTCTCCTCCTGGTGGGACATGAACGGAACTCGTCCCTCAGGAGGCGTCCAGGAGGTTCCATCCTAAAGAGGTGCCCGAGCCACCTCAGCTGCTCCTCTGAATGTGGAGGAGTAGCGGCTCTACTCCGAGCTCCTCCCTGGTGACTGAACTCCTCACCCTATCTCTAATGGTGCATTCACACCGGACGCGTCCCGGGCGTCGTCGACGCTTGGGACGCCTCGAAGCTGACGCTTGTGACGCTTTAAACACGACGCTTGACACCGGGTGGTCACAAAGCTCGCGACGCTCGCGACGCTCTTGATGCACGTCAGTTAATTGGCGCGCAGGAGGCTGATTTCTGTTTCCAGCTATGGCGGATCGCATCAGGAGAGCGGCTTGGCTTTATTTGTTAAATAAAGCTAGACCGCGTCGTCGTCGGAAAAGTCGCTATTGGCTGCTCTGCTCCTCTCTGCTCTGACTGCAGCGGGGAGCGCTGCTGAGACTGACCGCTTGTGAGCGCTTTGGGACGGGGGAGGGGCTCACGCAGCACCCGCTGCTCATTGACGACAGCAGCGAGACGTCCTGTCACGTCTCCAGAGCACCAGAGAAGGTTGCTAGATTTGTCGCTAGTTGCTTTTGACAAAAAAACCAAGAGGCTTTGGAAAGTCGCCAGATTTAGCGAGAAAGTCGTCAAGTTAGCAACACTGGCTGGCCCGCATCGGTGCTCGGATCACTCGTAGTGACGTAGCACCGGAGAGATCGTCTCTGATTGGTTGACGCTCAGCGGCAGCGCGTCGAAAGTTCAGTTTTCCCAACTCTCAAAAAGCGACGCTCACGACGCTCTTGACGCCGGGGACGAGCGTCGTGGGCGTCGACGCTCGAAACGCTGGAAAAGCGACGCTCATGACGCTCCTGATGCGCCGCCCCGCCGCCCGCCGCTCCACGACGCTCGTCCACCATAGACTTTGCATAGAAAAGCGCCGCTCACGACGCTTGCGACGCGTCCGGTGTGAACGTAGCATAAGGGAGCGCCCAGCCACTCTACGGAGGAAGATCATTTCAGCCGCTTGTATCCAGGATCTTGTCCTTTCGGTTGTGACCCAAAGCTCATGACCATAGATGAGGGTGGGAACATAGATTGACCGGTAAATCGAGAGCTTCGCCTTTCGGCTCAGCTCCTTCTTCACCACAACGGGCCAATACAACAACTACATCACTCCAGACGCTGCACCGATCCGCCTGTCAGTCTCACCTCCATCCTTCCCCCACTCGTGAACAAGACCCCAAGATACTTAAACTCCTCCACCTCTTTGAATTAAAATCAGTATATCGTTTTTGTTAAAAAAATGATCCTCTTGAGATCAGGGTTAAAGGTAAAAATGTTTTATTATTTAACAGATTAACAAATCTTGTAGAAAAGGACCTTTCATGTTGGGTAAAAATTTCTTAGGGTCTTGAGATGAATAAAAAAGAAAAGTTCATTTTAGATTACTGCACTTTGGGTTTTACTCACTTTCTAAATGTGTCTAATGATAATAGTGAAGTGCACTTAACAAGCAATAAGGTCCCCTGCAGTAATAACAGTGTTATCAGTTCTTAAAGTTGCGAAGTACTTTTAAAGTTGTCTGAAATTCAGCAAGTTATGGGAATGTTTTAACATTGGTGGTTTGAACAGCTGCCATCTTTCTTCCAAAACTATTTTAGTCTTATTGGATTTGTTGGCATAGGCATTGCGATAGGTATGTAGAGCTGACAAAATTACACTGAGGAGGAATAAACAGCACACACTTCTGCTCTGTTTGACTGACATGCTCACATACACACAGGAACAAGACAGGGGCATTTATTGATTATTCATATCTATGAACTACACCCCTGTAGGAAGTGACATCAGTGCAGGGACACTCAACAGGGTTTGTTGATATCAAACGAAAGTCATGAGTGTAACTACAGTTCCATGAAACCCGAATGACTGCCAGACAGCAGTTCTGAAAGCACTGTTCCCGTTCGTGCATGCGCAGTTCAAGTATGTATACCACCGTTGTCACTTGTGACCCCTGGATGATCGCAATGAATAATGTATCCTAACTGACAGGCACATATGTCATCCAGGGTACTCCCCTCAAAGTGGCCCAAGGTGTGGGCACCACTCTGTTGAAGTGGCAGCACACACCCGATGGTAGAGGGTGGTTCACCACCTAATAACAATGGTGAAATGTATCCACAATCCAGTGGGATAAGTGCTGCTTGGAGAAAGCAGAGTGTCTGTCAGAGCCTCCATAACAGACCAAAGCTGTTTGAAGATACGAATGCCCACGCTGGTGTCGGTATAGCATCCCAGGGCTCTTACTGCGAACAAGAGTTCCGCCCAGTCTCGAGCGACACTAGATGGAGAGCCAAATCGTGCCAGCCTCATAGGCTGCATAGACTGCAGACCTGACAGCACCTTTGGGAAAGGACAGCATTTAGTCGTAGAGTGGTACCCCTAACATCCAGGTGCCACCCCAGGCATAATGGGCTGACAGACAAAGTGTGTACATCACCCACGTGTTTTGCCAAGGTAATGGCCAGCAAAAATGTGGTTTTGCGTGACACCCACTGTAGCTTCACTGTTGCCAAGGGCTCACAGGGAGGCTGACACAAGTCATCCAGCACTAATTGCCATGCTGGTGCCTGTGGGGCTCTTTTTGGGTGAAGCCTCAGAGGCCCCTTGAGGAGGCCGACGCCATGTCGTAGCTCCCAACTGTGGCATTACAACTCTATCATGCCGGTCTGATATTGCTGCCACATACACCCTCGGGGTAAATGGAGGAAAACTTCCCTCTAGAGGAGCCTGCAAGAATCCAAGACCGTGGGGCCCGGGCAAAGCACGAGGTCCTCCCTGCGGATGCTGCGCCACTTAATAACTTTCACCAACTGTCGTACAGCAGTCGAGTAAATGGAACTCTGGTGTTCAGGATGATCGGTCTGACAGGCTCCGTACAGCTACTGTGCAGCAAATCAGACCTTCCAGCAGCCAACAGTTCAAGCAGAGCCGGTAGGGTTCGCTGCGAGAGAGTCTGCACAGCACAGGAAACCATGGCCAGAAAAAGGGGTCACCAGCAACAGCATGTGGGCCTTCTGACAAATTTTCTGGGGTGTGTCAGATCAGAGGAAGTGGCGTAAATGTGTATTGGAGGCCCTCTGGCCAAGGGTGCACAAGCATGTCCTGGCCCAGAGGCTGGTGGCTCTCCTCAAGGGAACCCAAGTGGACAGCAGGTCAGGTCCTTTGATGTAACCCCAAATTGTGTGCACCGCCTCGAGGTGGAGACACCACTCTCCTGGTGGAGGATTCCGATGGGAGTGGGAATCCACTCACAAGTTCAGGACCCTGCAGATACAGGACCCGCAGGCTGGACAGACAGATCGCAGCGTCATTGAGATGTCACTGGGCGGCCTGCAACAACCAAATTGGCCTGGTGCCACCCTGGCAGTTGATGTGAAAGACAGTCGAGCTGTAGTCTGGTTGTACGAGTACATGCCTTCCTTTCAAATATAGCCAAGAAGCATTTAAGGGCCAGGTGATCCGATATGATCTGCGTTGTCCTGCACAGACCACTGTCCACAAACTACCCTGTGTTGCCAGACAGCATCCCACCTTGAGAGACTGGCCTCCATGATGACAGTCTCTTGGCAAGCTGGGGCCACACCCAATAGGATGCCCTCGACAGGAACTCCTTTCATTTCATAGGCCAGGGCCAGGAGATGCTGCAGCAGCAGCCTGAGCTTCTGGCGACTTGGCATCCAAGCAGAATCCGTCCAACCACCTTTTTCGGTAGAGTAATAGTGGTAGGCCCAGGTGCATCAGTTTCTGCCCTTTCAGCCACGAGGGGCGCTGTCCATAGCTTGGTGTCACCTCAATGGTAAGCAGGTAGGGGTGCAAAGGACAGGGACGGCCCTTGCGGAGATTGCTAGGGACTGCAACCCCGAATAGGGTGAAAAAATGAGGAGTTAGTCAGGGACATGGTGGAAGGCCCTCACAGGGGGTGACTGCGATGGTTGCGACGCCCCCAGCTGCAGACGTTCTAAGGCTGCACACATAACAACCTGCACTGAGTACTGCCTCAATCAGCAAGCGCCAATCTGCTGATGAGGACCATGGTTCTGACACCATGGAGGCCCGACCATCCTCATCCTGGAGGAGGGCACCACAGCTAGCGCAACGGAGAGAACCTTCCATTATGCCCAATATGCCACCTCTTATGTGCAATAAGCCCAGGGAAGGGGTGTGGTCGCACCCTACATAGCAGACGCAGGACCACAAGGCCAGAAAGCTTGGCTGAAGCTATGTCATGGAGAGGGAACTGCCGCCCGGCGCCTCCCTCTACCAAGCACATGGCATCTCTGGCGCAACAGCAAGAGGAATACGGAGCCGCTGGACCTGGGGTTTGACACCTTGGGGTGCTTTTTTCCTGAAAAATATTGCAATTTTATGAAGTTATTATTGGTGCTTTTTATGTATGACTCAGCTGCACCTACTGTAGACGGAGACTTGTGCACTGTGGGAATATTTCTTCAGTAAAGTCATTTATTTTGGCTACCCAGTTTGTGTATCTGTGATGCAACAGCTGGCAATGCTGCATATAAGACAGTTTTATAGCCATAAATCAGTTATTGAGGGGTGGACTGAAACAGATGCATAACTTCTGAATGTCTTGGTATAAAATACATGGGCCGTAATTGCGTTCTAGGGTCTTCCAGGGGTCACAAGTGACGTTGTTGGTATACAAACTCGAACTGTGCATCTGCGAGGGGAACAATGGTGGTCTGGTGGTTAGGAGGGATGAAATAGAATGTGTTTTTTGTGAAACTGCAGATTCTCCTCCGAAGCCCACATTAGAAGTCTCAGGTGATCAAAATGACCTGAAGGAGAAGGAGTCTGTCACTATAACCTGCTCAGCTCCCACTCCCTGTCCACACCTCCCTCCTCAACTCACCTGGAGCCTCCAACAAGACGCTCACAGCCAAACACAGGAAAACACTGATGGAACTTTAACCACTAAGATCCAGCAGACCATCACTCTGTCAGACCAACATGATGGATTCAAGCTCAGCTGCTCTGCTGTGTACCCTGTTGATGGAGGGAAACATGTTTCTTGTAAGTGATCCTGTCAGCACATCACAGTTCAGAAGTTTCTGATCAATCAAGTGAATAAGAGTTACCTTTTCTCCCTCAGATGCTCCCAAAAACTCGTCAGTCTCCATCAGTCCATCAGGTTTGGTGTCTGCAGGGAGCTCCGTGAACCTGACCTGCTCCAGCAGAGCCAGACGTGCTGTCAGCTACACCTGGTTCAAGATCAGTGATCATGGAGCAGTCAGAGTGTCTGAAGGAGACTTTCACAGCTTTAATGTGATGGAAGGAGGAGTTTATTACTGTGCGACTGCAAATCATCTGGGAAATCAGACTTCAGAACAGATTCTTGTGATTGTTGCAGGTAATGAGAGCCAGTTGCTTTGTTACAAAAATTCTATTATATGAGAATTGGCTAAAAATATGGTCTTTGTTGAGATGGTGTCATAAATCTATTCTAAAAAAATAAAGTTAAAACAAACTGTACCTACTTCACTGATATTGACACCATATTTTACTTTTTCTGTCAGATCTTTCTCTGATGTGAACACCATGATTGGAGTAGTTATTGGGATCATTGTGTTCA
Organism: Salarias fasciatus; assembly: GCF_902148845.1. NCBI lineage: Eukaryota > Metazoa > Chordata > Actinopteri > Blenniiformes > Blenniidae > Salarias > Salarias fasciatus. The sequence continues at coordinate 37,776,109 of NC_043750.1, read as the reverse complement.
TCTGCCTGCTGCTCGGTATTTAGTGAGTATCTTTAAACTGACACTAAGGAACTTTTCAACCTAAATAAAACATTTTAATATCTTTTGTGATGATACATCGACTTACAACTAGTTGAATGACCCCTCTGTCACGGCCTGAGGGCGTCAGTATTGCTTTCACTTGGACTGAGCAGCTGTGAGGAGGGTGGTAGGAACCCTGCACACTAAAAAACTCCAGATGTGCGGACTGCTTTACGGCATGCGTCACATCATGATATAACATTGTTTAGCCACCATTAGATTCATTTAGATTCATTACCTCGTCGCTATCCATCCTTCACACAGCCACTGGAAACAAATGTAGGCGAGTTCAGTCCGACAGCATGCCACCGGGAGCAGCATTTTACAAGGTCACGCGCTAGTCCTCATGGGAACTGTAGTATTCCTTCAGGCAAAACACTACCGCTTTTGTCCACTGGCGCCGCTAAAATCAACGAAAACTGAAAGTTCCTTAGTGTAGGTTTAATCAAAAGAGTTGATCTATTGGTGAACAGCCTACTGGAACAACATTCAAGATGAACTCTAAAACAAATTTAAGAGAAGGGATTAATCATCTTCTTTAAAATATTTGAAAAAATTCTGAAACAAAGATATGACAATAATATAGACAGAGCTAGAATAAACAGATTCTCCACACTGAACAAACACATCAGCTTTAATTTTCAGACTAGAAATTAATGTTACCATCATTGTAGGACTCAAATTTTGATCTTGAACATTATTATTTGACTTGTTTTACAGCATCTTCATGTGTTGGAGTGGAAAAAAGAACACAAATTCAACTGTGCAAGTGGGTCAGATGAGAAAATTTTCAGATCTGCTCTCGTGCAACTCAGTGAAAAACAACAAGTGTTCAAAATGTGTTTGAATAAATTCACTGAACAGTTTGTGACCTGAAGCTTATTGCAAATCTCTTCTTCAACTCATCTAAATCTTTTAAGCTGAAAATTTATTCAATGTCTGGTACTTGTTGAAATCTGACTTTCTTCATCATCTTTTCTGTTTTTACAGAGTCAGACAGGTGAACAGCTGGGTGCTAAAGAGCCTGCAGAAAAACCTCAGGAAGAGGGAGAAAACATCCACGATGGAGAGATCCACTTCTCCAAGCAGAAACCTGAACCGTCCTCCAAGTCTGAGATCAGAAGCAAGCAGGAGGACACTGTGTACGCAGAGGTCAAAGGCTCTCAGCCGGCAAACAGCTCCACACACACTGCTGACCACCCCGGGGATCTGAACTCTCTTCACGCTGAAGTGAAGAAGAAATCAGAATATTCTGTTGGATTTACTGAAGTGTGAAGTCATGAAGTACGGATACTTTACCTCTGTACTTAAGTAGATTGCTCTTCACATTGAAATTGACTTGTGATTTCTTTAAACTGTTGCCAAATCAACCTGGAATCATTTGAATTAATAACACTTTAAGTGAGCTATGGAGAGAAGGCAGCAACAAGGTTGATCAGTCTGAGACACAAAACCAACCAAACACATTCAAAAAAAGCCCAAATCCATCCTCAAACCACACACTCTGCATGTTATTCAATCTCTTCTTCTTTTTGTCACTGTTTTTGTGTATTCTCCCTTATACTTTGCCAACCGAACAGAACTCAGAGCTTCTCGTATGTTACTCATAGACAGTATAAAAGATGAACCTGGCACCTGGCTCCAAAAATCAAGCCTGCCCAAAGTGTCAAAAACTTTTCAATTCAAATGGGACATCAATAAAACTGGGTCAGCTGCTTTTCTTCTGAGAGTGTGAGGCCGGCAACGGTCCCCATAGTGCTGGACCCAGCCAAACACAGAAACTCAACTGCGACTGTGGACAGTGCACACGTATACACACACACACACCAAACATTTTACTACTTCCTCGTTCAGTTGAGGGTGCACACTTGGCACCCCTACTCCGAGGCATTGGCTCTCATTCATTCACTACAGACAACACACACTCATCAGACGCCATGTTGTTTCCCCACTGCCCTCAGAGAGAGGCCGAGCAGAGGCACTCCCACAGACTCAGCCTTATAGGGGCATCGGGTGGGAAAATGGCCACCTGACCAGCTGCACTGAATTAATTGAGCAATGAAGTGTATTTTTTTGTCATTTTAAGAGTGTATTTTGAACTGGGGGATGTATTATATTAATGAGTGGGTTTTTATTTCAATTTCACTGGTGGTTGGTATGATTTTCTGTTGTTCTGTTTATGTTGAGCTGGTATTCAAAGGTACATTCACGTTATCACCTAACTATCTTGGCCCTCCTTTAGATGTTTCATATAAAATAAGTTTTCATTTTTTAATCACTATCAAGCCAGCTTGATTAACAAAATAAAAGCATACATTTAAATATGCACATACACTCTGATACATTCATTCTTTTTCTGAACCTGTTTAATATTTGAAAATTTGTATTTGATATGGAATCCCTCATTCATGCTGTTCCATGGTTTGCTAAATACACAGATTTTTATTTTCAGTTATTGTTTTTCTGCAAACTTATTTTGAAAGTGGGGTTCTTGTGTCTTAAGAAGTGTGAAGACAAGGGAAAAGAACATGCTTTTCCTTGGGAATGTGAAGATCTGCTGTTTGTTGTATAAATAAAGTTCAATTCAGTAGTTCAAGTCTGTCCTTCTGCGCCTATTTGTGCAACGCTTGTATGCTCTGTGTGTGTCCACTGTTTCTGGGTCACCAGATTCTAATAAACATGTAGGAACAAAGAAAGATTTTTTTTTTCAAGACAGATACAGATATGTAAGGTAAATAAGACCCATGTATTGACAGAACAACTGTGTTGCGCTCATCTTGCATAATTTCCCAGCACTCACTGTGGGTGATGATAAAAAAGGGAAGTGGAAAAGCATTGCAATAAGAGAGCAGCTCTTTTCAAAATATCAATCGAAATGCGCTCAGGAGAGGGTGTAATTAAACAGTTTAAAGCAGAAGGATTGGTATTTTTAACATGAGGACATCTGGTAAAAGACCAACAGATGGCATGAGATCAATGGAAATTTTGTTGAAATATCCAGCACAAAAAAATGAAATAAGAAAATCAAACACAATAGCAGACATTCCAGACGGGTCAGTCGTCTGAGAGTGACGATTTTTGATTTCAAAGTGAAACTCTTTAAGTTGCATAAGTGATTCAGATGAGGCACACTTTCAATAAATCTAAATTGTTAGGGAATTATACCAGATTTTTTCAGCATCCTGACCACACCAAGTGTCCTATTTATGAAAATCAAAATAAGTTTACCATGCTATTTATGTTTCATAAGATGGATCACTTGTGAAAGGACTTTCAAGCTATGCAGTTAATCCTAATCTGAAACCATAATTTCTGTATTGTTACAAGGACCCTGCGATGGTGTGGTAACCAACGGGTGGTTTACTGCCTGAAACGTGCACTGTAGAACACAACAGAAAACCCAGAACCAGACGGCTGAGGCTCCAGCCACAAGCAGCTCCTGCCAGAGTCCACCGCTGGACTGGAGGAGAGGGCGATTACATGCAGCTGAGCCTCTGACGACAGGTGTAGCTCGGCTCTGGACAGGGAACACCTGCTGTTGAAGTTGAAGGCCTTCACAATATTATGAAAACAGGTTATTAGGAAATGATCAGGAAAAAAAATTACCTCAACATTTACGATGCTTGTAGAACGATAACCCAAATCGCATGTCAGTTAAAGGAATTCAGTGCAGCAGCACAAAATCAACCATGATCGATTAGTTGCATAATGATATCTAATTTAAATTCAGAGTGATTGTCCTGCTAGTAAATAAAATGGTCTGGGAACAGACACGGTTTCTACAGGAAAAATACATGTTTGCTTCTCAGACACACCGGACCTGGAGGACCAGGGTTGAGAAGCCCTGTATTAGAGGGTGTAATAAAATCAACCATAGTTCGAGATCAGAGAGTCGCGCCGTCACTCCTCATGGGGACCAGATTCATTCCTGATAATTCAGTGTTTTTCCAAGTCTGAGAAGACATCAGTGCAAATGAGCCATCGTTGTTCTAATCTAAGAATACCAAATATGTCAACTATTTGATAGTCTTGAACTTTTCATGCATGGATTGTGAGAAAAATTTGATAATTTAATGGATCATTTGGACACAGACTGGATCATTGTTGAAGATTTAAGATTATGGTCAGGTTTAATCAATTTGGTGAATATGAGTCTTGAAATTGAATCATAACTTTTGAGCGGTTCTGTGAATCAACGTTAAGGAGTCGTGATTCCACCCTGCCCACAGAGTTGTCATGGAAACGGACTCGTAACATCATGGAAAATGACTCATGACATCACGATTCGCTTCTGTATCTCCTGCTGGATCTGAAAAATTTAAATCACTTACTGTTTGCTCGCAGACATCGTTCCTCCTTGCATGCGTTTCTCACAGCGAATACTCCAGACATCTCAGAGAAACCACCTCAGGAAGTGCAGGTACATGATGGGAACGCAGTGGGAAATGACTCCAGAGTTATCAGTATACTGTGTCTCAAGATAGCTCATAGGAGTCGGGATTTTCTTTCTTTTATGATAACTACAAGTGAAATCTTAGTTAGTTAGTGAAGGTTTCACTTTAGTTCAAGATAATTTATAAAAGTCAGTGTTTAAGATGTCGTTAGCTTGAATGTATTTCTCACACCTCCTCCTTCAGTGTTCTCAGGTTTCAACATCCACCAGTCTCTGACTTCTTGAATAATGGCTGCACCAGCATCGTCCACCCCACCTCAGAAGGTCCCTCAGTTGACCTGTGGAGACTACCTTTCCTCAGGCACTGACATCTACTCCGTGGAGTCCTTTCTCGGGCAGGGAGTCTCTGGGAAAGTCATAAAATGCCAGAGGATCCTCGATTCAACACCTGCCGCTATCAAAATGATACCGAGACAGTATTTCAAGACAGCTGAACTAGAAGTAAGACATTCCAGAGTTTGATTAACTGATTCAATTCAAAGTTGCTGCTGGAAATAAGAATCGTATGTTGGAGTTAATGTGCATTAATCCTGTGCCCTCAGATTCGTATGCTGGAAAAGCTGCGAGCACTTGACCCTGACAAGTGCAACTTGGTTCGGTGGCACCAGGCGTTCGAAGACAGAGCCCATACTTGTCTGGTGTTCGAGTGCTTGAACAAAAGTCTCTTTGACTTTATGGCTGAAAGAAGGTTCCAACCTCTCAGTCTGGAGGTCATCAGACCGATCATCCAGCAGGTATGCTCAGATTAATTCTTCTTCACTTTAATAAGCTGGGTGAAACAGAATGCTAATGGGATATTGTCAACAATAATGTCTCATGATACCGTCTCTTCACAGGTCGCTACAGCACTTCATCATCTCAAGAGTCTGAGTATCATCCATGCTGACCTCAAGCCTGAAAACCTGATGCTGGTGGACCAGAGACTGCAGCCCTACAGAATCAAAGTCATAGACTTTGGACTGGCACACCCACTATCAGTTGCCAGGCCGGGCACATGTATTCAGACACTTCAATACAGGTGAGGTGCTGCTCTGTTAGTGGTGAACTAATCACATCTGTACGAACGTGAACCTTCAGCATCTCTGTGAGATGTGTTCATAGAGTCGTTGAAGCTGTGATTCTGATATTGAGTCACTTGGATGGACTGTCTGTCAAACATGTGGAATTCGTGTTGAGAGACAGTGCGAAGAGCTAATCTGTTCTTGTTTGTCTGATTTCCATCAGGGCTCCTGAGGTCATGCTGGCACTCCCTTACACCCCTGCTGTGGATGTGTGGTCCCTGGGGTGCATTGCTGCTTTTCTCTACATGGGAGCGTTTCTTTACCCCGGCCAGAGTCCGTACGAAATGGTAATTTTGACCGTTTATGTTTTTAAGCACAATCTTCATGGTGTCTTTAACCTTGTGAAGAAAAGGGAGACATGCAATGCTATGCTGTATTTCCAGCTGAGATACATCGTGGCGACACAGGGACAGCCACCGGACTCAATGCTGGACAGGGGACTCAAAACCCATCATTATTTTGTGAAGGATTGCAGCTCAGGCAAAAGCTCCTGGAGGCTGAAGGTATGTCACATTTCCATCGCCATGACTCATATGGTGTGCGATATCCTCTCCAGTTATTTCTTACATCACATTAATCACTTTTTTCTTGTCTTGCTGTCTGTTCAGAACCTCACGGAGTACTTCCAGGATCAAGCACATCTTTTTCAGGACAAAAGGTGGATAGTGCTAACCTCCCTGGACAGCTTCCTGTGGGTAAGGGTCCTTTTTGTATCACAATAAAAACCTTGAAGGTGAACTTATCGCTGCAGCAGGCAGTGACGTGTCACTGAAGATATTACCTGACAACCTGACCTTAATTGTTTTTTGCTTCATATTCCAGCTCAAACCCATTTACTTTGACAACTCCATCGACGACCTGGGAGCCTCTGACATGTTCAATGATGTTGGCATGTTCGCGGAGATGCTCCAAGGAATGCTTCAGCTGGATGCTAAGCAGCGGTGGACTCCGTGTCAGGTGATGGAACATCAGTTCGTCAGCATGAGCCACTTTTCACTGCAAGTTCCCAGTTCCTAGTAAGTCAATTCTGTCACTTTAAAGCAGTGAGCGTTTTTACTACCTTGAAAAAAATGATGTGAATATTAATTTTCATATTGCATGGAAGATGAATGTGGCTAATAGAAGGATTTGTGTCTCTTTCAGTGCCAGGTCCTGCCTGGAGAGAATGGAGGTCTGCAATCAGACCATGAAAAAAGGTGACAACAAAGCAGCTCAGTTCACGTCCCGGAGCAGCCGGGCTGGCAGCAGCTCCACAGTCCACAGGGGATTACATCCCACCTTCACCTCGCCTGGAAAGAGGAAGAGACCGGAAGGCTCTGACGATCTGGAGAGGGAACCGAAAAGACCCAGGTAGGACAGAACATATGGCAGCAATCAGAAAACTGCTTCTGGAGAGAGACAACTAATGTCAATGTTCATTTTTCAGAGTTCATTCATTTTAAATTGTCGGATCACTTTGAGCTCTGTTTTTGTAACATTTTTCTTCATTTACTCTTCATCAAATTGCAGAAACCACAGTGCAGCTCGGTCCACGTCCTGGAGCTGCCAGGCTGGCAACAGCTCCACCGTCCACCGGGGATTACATCCCACCTTAACCTCGCCTGGAAAGAGGAAGACACCGGAAGGCTTTGACGGTCAGGGCAGGAAAGAGAAACGACCCAGGTGTGACAGAACATATGACAGCAGACAAAAAAACTTGTTACTTCCACAGAACCTACCAATCGTAACTAATACCAACGTTATTTTTTTCAGAATAAATTCATTTTAAATTGTTGGATCACTTTGAGCTCTGATTTTGCAACATTTCATGTAATTTTCTCTTCATAACATTACAGGAATCACAGTGCAGCTCAGTCCACGTCTTGGAGCAGCCAGGCTGGCAGCAGCTCCACCATCCACAAGCAATTCTAGCCACCCTAAACCTCACCTGGAAAAGACAAAGGGAAGGTCCCAAAAGGCTTTGACAGTCAGAAGAGAAAGACCCAGGTAGAACAGAATATATCACAGCAGTCAAAAAACTCTGTTTCTGGAGAACCTGACAATAGTAACTAATACCAAGGCTAATTTTTCAGAATTCATTCATTTTGAATTGTAAGACAACTTTGAGCTCTGTTTTTGCTAAATTTGACTTCATTTACTCTTCATTAAATTACAGGCGAGCAGTGCAGCTCAGTCCAGCTCCTGGAGAAACCAAGCTGGCAGCAGCTCACGCTGACCAGCGTCATGCTTCCCTTAACCGTGGCAGCAAAGTGAAAGACAGCAGAGATCTAAAAGATTCCTGAATCCAAGAGAAAGCTGTTGTATTTCTGGAGAACCTGTATATTTGTAAATGTAATGACTGTAAATATGCACATTTGTGCAATTAAACTATATTTGGCAATGAACCTGTTTTAGTATCCAAGTAATGATTTGTGAGAAAAAGTAAAAAGATGTTTTTCAAGAGGGGAATGGTTAAAAAAAAAAGCCCTCCGGTGGACCCACCACCCGGCGAGGGAACCGTAGGGGCCGGGTGCAATGTGGATTGGGTGGCAGCTGACGGCAGGGTGCCCAGCGACCCGATCCTCAGACACAGAGACTGGCTCTAGGGACATGGAATGTCACCTTGTTGGGGGGGGGGGGGGGGGGGGGGGGGGGGGGGGCTTGTGAGGGAGGTTGAGAGGTACCGTCTAGATATAGTTGGGCTCACCTCCACACACAGCCAGGGCTCGGGAAGCCAACCTCTCGAGAAGGGCTGGACTCTACGCTTCTCTGGCGTTGCCCATGGTGAGAGGCGGCGGGCCGGCGTGGGTTTGCTTATAGCCCCACAGCTCAGCCGCCATGTGTTGGAGTTCACTCCAGGGACTCTGAACGAGAGGGTCGCATTCCCCTAGTGGATTCTGGGTTTGGGGCCTTTCTGTTTTACAACAAGCACATGTTTTCATAAACACTTCCAAAAATGCATTTTAGGTTAATTGGTGACTCTGCAGTTGCTCCAAAGTGTGAGTTTCAGTGTGTGAGGCGATCTTCTAGTTGCTCTCTCTGCCCTGGGAGTCACCTGGGATTGGCTGTAGAGCTCCTGAACTGGATTAAAAGGAAGAGAACAGTCTGGCTCTGACACAGGTTTATTCTTGCTCAGTCATAGATTATATGTAAATGAAGACAGTTCTATGTCTCAATATTTTTTATAACACTAAACGCTGACCATGACCCTAACCCTAATTAAAATACCATTATCTGCGCCATCAATCGACACATCGCAGCTTCCCCAAAAAGTGCAACTTTATTCTCAGAATAAAGACTTTAGTGTTACAATTTTTAAAGAACAGAAAATATATATTGAATTTAAAGGTGGACCTGCATCTGTTATCGAAATGTACATAATACTGTATAAATGTGTAAATGCTTTAAATATTTGAAATAATAATAACAATATTACCCTGAAGTTCGTCGTTAGAAAGTTTTAAAAGAATAGATCGCAGTTCTCCGAGTGTCCTTGAACGCACCATAATCTCGCCGCGTTGTGTTGTTTTGCGCATGCGCCTGAGGAGAAGCAGGAAGCGGTGAGGATTATGTGGACACATCGTCAAGATCGGGGGCTTTAAAATATATGTATCATATCATATTTGAGGGTTTAAACTCCGGAATATCAAGGATAAGCTTTACAATGGAAGGCTAACACCTGGCAGGGACGTCATTGATATTTAATGAACTGTATGTACTGAAAAGTGAGCGACGATGATGTCAGAATGCGACCCGACGGAGAGCAGCTCCGAGCCCGCACCGGACACCGCGGCGACACCGGGACCCGTCCCGGAGCCCAGCCTCCCCTCCGCGGACCCTCCCATGGCGCTGTTCGACAGGAACCGGACAGGCTTGGGGATAAGCCCCGGACTCGCCGTTCGTATCTCGGGCTCTTGTGAGAGCGTCCTGACCGAGCTGGAGACGGACGGCTCCGGGGAAGAGGCGCTGCTGCTGCCGTGCTTAGCGGGAAGCTCGGCGTCTCCCCGGGGATCCCGAGAGAAGCGCAGCCGGCGGAACCGGCACAGCTCCTCCTCGGATAAGGACAACCTGGCCTCCCCAGGTAATTATTTCGGATCAGGGCTTCCGGGAGCTTACCGTCACAGGTACTGAGAAATAGGCAGGCAGGTCAGGGCACCTGTACGTCTTTTGACGTCTGAGGGGCTGGTTACTGCAGAAATCTACCCGAGTCCCTGTGAAGGTGCTGCCTGGCTGGGAGTTTGGATCGCCGGGGTCATTATTTCTCATGACCAGGGCATTAACTTGTTGCTTCAAAGCAGCAGGAAAGCCCCTCCTTTGTTTTTTTTTTTTTTTTTTTTTTTTTTTGAACTTGGTTTATTTTACTTTTTAATCTAAACATTCTCACAAATTAAAAAAAAGAGAAGGTAACTGACCAAGATGATTACAATGAACTTGAGTAGCAAACTGACCAAAAAAGAAGACCAAGAAGACCCTTCAAACTTAATTTTTTTTGTAAATCAAAAAAGAAGTAATCTAGAGCTACAACATTCACATTAATTATTTAACAATACTAATAATTAAAAACTGGACGAATATAAATATGAATATAGTATTCATAAGTGAATAAATAAATGAGTTCAGCAGATAAAACAAAAATATTAATAGTATAATTAAATAATAACAAGCATATTAGCCATATTAAATCTAAAAAAGGGGAAAACATGAAAAACCTGAAGCTCAGTATAGTTACGTGAAATAAAAATTATCAAATGAATAAATAAAGCTCACAGCCAGACATTAGATCTTCATTGTATAAATCTGCTGTCATTGCCGCCACTCTTTGACCCACACAGCATTAATATTCCAAACAATCATCAGTGAGAAATCAGCAGGGGATTCAGTGTTTCAACCAGCGTTTAAAATGGATTCCACATTTCCAGAATTCAGTGGTGGTCTCATGTTTAGATGACTTTGGATTTCCAAAAATAAAGTGAGTCTCTTTGCTCGTAGGGCGGTAAAAGCGATGACATTTCTATTGGATGTGGACAGTGAGGGTGGCGAGACTCCAAACAAAGCAAAGAAAAGAGTCTGGTTGAGGAGACGATGTGGTTACTGTAAAATGTGTGAAAAAGTCCCTAATTTGTAATGTGGACACTTCGAATGGTTGTGCCTGCATAGATTTAGAGTTTGTACTCTTTTCAGACAGCTCATTATATCACTCATGTGTGAGATCAGCTGGTACTTTGACCCAATCAATGCAGCCAAACAGGAATGAAAGTTTAAAGTATTATCATTGTCATGATATATTGCTCTTGCTTTTCCGACTAGTAAAACTAGTAGAACTAGTAGAACTTAATACAGTTGGTTTTCAGGATGGCGGGAGGTAAATAAAGGCATGATTGTCCCTGGACTGGTCACCATCACCATCTATCTTAGTGCTAAAGCAAAGAGACAAAGCTCCACACCTGCAGTCAGATTGTTACACATTAACTCGGCGACCGTGCCTTTGAAAAAGTGGAAAGAAACCGGATAATCCAGATTAACAAAAACTCCACGCTGACACTAGATCAAAACACTTTTTCTTGATCGAGACATCCAGTAATTGTGTATTTAAAGCTTCCTGTATTCCTGCCATGATACTTTCTGTAGGTTCACGTGTTTTTTGTGAACTCGATGCTCCTCCAGCAATGCCGTATTGTTTTGCTCTTCTGTTGTCTCTCCCGTGTCTTTCCACCGATACGTTTGTATTTGACTTTTGGAGAGAAAGTGGCCGGTGTGGAGGAAAACAAAGGAAAGGTGATCTAGTCGCCATGGAAGCAGCACAGTCTGACTTCACAGCTAACTGGATTCAACAGCACTCCCACTCACACCGCCCACCTTTATTCCCTCTGCAACATCATTTTTCAGCATTTGTTAACGTGGTTATTTATTCCAGTTCGTCTTGTTGTTCAACCGTGTTCTGTTAGAGCTGGAAAATCCAGGCCGCCGGTAGAAACACCTAACCTGGATTCACCGGCGTTCGCGTCCCATTTTCTCTGGCCTTTTAGAATGATAGTGCTCAGGCCTGAATTTAGGAAAGTGCTCCCCAAACACGTACTTGGACAAGCTGAAGAGCTGGCACTTTGTGTGATTAAAAATGCCAACCCAGGCGCCAATAGATGTTATTTCAGGTAAATGTTTCAGTGCACTCTTGCTGGAAAAACAATTAAAACACATATGGAAGTCACTGGCATCAGTCTGATCAACCTCAGGCTCAAGGCAATGATCAAGGTTATTTATGATTTACAGCTGCTTCATTTTAATAGATCTAAGCACATTTAAAACAATTTTTATAGCCTGAAACTTGATATTTTATTGACCCTAATATGCATGCAAAGACCTTACTATCCAGTTTACGGTTCATTCATCTTAGCTGTGCCCTTCTTAAGTGCCCAGTGTTGTGACATGTCACACACTGCGCACTGCAGGTCTGCGCGTCTCTGGAGCTTGGAGCGAGCCACATTCCCGCTGTGAAAGAGCTCTGCAGGTCCCATTAACTGACCGGACGTCTGAGAGACTGATATTAAATATGCATAAGGCCACCGGGCGCGCAGACACACAAGCACTCTGTAGTCCGGCGCAGCGTGCGATGGGAGGGGCGTTTGGGGAAGAGGAAATACTCCATGTGTATTTACTCCTACAGCTTCTTTTTACACGTTGAGACTAATGGAAAGAGGGACTTGGAAGAGTCACTGCTGTGGCCTGCACTTATGCACAATGATACCAGTTTATCTCAAGTGCACTGCAGTGAAATAACAGTCCAATTCACTGGAAGAGATTAAGTGATATTGCAACTGCAGAATGTCGCCATAGCTTATCGCTTGGTCTGTGTTGACATTTTTTATGTTTACTTTAGAGTTCCATTGGCTCGTTTTCAATTCCGTTTATGTAACGGAGATCCATTTACACACAGTCATAATCTCAAAGTAACTCTTTCTCATGTAACTCAAGCTCTTGATTTGAATATAGCTTAAAATAAAGTTCATAGAGTCTAGTTATGAAGTGAAAGCTCTCCGATCAAAAGAGGACCAACATGAAAATGAAATTGTTTTACACCTGCTGTCGAAGGCCCTGTTTTCACCTGGCACTGAGATTTATCTCGGGTGATCTGAGCACTGAGCAGATGTGGCAATTCCAGGCGTACGACCGTAATAATCCCTTTTCGTCTCTTCCCGGCCTGAAGCGGTGAGCGAAGGAAGCTCAGAAACAAACCAAAAACACTAAATAAACTCTAATACTAAATCATGTTGAACTAACAATGTATGTGCTTTATTTTCTATAGATAATTTGCAATGAAAGAGCAGATAAACGGCTTGGAGCTGTTGATTCCACCAATCTCTGATTAACAATGTAAATAAATGCTGTAAAAACAAACTAACCAGCGCCTTTTCATGGCAGCCACCTGGAGAGAATTTCATTCTTGTTTATAAACACACTGTAAGTTAACATTCAGATTATTGGCTGAAACTGAAGAATGATGAAGTGGCCCACCTAAGGAAAATTACCACCAGCTGTCACGGCGTATGACGTGTTTTCCTGCTACTCCACTGTCACGAGCATGTTAAAGATGCATATTGTTCTCACTACCGAACATATGCAATCGATTGCGTTTCAGACCACCTCGGGAAGTGGTCTGAATGAACACGCATGAATACGTATTGGTCCCTGTTCTCACTTGTCTTTAGGGCTCGACACTTGGATTCGGATCACTCGATACGCATTTTAATGCATTGATGAAAACAGGGCCTAAATGTGGTGGAGAACCCATAACAAATTAGTAAAATTATTAATTGCTGGACTGTGAATGGAGTCAAATGTCCTTAAAGACTGACATTAAAGATAAACAACTGGATAATGGGGACCTATATTACATTACTGAAACAGAATAGATTTAATCCACACGTTCCAGACACTTGTGTGAAATGTCGTACTCATAAAGGCAGTATCTGTATCCGCTCCGTCTGGGAATATGAGAAAAGGAGTTTCCTTTACATCATCATGATCTGCGTTATAAACAAAGGATTTTCAGTTCTTGTGCAGGTTTCACACCAAATCAACTGTTTATCGTAGCTTCTAAGAGGAAATATCTGTGTTTTGTACTGCTGAAGTGAGAATGTTGTACATTTTTTTTTGAAAATGAGTTATTCTGTCCTGTTTGATTCTGTTGATATACAAACTTGATATAAATTTCTTCACAAAACCCCAGAGACCGACATTTTAACTCATTCCTACCAGCAATCACAAAAAAAAAAAAAAAAAAAAATCCTTAACTTAAGAAGACTTCTCAGTTTGTTCCAGCTCTTTATCAGAGCTTTGCAGGAGTGGAGACTCAGTGGCATGCTGGTAATTATGCACATAATAATTAAGGAAATAGATGAAAAAACACACTTGTTTTTTGCTGTTTTTACTTTTGTTTCCAAAACTCAGAGTCTGACATCCTGTAAACTGGATGAAGTGATTGGATCTCAGTGTGGACAGTAGACGCACACATTGATACCAGAAGGAATTGGAGTTATTTCTTATAGTTACCACTGAAGTTGAGAATCTTTAATCCAGATGTGTATGAGTTGAGGTGGTTGTTTTGAACCAGGTCATCTGTTTACTGAATTTCACCCTGTGGCAGATGAAAGGCTTTAGCTCCCAGTGAAACTCAGTCCTTGTTTGTAAGACAACATTTTCAGGAAGACGGCTTTGTTTGTTTACATGGCAACAGAGCTGGGAGCAAATGAAATGGCTCTTTTTCAAGACTGCTTCAAAATCCAGCACAGTGCCCTTGGTTCATGGGTAAATATTGAAAATTTGTTTTTTTCTTTTCTTTTTTTTTTTTCAAAACTGCAACACTGCACATGCAGGATTTTTTTTAAGTTTGCTGCTGACACGCTTTTTTTTTTTTCATTTACACGACAATGTTTCAAATGAAAATGCATCTTTTTGTGATTTTGTTGTAGAAAAGTTGCATGTTTTTAAATCGAAGTCTGTTTACGCTAAAAACAGTGTAGCTTTCAGCTGCAGAGTTTGACATTTCCAGTTACTGCCATCATTTCGTGAACTTGAAAGTTTTCCGAAGTTGGAAAAGCAGCTTCCAGTCCATGGTTGTCATGTAAACAGGGCCTCGCTGTTTGACTTGTAGCCTCAGGAGATAATCTAGAGAAGTTTTATTAGATGGTCACGTCTAGGTTGGCTACATGACTGGGATACAACCGACGGGCATTAATTCATCCCTCTTTTGTGGTATCTGCTTCTCTTTATACTCATTCCCTCTGTCCTCTTTTTAATTTGCTTCTCTGTTTGCTCCTTCAAGTCAATTAGCTTCAGCGATATCTTTGTTTCTCCTTATCTCTCTGTGACAAATGCTGCGTTAATTGTGTTGCCGTTGCCTTTTGTCCGGCCGCTCTGCGTCTCATCTCTCCCTCCATCCCTCCATCCCTCCATCCCTCCCTGACCGATAGAGCGTCTGGAGCGTCTCCGTCAGGTGACGGCTCTGGAGAAGACGCTCCAACACGTCACGTGACCGAACCTTCATCAAAGGAGTAATTAGCTCATCATATCCACCAGAGATCAGTCACTCTCAGAGGAATACGTTTCATCTGCAAGGAAATAGAAAAATGTCTAATTTGAGTGATTAATTCACAGCAAATGAGTCTTTGGATTTAAAGGGAGTTGGTTTGTTTTTTTTTCTTTGTTTGGGTTTGATGCCACAGTCTGAATATTGAAAGTTTCATTGACTTTAAATTTAGAGGTACCGTGTCCTGAAGTAGTGCTGCACAATTCCACCATGATATTGCAAAAGACCGAACTGCAATGTGTTCATGCGTTTCACCATATTTGGACAGTCGGATGAAGTCTTACATCGTTTCACTTCATTATTTCAACATGATGAAACTAGACAGAAATCAGAATATTACATTTAAGGAAAACTAAAGTCAGCAACCACTCCACGTCTGAAACCCTGTTTGCAGGGGCTGCAGATGTGATCAATACAAGATTACATGATTGGTCCAAGAGGAGAAAGGCACAGGCATATCAAATCATATCTCTGCGGCAATCCTTGATAACATTATCACCTCTTGAATGCTTAACTAACAGTGCAGCTGCCCTGTAAGGCGTTCATAGCACCGTTCAGACAAACGGTTTTTAAAGTCAAGCGAAGGTTGTGTGAAAAATACAAGAACGTGATTGACGTAGAGGAAGAGAAGCTGATTAGAACCATGTTTTTAATAAGAATTGTATCAATAATGAGCAGAATGTGGAGGAAATTTATCCTTCAGCCATCTGTAGCAGTCTTGGTATTTTCTGTGGTCCGGTTACTGTTGTGGAAAATATTTTATAGTTTTCTTTGACATTTTTAAATCTAATTAATAAAGAGCAGGTAAAACATCAGGCCAGTGTCCTGTATATCAAACAGTCTGAACAAAATCCACATCATGTCATCATGAATCATGTTTTCCCGCCAGGTACCAACAGTGGGGACTTCAACCATTTCCCCGAAGACCCCGAGTTCGCAGACATCATCCAAAGGGCGGAGCACGCCATCGAGAGCGGCGTCTTTCCAGAGAGGATCTCCCAGGGATCCAGCGGGAGCTACTTCGTCAAAGACACGAAAGGGGTGAGCTGAAGAAAACCCAACAGTCTCAAGCCTGAAGAGGAGAAAACCGGGAAAACGTTTAACTCTGATTAGAACATTTACACAGCATTAGTTCAGGTTTCTGGGTAAATAAAAACGTGGTTTTGTGGATGTTTGTGCGTCCCGAGATGAGTCAGTCAGCCTCAGCGATGAAGTGATAGTGTGGGACGAACAGGAAGTGGAGATTGACTAAACAATGCAGTGAAAGATGGTCTGATGATGACTGACAGCCACCCAGCATGATCACAACAACAAGCAGCAGCCGGGAGGGAATATCGATCCCTCACTGCGACAACGCGTTTCCTGTGTTTATCTGAAACATCAACACTCCAGTCCTTGTCGTCTGACATGTTTTACCCTGCTGCAGAAAATTATTGGAGTTTTCAAACCAAAGTCAGAGGAGCCGTACGGTCACCTGAACCCGAAGTGGACCAAATACTTTCACAAGGTATCAGTCTGTAAACCGTCACGGAAGCTTTTCAGCACACTTTTTTTCAGTATGTCGACACTCTGAATCCTTTCTCTCCTCCTCAGCTGTGCTGCCCGTGTTGTTTCGGCCGAGGCTGCTTGCTACCGAACCAGGGCTACCTGTCGGAGGCCGCCGCCTCCCTGGTCGACACCAAGCTCGGCCTTGGAGTGGTTCCCAAAACCAAGGTGTGGCTCTCATTTGCATGGGCGCTGCGTGTTTGTGTGCAGGCTTGATTATATAATTTGTCGTTCTCTCAACTGAATGCGGATGTGGATGTGACTGCTCACACAGCTCTTCTGAACATTCGTTCCTCAGGTGGTGTTCTTGGCCAGCGAGACGTTCCACTACAACGCCATCGACAGAGCAAAGTCCAGGGGGAAGAAGTACGCCTTAGAGAAAGTCCCCAAAGTGGGCCGACGTTTCCACAGAGTGGGCCTGCCCCCCAAGGTAACGGAGATCTTTACGCTTCACTGATTTCTCATATCAGTCCATCAATCACGAAGTTGAATGCGAAGCTCCTGACGTGCAGCTCAGTGCAGCAACACGATCAGATGAACGCACGAGCAGAAGTGAACAAAGATTAAAGTAAAAAGGAAAAGGGAAATGCGTATGTTTTCATGGGGTGAATTTATTTAGAAAGTTAAATAAGTTGAATTTCTGACTCGCCATGTTTTGGACAGCGGCTCACCTCCGGGTCGATACTGTGAAGTTACCTCAGTTAATGATCAATCAGCTGGGTCGTAGTCAAATTCAGCTCTGCAGAGCCACTAATAACTCCATTCATTTCTTAATATTAGTCACAGGAAGTGGAAATGTCAGAGGCGTTTTGTTGAATTGATCGTTAATTTTATTAACACCTGTACCAACCAAAAATTTAATAATGGTCCAATAACTGATAGTAATATTATGATTGTGGTCATTTTGAATATAATCGAGCCAATGATTCCACCAATCAATCATGGCTGAGCGAGAGGGCTGCAGAGGGGATCTTTAATAAATTAATATTATAACTGTGCCTGGAAAAAAGGTTTTGCTGGAAGAAATCCAGTCTTGCTATGTATTATTGACTGCAGTTACTATATGAAACATTTTGCTTTGTACAATAATAGCTCAGTTATCCTGTTATACAATTGGGAACTTATTACTTAATTGTCTTTAATACATTTAAATTAGCCAAAAATCTAACTTTGTTGTCTTTCTTCCATTTAAAATAGCTAAAATTATTATTTTATTGGTCGTGCCAACGTGATAAATTGCAAGCATTAATTCAAAAAGTTGGATGATTGAAGATAACAAGACAATATAAAACAATAAAAAAATTACTTTAAATGTTTTATATCACCCTGAGCTATGACGTTTTAGCTTTTCATAAAAAGGAAAAGCTTTGATCCTTCTTCTCTCTGTTTCTGTTAGAAATGCCATCCTTTCCTTTCCTGTCTCTCTTTTTCTTCCTGGTAAAAAGACATTTTTTTCTCTAACTGATGCTTTTATATGTAGAACGTTAAGGTTTTTCTCCTTTATAGTAATATAAAAAGCTCCATTCTCTGTCAGTAAAACTGAATTTAAAAAGAACAATAAAGTGTTTATAGACCTGTTCAAACAACATGCATTGTGATTTTACTATCCTACAACACACACACACACACACACACACACACACACACACAGAGCAGCTGCTGTTTCATCACCAGGACATGCGTGTGGCGTTCTCTCAGAATAGCTGCAGCCTCGGTGGACGGCAGTGAAAAGAATGGTGCCAGGCGTTTTTTTGTGTGTTTTCCTGGAAGACGCTTTGCTTCAGATAAATAGGTCAGAGTCGGTGGAAGTGTTTTTATGGCCCCGTCTCTATCAGAGGCCCGAGTGTATGTTCACGCCTTGCTTTGAGAGCTGTAATCACGTCGTAATTCTAGTCTTTAAGCAAACACACAGTTTGTCACGGGACCGATGTGTCCTCTTCCAGGTGGGCTCCTTCCAGCTGTTTGTGGAGGGCTACCGCGAAGCCGACTACTGGCTGCGGCGCTTTGAAGCCGAGCCGCTGCCGGAGAACATCAGGAAGCAGCTGCAGTCGCAGTTCGAGCGGCTGGTGGTGCTGGACTACGTGATCCGAAACACAGGTGATCCGTCGTCAGCGGCGTCGCGCCGTGCCGCGCACGTCTCGGTGCCAGATTCCACGGCAACCCACCAGAGGCCTCACAGACCTGCTAATGAGCACGTTTACCTGCAGAAAAAGACCAGATTTCTAGAGTAATGAGATCGGTCTGGTGATCAGTGACGATCTGGTCTGTTCCTGTATGGAAACCTGCTGATGTGATTTATTTAGTATTTTTGAGAAAACATTTGCAGGTTGCATTCATGAAGTGTCTTCACTTTAGACATATAATATGATGTTTTTCACTTTTATGGCCATTTTTAGAGATTTTTTTTTTTTTTTTTGTAGATTAGCCGCTTTATTTATAGTAGCTGTGCATTTCTAATAGAGCAGTTTTAGCGATACGTGCCATTTTTTCTTCATTTTTTTCCTTGTTTATTAATGTTTGCCGTTTTTATTCTTTTTTTCTTTTCCAGGTGAAACAACCTGAAGCCATTTTAATCTTTTAGTTGGACAATTTTTGCATTTTTTTTTTTAATCATTTGTCTCCATTTTTATCTCTTTGTGGGAATTCCAGCTCTTCTTTCTGCTTTAGCTATTTTGCCTTCTTCAGCCGGAGATTGGACAGAATGCAGATAAAACAAATCTGTAGAGAGAGAGTTTATTTCCATTCCATGCTCTGAATGCTTGCGGAGCCGCAGGTTGCAGACCCCCGGTCGAGGCCGCGCACCGTCTCTCATCTGCATTCAGACGGGGTCGCTTCAGGTCCCAGCAGCGCGGGTGAAAATGGCCGGACCTTTTTTTCTTATTTGCCTTTGCCTTCCTTTGCAGACCGAGGGAACGACAACTGGTTGATCAAGTACGAGAAGCCAGGAGATGGAGGAGGAGGAGGAGGTGGAGAAAAGGTGTGGCCGCATGTAGTTAAATCTTTATATATCTAAGGCGTGATCACTCCGTTGTCAAAACAAAATCATCCTGCTGCACTGTGGATGTGAACATCCGTTATTAACTGCGTCACGGGTCGCAGCTGGTTATTTTTAATCTGATTGTTTTTGCTCGTCTGTGTCTCGTACACACCTCCACAAACACACACTCCATGCTCCGTTGCTCGTTCGTACGCAGGACACGCGCAGCCAGACAATAGTTTGAGTTTGCAGCTGTGGAACACGCCGGTACTCTGGTGGCCTGACGGGCGAGAGCAGCTCAGCTATGACCATAAATCATTGTTTGCGGAGCGTCGACGGATCACGTCCGTGTGATCGATCGGTGTTTAGAATGATGATCAATGATGGGCAGTCATTAGTAATTCAGCTCCTTAATGCCGCCGCAGGATGCAGAGTGGCCAGAGAGCTGCCCCGACTCCTGCATCAAGATCGCAGCCATCGACAACGGCCTGGCCTTCCCCTTCAAACACCCGGACGAATGGAGAGCCTGTGAGTTCAGCTCTCCGGTTACCCGGGTTACGCCTTCACAACATCTCATTTTCCTTTTTAGCTTTTAATCTGCATCCTGTTATTCACATCAATAAGAGCAACTTAATATTTACTTTCTTTTTGTTTTGAGACTCAAATATAGTTGCAGATTCTGAGATTAATTGCCTTCAGAACAGGTCTATGATTTCAGTTTAGTATTGCTGAATTTAAGAGGCAGTTCATTCCTGATCAAATGTTCTGTCTGAGCAAACGAACCTTTCTCCTCCGTCAGACCCGTTCCACTGGGCCTGGCTCCCTCAGGCCAAGGTGGCCTTCTCCCAGGAGACCAGAGACCTGGTGCTGTCCCGCCTCTCGGACATGAACTTCGTCCAGGACCTCTGCGAGGACCTCTACGAGATGTTCAAGGTGCTCCTCACGGCTTTCCCTTTTCCCTAAATGCCAGACTTTCTGCTAAAATGCAAAACGATGCGAAAAGTTGTCGCATAAACTTGGTGTAAGTACACTCAGATGTCACGACGCACATAGAAAACACACACACACACATACACACACACACTTGTGCGTGCATGTGGGAGTGCAAACAGCTCTGCTCTGTTTGGCTTGTTGCAGCTCTACAAACAGAAGCAGCCGCTCTTTGAGTTTTTACGGCTAACTTCAGTTTTTTTTGTGCCTCCAGACAGATAAAGGCTTCGACAAAACAATGTTTGAGAGACAGATGTCAGTTATGAGAGGACAGGTGAGTGTTGCCGTCCAGTTCACTGCCTGATGAAGTGTGTGTGTGTGTGTGTCTCTGTTCAGTCCTGTCCACGTGTTCGTTCACCTCACGCTCCATCAGCTTCCTCTGTTTTCACAGCCTCGCCTCTCCAGTGTTTGTCTTCTGGTCTCACCTGTTTTTCTGTCTCGTGAATTCATCGTGTTGTTACGGCTTTTTCTGCGAAAGAATAGCAGCTTCAACGTGTAACTTTAAAAACAGCGCCACATACAAACACGGATCGGTTTATTTTGCAGTGGCACTCGGCGGTTATGTAATTGTGATTGAGCTCTTTCCATTGCTTGAGCGAGTTTTATGAGAGTGCGGCTGCCCTCCGCCCTTCCAGTTCTTCTCTCATTGTCTTGCTTGCGAACCAGTTTTCTCACTTTCCTTTTCTGTGGTATGCTCAACATTTTTTCTTGGAGTTTTTTGAAGAAACTGATGAAAAATCAGTTTTAGTCTGTCAAGGAAAAGTCGAGTTTGATGATCACATAATAATAGTGAACTTGTCACATAAACCTAAAAAAACACAACAGGATACAAAAGTCAACCTGCAGAACGACAAAATATAAAGTGAAAAGTTCTGAAATTTTTGCTTAAACATCCCAGTTAAGCTCCTTATGATGTTTGACCTTCTAAATCTTTATTTTAGAAGGAAAACATGGTTTTATATGAGATTAGACAGTTTTAAATGTTTTTGTTTGGTTGGAATCTTATCAACACTGGGTCAATGTAATCAATAAGATGTAAAGTAAGTGAAGCGTAAAGTTGTGGCGTTATTCAAAATGTCAGGATCTTGTGTATAGAAGTTGGTGCTTATACTTGTTCTTTAAAAGAAGTGATATCGGCACTTCCCTTGTTCTTTTTCTTATGTTCAATATGTTTGTGGGGTTTTTAAATCTGACCTGGCTCCCTGCTCGTCCTCAGGTGTTGAACCTGACCCAGGCGCTGAAGGACGGGAAGAGCCCCATCCAGCTGGTGCAGATGCCGCGGGTGGTGGTGGAGCGCAGCCGCTCGGGCGGGCAGGGCCGCGTGGTCACGCTGGGGAACGCCTTCACGCAGACCTTCCACTGCAAGCGGCCCTTTTTCTCCTCCTGGTAGCCGACGGAGGCTCGGCGGAGAGCGTAGGAAGCTCGGCTTCAGCCCCGCAGTGAGGGAGAAGATGAGATTATCAGGAGGAGCTGTCGACGTTTTGTCCCTCGCAGGGGAAGGAATAAAGAGGGCGACGTGGATGAAGCCGTTTCTGTGGCGTTGCGGATGATCGGAGGTTTTTGTGGCGAGCGCGGGGAAGCGTGGGAGCCGGAGAGATTAGCATAGCACCGTCTCTGACTGAGACCTCGCGGCGGTTTGTGCTCACCACGGTGACTCGATTGGATAATCGGCTTTTCCACAGAGGTGAGCTTTGTTTATTGTTAGGAAGCAGATTTTTTTTCTTCTTCTTTTTCCACACACAGGTCTGGTTGTGAGGTCTGTCAGTGCAGTCATGGCCAAAGAGGAGCCACAGATACCAGAAGGGTGTGGAAATCTCTACACAAAGTGTTTCTCTCTCGCTCTCGGATGAGATTATCCCTCAGCTGGGATGAAGTCAAAAAATATTTGCTTTGCCTTGCAGGATTACTTATTGAAATGTAGATGTGCACTTTCACTGCAGGAAGTGTTTTTTTTTTTTTCTTCTTTTCCATCCAACTGGGTCAAACCACGTGTATCCAACAACAGTGTCTTCAACTGCGTACTGCCAAAATCTGCTTCGAGGGAGATCCACCGAAACTTGAATCTGGAAGAGGAGGAACAGGAATTTAAAGCGTTGCTTGAATGTAAATCTGTTTACGGTTTTTACACAGATTCTCACTCCGAAACATTTCATTTACGACAGACTGCTGTCGGAAAGAGACTTCTCGTCACGATGAATGTATTTGTCGTTTGTATTTAATTGCTCTTGAACCTCATGGCATGAGGGACGGTGACTTCCCTTTATATTACACAATGTGAAAGAATAAAAAAAAAACAAAAAAAAAAAACTTGATTGAGGACAATGTTTAACTTTGCTCGACGCCGTTGTGTTTTCTTATCTTATGTATGCATCTTGAAATTTTTAATCCAACTCAGTGATTGTACGAGAAAAATTGTATATTTAAGAGATAAAAAAAAATAAAATTTGGCACATTCACGTATTTGTTTTGTCTTTCTTTCTGCACAAAGTTTAATAGTAATACATGCGTGCATATATACTGTTCATGCACACAGTTAAAATCAATGGTTCACGCAGCAATCGATAAAAGATTGGGTGAGGTACATGATTTAAATTGAAAGTAATACAAAGCCAGCACAAATATTACATAAATACATGTATGTGACATTTTTCAGACAGTAAAAATAAGCCCTCCTTACTTATTTGCTTATGTTTGTTTTATAAATATTGTAATTGGAGAAAATCAGTTCCCAGTGGAGCCTCTGATGAGCAGATGTTGAAAACGTGCATCAATCACCTGCCCTCATTAAAAAAAATAAAAACCTGCCCATAATCCATGTGCACATGAAAACACATGCACAGACACACACTGGCACTTTCTCACATGGTCACCGTGAGACGGCACGCATCTGCTGAGGAGCTCAGCCCCGAGAAGCTGAAATGATGCAATAGTGCAGTGTGATTGTGAAGCCAGTGGATTCAGAGCTCAACACCGCCCCCCTGTGGAGACATGCGCCCGGAACCTGAGTTCAATGGGTTCAGATTGACACAAACTCTGGATGCTGTAATTTCCTCTGGTTGAGGTCATCTGAAAGCATGAGTAATCACACAACTACTTTATATCAGATTCCCTCTGTTTTCTCTACTGAACCCTAATATTACAAAACTCTATTTGGGTTGAAGATTCCATCTTCAACCCAAATCTTAATTGACAAAGCTTAAAATGACCATCTAAAGATTTGCAAAATCCCCACAAACATGTTTTCTTGATATATAATTATATAATACTTTCATGTAATTTTCTTCAAACTTTTGGAAATTTGAGTAAAATCCACCTAAAAAAATATTTCTTAGCTTTGCCATCAAAGAAACTCAAAACAAGTTGGCACAGAAATCCTAAAGCAAAGATGTGTGAATGAGTTTCTCTAAATGTAGAACAGACATCCCAACTTCACATGTATGAGCGAGTTAAGTTTTTTCAGAGATTGTTTTTTGTATGTTAATGTGAATTTCCTTGTGGATGTTACCAAGACAACAATAATCCCCTCTGATTCAATAGAAACCTCTCAGGAGAAACTAAATAGAAAACAGTGATAGATTGTATTAAAGGGCTGCAATATGGTGTGTAATTCAGGGTTTTGTTGTTTATTATAGGTTTATCTCTGCTATAATCCTGAGCATGAAGAAAAATGTATTAAAAATTAATTTCTTTTTAATTTTTCATGATAATGGTTTACAAATAATGAAACCCCAAATATCAGTGTCTCAGAAAATTTGAATATTACATAAAAACAATAAAAAAGGGTATTTAAAACAGAAATGTAAGGCTTCTGAAATTTCTATGCGCTCAGTCGGGCTGTGCTGACTGAGGACTTCAGGAAACACAGTGGAGCAACAGCCCATATCATACCAGACTGCAGAAACTTCACACTGGAGTTCGAACAATTTGGATTCTGAGCCTCTCTGCCAGAGGCAGAGCCTGGGTCTCAGTACAGAGGGAGCATTTTCGACGGGCCCTTATAATAGTAATTTTACCATTCAAACAATCCCTCATGCTACCATCAAACAACACACTAATGCTCACTTTTATTGAGCCAAGCAAACCTATATGCCTCAGAAAGCAGAATAAAGTCACAAACCAGTTCACAAACTTGTTCTGAAGAACAAATACACATATGCACGCACACACACACACACACACACACACACACACACACACACACACACACACACACATACATATGCAGCCTGACAGGTGTCAATCTCAGAGCGTCCGCTGTCCATGGTGCTGAAAACTCAGATAAAAACTCACTGGCTAAATCTGTATCTTCTTTGATACAGCTTAAATGTAAAATGAACACAGCTGGTCTAAAATTGCACGATCTATTCAGATAGACATAGACACAGCTATATTTTTGGAATTCATGAATATTAACAAAAATAAAATAGACTCAGCGGTCTCTTATAGTTGAGAGCAACACAAGGCACATTCAAATAGTCAGGTGTTTAAGGCCACAGCATTCTGATAAAGATAATATTTTTGAAGGTTTCACTGACTCACCAGTGGCTCCGATGTTAGGTTTTGGGTAGTATCGCTAGCAGCTAGCATAGTATTTAGCATACTGTTTAACTTCCCTCCAAAGAGTTCAGATCAAGAGCAAAAGAAAAAACTGGTTCATGCCGCACAGCCAATCAGCGCTGGCTTACAGCTCTGATGCATTCATGGACAGTCGTAATGTAAGAATTGACAAATTGGAGCCCACACTCATATGCCTATACCTTCTCGCACACACTGCACATTTTATTATAATAATTCATTTACGAGTAAATGTGAACACATCACATGAAACAGGCCCTATGACCTTGTGGGCCCTGGGGCGACCCCCCCTTGCCCCCACTCTGGCTCCGCTACAGCTCTCTGCTCTTCCTCCAGACTCTGGGACCTCTACATCCAAATAATATGCAAAATTTACTTTCATCGAAAAAAGGACTTTGCTTTAGACGACTGAGCACCAGTCCAGTTCTTTTGTCCACAGCCCAGGTAGGTTCTGATGCTGTCTCTTGTTAAGGAGCTGCTTGACACTAGAGAAGCCACATTTCTATCCCAGGTCGAGGACTGGTCCCTGTGCAGCAGCTCTTGATGCACTCCAGCCTCAGTATGCTCTTTGTGAAGCTCCAACAAATTCTTGTATGAAGTTTGTTGACAATCCTCTCAAGGCCACGGTCATTTCTTTTGCTGGTTCACCTTTTCCTATCACTATTTTTCCTTCCAATCGACTTTCTATCAATATGTTTGGATACAGCACTATGTGACCAACCAGCTTTCCTAGCAATGACCTCCTGCGGCTTCCCCTTCTTGTGGAGGATGTCAATGACTGTCTTCTGGCATCTGTCAAGTCAGCAGTCTTTCCTGTGACTGTGCAGCCTCCTGGCCCAGACTAAGAACATTTAAAGGCTCAGGAAACCTCTGGAGGTGTTTTGAGTTAATCAGCTGATCAGGGGGGTAACACCATTTGCCACCTATTGACTTTCCAAAACTGAACAATTTCACAATACTCCAATTTTCTGAGACAATGCATTCTGGTTTTTCACTATCTGTAAGCCATCATCATCAAAATGCAAAGAAATAAAGGCTGTCATCTTTCTGTATACCATGAGCCTATATAATATATGGATTTCACTTTCTGAAATGAGAGACAAAACATATTGAATATTTTAATAATTTAATAATTTTTTTTAGATCTTCTTGCAGTCATCTTTATGCTGTGAGAACAGAATTTTTATCACCAGGAATGCTGGTTTCATAAATATGTCAATTGGTGTTGCGTTGATCACAAGAATTGTAATATATCCTACTGAAATGGCAAAGGTTTTCTCTGAAGTGCCTTCTCCAGAACTGGTTGTTGTGCGTAATTATCCCCACTAGATGGTGTAAGTTTCTTCTCCTGCTGGGCTTCATTGAATGGGACTTGAGTGTTTGTCAGAGGTGAGTACTGCACAGTGACCAGACTGTCAAAATATGCAGACACAGATGACTCCTGTATGAGTTCAATCTAAACAGACTTCATATAGACATGAGCCATTTTTTCACCCCTGCTGGAGGCTGAACTCACGTTTCAAAGCAAAAACCAAGATGCTGCAGGCTTCCTGCATCAGACTTTAATTTGACCTCATGAAAAGAGAGGAGAAAACCCCACTAACCCACTTTGAAGCTTGTCAATATTTACCACGATGCAGAGGGTTTTACTCGCAGTAGTTTTTGTCTTTACGCAGCCGGTGCGCGCGGAGAAGTGCGCGTCCCGGTGCGATGTGAGCTTGTGTCCGAGCCCCAGCTGCCTCGGGGGATACGTCCTGGACAGATGCAACTGCTGCCTGGTGTGCTCGCCCCGAGACGGAGACCCCTGCGGCCGGAAGAACGACCTGCCGTGCGGGGACGGCCTGGAGTGCCGGTGGCCGCTCCGGCTCCAGGCCGGACGGCGGGGGCGCGGCTCCGCGGGGGCCTGCCGGTGCAAGACGCAGCACCGAGTGTGCGGAAGCGACGGGAAAACCTACAGCAATGTGTGTAAGATGAGAGCAGCCAGTCGAAAGGCTGTGAACAAGGGGAGAGAAGCAGTTATCCAGGCGCACAAAGGATCCTGTGCGCCCCAGGGAGCAGGTAGGAGCCCGAGGTTTACTGGAGAGTCACAGTAAGACAAAGGCTGGCTGTAAAACTACAGAGGACTGAGTCATTTTGCTTGATTCATGATGCAGTTAAGATGGGATGTTTGAATATTACAATGAACTTAATGGAAGCTGTTGGTCTAAAGAAAATTATTTTTTTCTACAGGAAACAAGATAAAAGCACTATTTTCTTTGTTATCAAACTTTATAATATTCTTTATGGCAAAAATATTCTTTGTTTTATCAAATGTCTGAAAACGAAAAAAATAAAAACTGATTCAACTTATTGACTCTACTGAATTAAAACTTCTGTAATTAAAGTACAAGCAAAATTATAGAAAAGGGTTTTTTAGACATCTTGAACCCTTTTGGGAGATGGGTCCAGTGCAGGCACGCACACACACACTCACACACACTAAGATTTTTTTGGGTATGCTTCCATATATCACAGTTTTAGTTCACATCAATAAAATGACAGTAATATATTTAAAGAGGGTCGACTTGTTAAACATTTCCTTTGCTGTACAATCGTGTGTCATCTGCATATGAAAAGTTATTGGACTATATGCCAGCAGTTGGATGTTTATTGTAAACAATTTCATCCCCTGAATTAAATCTTGAGGTAAAACATAAAATTCTATTGCATCGGGAAAGATGAAGAAAACCAAAACTTCCAGGACCGTGACGGATAAAGATCCAGACTCAACTTGTGCCGTAATTTTGAAATCAGTTTTAGATATTCCAAAAAATTTCAAATAGAACAGTTTAAAGTCTGTATCAAATCTTATTCATTCCTTTTAAAACTAATTCTGGAAGAACAGGAAGTGTTGGTATTCAACTTGATCACTGCTGAATTAATTCATCTTTAATCAAATGGAGTCAAACACTTTGTGATGTATTCAAGGAGTCCGTTATCATCAAAGCTGTGATTTAATGCAGCTTCAGTGGAGGATGTGGTGTGTAAATGTGGGATCTTTGTGCAGGGCGATCTCTGGTCCATAATCCCAGCAGCCCTCGCTATAAGTTCAACTTCATCGCCGACGTGGTGGAGAAGATCGCCCCAGCCGTGGTCCACATCGAGCTGTTTGTGAGGTGTGTGTGCGGAAGCACTTACCAGGACAAACACACACAGCTGTGAGAAAATCTACAGTGAAGAGAGTTTATTAGACATCTGAGTAATGATAAGAGCGACATTGTCTTTGTTTCTGTGCAGACACCCTCTCCTGGGTCGTCACATGCGTCTCTCCAGTGGTTCTGGATTCGTGGTGACCCCCTCTGGTGTGATAGTGACCAACGCTCACGTGGTGACCACGGCCGAGTCGGCGAGCGGGAGGCCTCAGCTGCGCGTCCAGCTCCACGACGGAGACGCGTACGAGGCGGCGGTCAGAGACGTTGACAGCAAGGCAGACATCGCCACCGTGAAGATCAACCCCCAGGTGAGACGGCCGCATCCTGACGGGGTTTGACAGCTTCCTGTCAGACGTCTTTCATAAACACGAGCTCTGTGACTCACAGGCGCCGCGCTGATGTGTGTATTCTCACACTCATACCTCAAATATTTGGACGGTTTTGTAAGCTTTAATCTTCAGCCTTCCGTCCTTCTGTTCTCACTTTATCAAACTACTGAACAAATTTTGACTGGATGCTGCTCTTAACAGCAGCTCTACTCTTCTTAACTTTCATTTATTCACTTTCTGAAGATATTCTAGTTAGAAGATGACATACAGAACAGTGTTATTTTGGCAAATTGAATTCCAATATGTCCCCTCCGATGAAGTCATCTCATCAAAAAGGCCCATAGAAAAGAAAAAAAAGGCCCTGAGCATGAAACTGTGGAAAGGTGAGGCGGAGCAAGCAGCAAAAAAATCCTTGACATCAAGACAAATATCCCCAAATGTCTAAAAATCCAAACACGGAGAAAAATCTGGAGCACAGGGGACGTTGAAACAAAGACAAAACAGCAAACAAAACACAGAAGAAAAGCCCAAACCTCAGAATAACACAAGAACACTGAACGTGGACCATGACATTCATGAACTGCAAGAATCAAGCTAAATGATTAAAATTGTGTCATGAAAACTGTTCTTTCTGATTTGATTTTCTCCAATCTGATTGAAATCCCATGTGAACAGTGCATCACATTGCTTCCTACTATCAGACCAGTGGGTCTAAAGAGAAAAACAGCAGTGGCAAAGCTCTGCTGAAGGATCTACATTAGAAATAGTACTGATCGAGGAGAATGCCCCATTGGTGTTTCCGTGTCAGAATAAACACACTTTAAATAATCTAGAAAACAAAACAATCATAAAAGTCTGTAGACTGCCTGCTGAAGCTTCTGCTTTTTGTGCTTCTGCCTTGTGACCAATGAATATCATCCTATAAATTATTTGAATTAGTGTATTGCAGGATTTTTTGTGAATTTATTAAAAATGATCTTACTGTTGATTATGTTCATGTTTAGAATTCTGTCACTTTGAATTTGCCGTGCGTGAAGCAGAGAGCATGTTCACATCATGGTAATAGTATTTTGGAAGCTCATTTGCTTGATGAGATTGATCCAGTGTCTGAAACGGCAGGCTTGCCAAAAACATTGTATCTGTCTGCCGTGTCGCCGCCTCCTCTCCCTCACTGCTATTTGTGTGTTTTCACGCTTTGGGAGCAGAAGAAGCTTCACGTTCTGTCTCTGGGCCGCTCGGCCGAGCTGAGGCCCGGAGAGTTCGTGGTGGCCATCGGCAGCCCGTTCGCCCTGCAGAACACCGTCACCACCGGCATCGTCAGCACGGCGCAGAGAGACGGCAAAGAGCTGGGCATCAAGGACTCGGACATGGACTACATCCAGACCGACGCCATCATTAACGTGACTGCGCACGCACACACACACACACACACACATTGAGTTAAAGGGGCAGATCAATGTAAACATAAAATTCATGTTTTATTCTTTAATGCAAATAATTGAGATGCAACAAAAGTAATCAGAGAGAAACTACTCTTGTATGACTTAAAGTTGTTACTTTGTAACCACATTAAATTGCACTATTGAGGCATTTGATTCAGTTTACATGAAAAATATATCGACTCATATCAAAACATGACACAAGAATTTATATTTAAAAAAATGAAACATTGGTAAACAGCTTCAGATAAGAAGAAAGAACTTAATGCATTCTAAAATACAGATTAAAGAGAAGAACTGTCTGTTTACAATATGTATATTATACTTTAGTAGGAGTACATACTAAAAATCTTACGAGTGAATGAATTCAGTGATTGAAGTTACTTAACCACAAAAACTTTTTCTTTGTAAAAAGCTTTATATTTGAATCTGAAGTATTTTTTTGCACACATCTTATTTTAAGTTCATCTAACAAACTAAAAGCCTTCAAACTATAACGTTCTTACATAAAAGTAAAACTTTACACATTTGAAACTATCGGTAGTTCTTTAAATGGGTTATAACGGTGTGTCTGTGAACTCAAATTTATTTCTGATTTCGTAAATTAAATACATATCCATAAATACACAATAATTCCATCAATGTTTTTCTAATGTCTGGATGCTGAATCAACGTTGTGATTATTTTTGTTTCATGCCTGTGAGAAGTACGGTAACTCTGGAGGACCTCTGGTTAACTTGGTGAGTGATTTTATTGATTGTATTGATTATGGGAACTTCTTCGGTGGCTAAAGCATTATTATTTAAAACGAGAAGAAAAAAAAGGACAAAAATTCACTCAGTTTTAATTATTCCAGGAACCCACCCTGTGTTTTTATGTTGAGCTACACATCATCTGGCGTGGCGTGTATCTGGAGATGTGTTTGTTTCCACAGGACGGGGAGGTGATCGGGATCAATACTCTCAAAGTGACGGCAGGGATCTCCTTCGCCATCCCATCGGACCGGATCAGCCGCTTCCTCTCAGAGTCTCAGATCAAACACAGCAAAGGTGAGTTCCTCTAATAATCCTAACGTCGAAATGCTGACTGAGAAGTCTTTAATGTGATAATTTGATGCTTTACTGTTTTTACAGAGAAGGAGAAGCAGAGAAAAGTGACAGACGAGCCTCAGGCGGACGCAGGTGAAACTCTGTCTGCTGAAGGTTTGTGACTGAACTGAGACGGAAGGTTCCATCACGCGTTTGTGTTTGTTTCAGAGGCGTCAGACGTGAGGAGATACTTTCTGGGCTTCTGGATGAGCACAATCACAAAGGCGTGAGTTTATAAGAAACTGAAGCATAAACGATCAGTTATGATCACTTCCCTGATGTAAAAGGCTTGAATGAGAAGGAGTCTGTGATGTGATGTGATGATGAGTATCACCTATGTTGGATTTTGCATTATTTTGTGTGTGTGTGTGTGTGTGTGTGTGTGTGTGTGTGTGTGTGTGTGTGTGTGTGTGTGTGTGTGTGTGTGTGTGTGTGTGTGTTATTGTGTTGCAGTCTTGTTGCAGAGTTAAAGCACCACAAACCAGATTTCCCCGACGTCAGCAGCGGAGTTCTGGTGCAGCAGGTCATACCCGACACGCCAGCTGAAAGGTATGCTCACACACACGAGAGAAATGCCTCAGTATGCACACACACACACACACACACACACACACACACACACACACACACACACACACACACAGAGCCGTGCCTCCGTTACTCAATGACTTCATGTTCATTTCCTGCACACTGACTGGAACTTGAACCATCACTGCGACTGGAATCAGTCAAACCTCGTCCGTCTGTCTTCTGTATCCACTTCACACGAGGCACGACGGCTTTGTTTAAGCATGAGGGCATTCCACACGTTAAAATTTAGAAACTGTATTAAAAAAGCAAATGTAAGACAACGTAAAAGATCCTAAAAATGAGTCACATTTCCGCTTTGCTTGATATTTTACATATTGTGGAAAAATCCTGAGTTTTTCTCCTCTTCGGTGTCAGCGGAGGGATTAAGGAGGGAGACATCATCACGAAACTGAACGGACGGCTGGTCGGGACCACCGCAGACGTGCACCAGGTGCTGAAGAGCGACAGGCCGCTTCTGATCCAGATCCGCAGAGGCAACGAAGACCTGCTGTTCAACATCCATCCTCAGCTTCTGCAGCACTGACTGACCACTCTGGGACAATAAATCATCAATAAGCTGCAGGTGGAATAGTTTACTGATTAAATTGAGAACGCTGCACATTTCTGCCAGAAAACTGTGCCAGTCTGTTTACTTTGAATCGTCTGTGTTTTTGTGTTTGCTGCTCTGTTTAGAATAACATGTTGTTGTTATTGTGTTTTGTCTTTGTGTAAAAATCAGAAATACTTTGGCTAAATTATGAAACAGATATCAGTATTTTGGATTTAATCCTAACTGTTGGATACAATGTTATTCAGTTTCTAACAAATGTGATTTTAGTTTTGTAGATTTCAAAAAATAAAATATAACATGCAATGTATATATCTCCCAGCATGTACGTAGTATCCATTTTCCTGCATTTTTTTCCTTTTTTCAAATTAATTTAAAAATAAAAAGTGGTTTAAAGCCAATATTTATTTCATTAAAGCACATTGTTGGAATAGAATGAAGCCTAAACGTAAACAGAAATGATTAAACTGATAGCAGTTCTTGATAGCTTATTCTGAGTGTAAAAGGTATGACTGCTGCAGGCCAATGGAGAACTAAGTAATTTTGAGTTTTTTGAAAAGTTGTCATGTAAATAAAGTCTTTTCAGTAAATTTAATGTACGTATGAAAATATCATAGATATTTTTTTGGTTAATTTCAGTCGTTTGAAGTAAGAATAAGTGTAAAACCTGTCACTGTATTTTCACAGAGCCTCATAATAAACGTTTCCAAAGAAAGATGGAGTGTGTTTTTATCTGTCTCTTCCATTTAGCAGCTGGTGACCAGAAGGCAGCTTCCACTCCTCTGTTTATGTCTCCTCATTCCTTTCTCTTTCTCCTGGAGAGATTTTCTCCAAGATTAAACAAACTCAAGCCAATACTCAGACACATAAAACACACACGCAGAGTGTTTTCAGTCATTCTGGGGACATTGCACTGACGTACATCCGAGTCCTCAGGAGCCAGTTAAACTCAACTCTGAGTTCAGTCCAGCCTCAAAACTTCACCATAAACAGACTTTAATTTTCTGTCCACAGAATGTGGGGGTATAAAGATTTAGGTCCTCACACAAGTAGTAAACACATTTGCACACACACACACTGGAGGAGTCACTTTTATCCTCTCCTGTTTTGGTAATGGAAATGTTCATGCACAGTGTTATCTGAACCCTGAGGTCACACATTCTGGCTTCAACAGAAAATCCTGTGCAGAAATGTTACGGTTGTTTTTTTGAAAAATGAAATGCAGCAGAATGCCATTGGTAAAACTGAGGTCTGGGACATTTCCTTGAAAACAAAATTAAACAGGAAAGTGTCCAACAAATGCAGAGTTTGCCTGTAACCTCACTTGTACCTGTGTGGACAGTTTTTAGCCTCACCCAGACAGATGACCTGCTTATTTAAACTGAACATGTTGCTGTTGGCCGTACCAATGACTGTAACAAAAACAAACCAGAGAACAGAAACAGAAGAGGAACCATGGAACCACAACCAGGGAAAAGAACATTGTATCCAAAGTGCAACTACATTACAGGAGTCAAATTTAAACAAGTCTGGGTGAAACATGTCACTGAGCCAGTTTGTCCCTACAAGCACAAAAAGCTCGACTATCTTCCCATGACTTTATGAAATTAAATGAATTTCTGTAAAATGTTTCATTGAAGTGACAGTTGCACCAGCAGACTGTCCAACCCCCTGCCATCCCCACAGGATGATCTTAGTGTAAACATGACAAATGGAAGTCACTCGTAGTTGCAACAAAAGGTTGTTAAATCTCCATTGAAAAGCAAATGGTCTTAATGAAAACTCATGAAAGTGACATTTAACCAACGCAATATCAGCAAATGCTGGGGAACAAAGGGCATGCATCGAGGCAAAGGTTCCAATTCATTCATCAGCGTAACAGCTATAAATGCTACTTAAGTAAACCTCAAGAGGCAGCTCCAGCCTGCTGGTGAAATCACACCGACAGCAGACGACATCAACATCTCAGTGTTGAACACAGCTTAATCAAATTACACACTGCCTGACTGCAAGGAAGTTGCCCATTTTCAGTAATTTCCACAGAAAGCTCAGCATCATCCATATACTTTCAGTAACAGAAATCAAAGCATTTTCTGAACTCAAATTTTCAGCAGCAGCTTTGACCAGACCATGCAAAAAAAGTCACCTTGTCAAAGTGTTCAGAACTGTGTTGGAACAAACTGCTTAACAGCCATGAATAAAGAGAACCATGAGTCAGGAAAGCTTGCATTAAAACCACTTTATTGAACAGAGCATCACAGTGACTGATGGTACAGTTAGTACGATGGAGCTTCAGTTGTTGTGGGCAGATATGGCTTCTTATCAAAGTAATACTGGATGATTGGTTTGTGGACAATGTCAGGATAGTCAATTACTGGGACCGGGTGAACTGCTGGGGGAAGGAGGGGCTTAGAGGGATACTGAGGGTAGAAAGGAATTCCAGGAAAACCAGGATATGGGAGGGGGTATGAGGGGGTCGGATATGAGGGAGGGTATGAGGGGATTAGATACCATGGAGTGTAAGAGGGGGGGTATGAGGGGGTTGGCTGCGAGGGAGGGTATGAGGGGGTGTAAGAGGGGGGGTATGAGGGGGTCGGTTGCGAGGGAGGGTATGAGGGGGTCAGCTGCGAGGGAGGGTACGTGGGGTTCAGATAGAGATAACTGTTCAAAGGAACTGGCTGAGGCAAAACAGGAAGGCTGGGATTTGGCACTACCACTGGGTTGTAGTAGGGGTAATATGATTGTGCTTTATGAGTGTGGGGATGCATGTGGGCATAAGGATCGCTGGTCCGTCGGAGACGACGAGAGCTCACGGAGCCAGAATCCAGAGGCTGTTGCTCTGGCACTGCGACAGTCGGACCAGATGTCGAGTCAGGGCTCCTCAAATCTGGGCAGCTCAGCTCAACAGGAGTTTCCCGCCAGACCAATGGTAACATGTAATGTTGATCCTGAAAAAGACAAAATCCATTATGCCAAGAGCTTTACACTACACATTATTACATTCAAATAGCTAACCTACACACCACCCTACCCATCTTGTCAAATTATGGATACACATACCTTCTGAGTCACACCACAGCCATCAAAAGGGACGACTAAAACCAGGTCCAGTGCATCCTGCTGAATCGAGTATCCACAAGTTTCAGGAAGCTGGTTCAGAGGTAGAGGTTGAGCATCACCTGGAAGGAGAAGAGAGAAACCAGTAACTCATTGTTGAGTGAAATATTTTAAGATTACAGGTACAATCAGTTCATCATACCCAAGTCGACTTGTAACTCAGCTGCAGCAGGCCCAGAGGCTTTCAGTGTCATCTTGGTTTCTTCACAAATCAATGAGGCGTTCAAACCCATCCATGCTGCTTCAGCCACGTCAATCTCCAGCTG
The DNA here is from genome assembly GCF_902148845.1 of Salarias fasciatus. NCBI lineage: Eukaryota > Metazoa > Chordata > Actinopteri > Blenniiformes > Blenniidae > Salarias > Salarias fasciatus. The sequence goes on along the minus strand of NC_043750.1, from coordinate 37,740,318 downwards.
CGACGCCTGCTGCAATGTTTCTTCAACAAATAGGAGCACAGTCACATAAAATCATAGCTAAAGAGCAAGCAAGAGTAACCAGTAGATTCTTACCAGCGTCTTCAAATTGGTAGACATCACTAAATGACTTAACAAGCTCCTTTCCATTAAACAGAATGCTTCCCAGCGCCGCAGCTTCACCAGCCGTCTCATCTGCTTCAGTTGTGCGGCTCAACTCACGCAGACTAAAACAAGTTGAAGTGAAGGCAAATGAGCACAAAAACAATAAAACTGCTGCACTGTGAGCTGTGAAACCTCTCCCTCCATGCAACGCCTCCATAACTGAACAGTACATCCGAACTCACACAGTACTGTGAAGCACAACTGGCTCACAGCCTTTTAAGGCTGCACACCAGCTTGGTAGCAGGTCATCAACCACTCAGCTAATGGCTCACACCTGTGTGACTACAGGTCACCACAGGAGGACTCATTAGGAGGGTTCACTGCCTGAGTATTGAGAGTATGACCCCTCAGGTCAGTCCTTCCATTAAGTTGCAATATTGCGAACGCAACAATAAATTGCAAATTCAACCAATATGGCAAAATGGCAAGATCACTAAGAATCCATGGAGATTGGTTGAATTAATTGCTGTGAAAACTTCCTTGACGGACTGTATAAACACCACTTTATTTTATGGTTTTAGCAAGACATGCAAATAGTATTATTTGTTTTTATTGATATAAAATGTTACACGGTTTATTACATAGGTTTTTGGGTTATTGAATTCCCAAGTTGGATTCATATAATGTTAATGACAGAATGTCAGTAACAAATCATAGTGAAAAATCACTGCATGCGAAGTGTAAGAGGAAAGAACCTCGGTCCAGTAAAGATCTGCCAGCAGTTCAAATCAATAGCAGCTTAGCTACAAAATGGTCCAGAACTTGAACCAATTCTTTCTGTTAGCTTTACTAAATAAAAAAGACTAAATAAGTAGAGACTGTGTCAGCGTCCAAACTGACATTGGGAGCTGGTTTCACATGAGAGGAACCTGACAACCGAAAGCTCTGCCTCCTATTCTACTTTTAGAGAACCTAGGAACCTCCAGTGAGCAAGTGTTTCCATTTGTCACCCAGTATGGAGGGAACATTCCCTTTAAACAATTTTGTCTTCTCCATCAAAATGTTTTGGTAAAGACTTTTTTTATACAGTCTTTGATGCGCGGGGCTATCCCACCACTACTTCCTGGTTCCATAACCAATCATTTTTGATTTCGCAAGGTAGCCAAACAAGCAGTACAGCATCCCATATTTTAGGTCTTGAAGACAAACTTTTAATTTGACAAGTTCATCAACATCATCTGCTTTCATATAAAAATAGACGTGTGTCATCTGCATAACAGTGGAAGTTAACAGAGAGTCACCTCATAGTGTTGCTTATTGGAAGGACACACTCCAATGAATCAGACTGGCTTCTGTATTTCCTAGTTGGCGTGCATGAGGTCCACAGCGAGACTTTCACAGGACTTAGTTTTAGCTGTGGGAGTGATCATAAGATTACACTTACAGCTGGATGCTACTCCTCCAGAAAAATGCATACAGGATGAATACATGTTTATTTTTTGTCGGAAGGTCAGAGAAAAGATTAAATTTAGACTTTCTGTGCCTCAAAAGAATGTTTTTAGCATTTCACACTGTTACATACATACTGTGTGCTGAGGTCAATAATCAGACAGTGAACCCTCCTAATGAGTCCTCCTGTGGTGACCTGAAGTCACACAGGTGTGAGCCATTAGCTGAGTGGTTGATGACCTGCTACCAAGCTGGTGTGCAGCCTTAAAAGGCTGTGAGCCAGTTGTGTTGCACAGCACTGTGTTGGTTTGGATGTACTGTTCAGTTATGGAGGCATCTCATGGAGGGAGAGGTTCCACAGCTCACAGTGTGGCAGTTTTATTGTTCCTGTGCTCGTTTGCTTTCACTTCAACTTGTTTTAGTCTGCGTGAGTTGAGCCGCACAACTGAAGCAGATGAGACGGCTGGTGAAGCTGCGGTGCTGGGAAGCGTTCTGTTTAATGGAAAGGAGCTTGTTAAGTCATTTAGTGATGTCTACCAATTTGAAGACGCTGGTAAGAATCTACTGGTTACTCTTGCTTGCTCTTTACCTATGATATTAATGTGACTGTGATCCTCTTTCTTGAAGAAACATTGCAGCAGGCGTCGCAGCTGGAGACTGACGTGGCTGAAGCAGCATGGACGGGTTTGAACGCCTCATTGATTTGTGAAGAAACCAAGATGACACTGAAAGCCTCTGGGCCTGCTGCAGCTGAGTTACAAGTCGACTTGGGTATGATGAACTGATTGTACCTGTAATCTTAAAATAGTTCACTCAACAATGAGTTACTGGTTTCTCTCTTCTCCTTCCAGGTGATGCTCAACCTCTACCTCTGAACCAGCTTCCTGAAACTTGTGGATACTCGATTCAGCAGGATGCACTGGACCTGGTTTTAGTCGTCCCTTTTGATGGCTGTGGTGTGACTCAGAAGGTATGTGTATCCATAATTTGACAAGATGGGTATGGTGGATGTGTAGGTTAGCTATTTGAATGTAATGTGTAGTGTAAAGTTCTTGGCATGATGGATTTTGTCTTTTTCAGGATCAACATTACGTGTTACCATTGGTCTGGCAGGAAACTCCTGTTGATCTGAGCTGCCCAGATTTGAGGAGCCCTGACTCGACATCTGGTCCGACTGTCGCAGTGCCAGAGCAACAGCCTCTGGATTCTGGCTCCGTGAGCTCTCGTCTCCGACGGACCAGCGATCCTTATGCCCACATGCATCCCCACACTCATAAAGCTCAATCGTATTCCTCCTACTACAACCCAGTGGTAGTGCCAAATCCCGGCCTTCCTGTTTTGCCTCAGCCAGTTCCTTTCAATGGTTATCTCTATCCGATCCCGTCATATCCGATCCCCTCATACCCTCCGTCATATCCGATCCCCTCATACCCTCCCTCGTATCCGACTCCCTCATACCCCCCTCCCGCATCTTGGTTTTCCTGGAATTCCTACCTTCAGTATCCCTCTAAACCCCTCTTTCCCCCAGCAGTTCACCCGGTCCCAGTAATTGACTATCCTGACATTGTTCACAACCCAGTCATCCAGTATTACTTTGGAAAGAAACCATATCTACCTGTAACAACTCCACCGCCATCATACTAACTGTACCATCGGTCAATGATGCTGTGTTCAATAAAGCCGTTTAATGGGAATTCTGGCTTGCTGTACATCTTTAATGGGGTTCTATTACACACAATGTAATGGAGTTGTTAGTCCAAGTTCTTAGGAGGCCTTTGTGACAACTCTTGAAAGGCTACCAATAGATATTTGGTGCTTGAATACAAATTCTTAGTGTTGAAATTTTTCATGTATGCCCAATCAAGACGTCCATATTCAAGAGTGTTCAAGGCAGGATGTGTTTTCTTCATTCCCCCCACCTTATAGTCTTGTCTTTAATTTAACGTACGTTCAGTGTTACTCCTTCGTCAATAAATGTAGTGTGTTGTAATGAGCATCAAGTTTCTCATCAATGGGTTTGGCTTTTGGTGATACCCACACCAGTGTCATTGATGGACACGAGTCTTCACCTGCTACTGAGTGATGGCGCTCCTAAAACATGATGTACAAAGGGCTTGTCAGTTCTGTTGCAAAGCTGTCTAGACTGGTAGTGTGAAAAGACTTCTGGTTCTCCTCAGTCACTTAGAATGTCAAGACCTTTAATGTGAGACATGGCACTAAGACAAGTGTTCAGAATATCTTGGAAATTTGAGTCTTTCGGCATCCTCAGATTGAACACTCATTGAGTTAGCTTCAGTCTGAAGACTCTAATTGCCCTGGCCTGATGGCCTTTTGGTCATTGAGTGTGATGGAATTAATTGTATTGGGTCTCCACTGAACACAAACAGTGCTACAGTTAACTTTTCAAGAGACTCCAAAAATGATAAAGCCTCAACTTTATAGACCAATTTTCTTGAAAATGACACTTTGTCTTATATCTGGAACAATACAGAAGTGATTCATATGTAAATCTTCCCAGAAAAAAGCTGAGTTCAAAGTTTTGAGATTTTTGCTCTAAAACTCTAAAACTGTACATTTTAGTCAGACAACGCTGTGAGTGTATCCAAACTGTGAATTCACTGACCCTAAAAGGCTGCAGCACAAACAATTTAGGATATAACTGTTTAGTAGATGGTTTTTGCAAGACATCCAAAGTGGTGTTCATGTGAGGTTTCACATGTCCATACATACTGAGGGATGAATAGAGCCGGGATTTCTGACTCTTTGAAGGGAGGCGGCCCGTGAGGAGCTGTTCATTTCAAAGAGCCGTTCAAAAGACTGGCTCTTTGACGAAACGACACGTGATCTTTATTAGAGACACCAACCTCATTAGTGTGGAGTCAGTCCGTTATTTTCAGACATTTCCCACTGTTACTGTTGGTTATGTATATCTGGCGGTTTAATTTGATGACCTGGATTTAAAAGAGATGTTTTACACATTACATTGTGGTTTACCTTACACGTCAACCCCAGAGAGGAGCTTCAAAATACTGCTATATGTCTTTTGAGCATTTTATGCTGTCTGTGTGTGTGTTTGTGTGTGTGTGTGTGTGTAGTCTTATTATTGTATAGATTTTTTTTCCTGTGTAAATTACATATATACATATATATAAATATGTGTGTGCATATATATATATATATATATATAAAATTTTAGTTTTTTGTTTTTTTCTGAGGCTGCTGTAACTCTGAATTTCCCAGTTTGGGATCAATAAAGTAACACTCTACTCTAAAACCTCTGCCAAAGTGTTCAATATGGTGTTTCAGTTTAACTGATTTCCTTGTTAACTGGTGACTGATTTCCAGCATTTCCTGCTGCTGCTAGAAGCAGCAGATGTTGAAATCAGGCTCATAAAAGGGCTGACATGGCTTTTTGTCTGGTTTTTAACATTGATCAGCAACAAGGATGTGAGAGAAACCCAGTCACCAATTAACAGGGAAACCAGTTATTCCAAAACACGAGCTCCACTCAGATTGTAGAAACCCCTCCTCCTTGCTGCATTCAGGTCACTGGAGCGTGCCGTGGAAAACTGAAATTCAGAGATGTCATCAGTCGTTCACATGAAGGCAGCAGTGACAGGCAGCTCAGATTCATAAGGCACTCAGGAGACACGTGAAGGAAGGATAATTTACACATAGGAATGGCTCTCAGTGAGCTGTGAACTGGTTCTCGTTCACTTAAACGAGCCGTTCAAATGAATGACTCGTTCATTGAACATCACACAACTAGTGCTGAGCTCAATAATCAGACAGTGAACCCTCCTAATGAGTCCTCCTGTGGTGACCTGTCGTCACACAGGTGTGAGCCATTAGCTGAGTGGTTGATGACCTGCTACCAAGCTGGTGTGCAGCCTTAAAAGGCTGTGAGCCAGTTGTGCTTCACAGCACTGTGTTGGTTTGGATGTACTGTTCAGTTATGGAGGCGTCGCATGGAGGGAGAGGTTCCACAGCTCACAGTGCAGCAGTTTTATTGTTTTTGTGCTCGTTTGCTTTCACTTCAACTTGTTTTAGTCTGCGTGAGTTGAGCCGCACAACTGAAGCAGATGAGGCGGCTGGTGAAGCTGCGGTGCTGGGAAGCATTCTGTTTAATGGAAAGGAGCTTGTTAAGTCATTTAATGATGTCTACCAATTTGAAGACGCTGGTAAGAATCTACTGGTTACTCTTGCTTGCTCTTTACCTATGATATTAATGTGACTGTGATCCTCTTTCTTGAAGAAACATTGCAGCAGGCGTCGCAGCTGGAGACTGATGTGGCTGAAGCAGCATGGACGGGTTTGAACGCCTCATTGATTTGTGAAGAAACCAAGATGACACTGAAAGCCTCTGGGCCTGCTGCAGCTGAGTTACAAGTCGACTTGGGTATGATGAACTGATTGTACCTGTAATCTTAAAATATTTGACTCAACAATGAGTTATTGGTTTCTCTCTTCTCCTTCAAGGTGATGCTCAACCTCTACCTCTGAACCAGCTTCCTGGAACTTGTGGATACTCGATTCAGCAGGATGCACTGGACCTGGTTTTAGTCGTCCCTTTTGATGGCTGTGGTGTGACTCAGAAGGTATGTGTATCCATATTAAGTTGATTAGATAGGTGGGGTGGATGTTTGCTTTTGTGATGGCCGTAACTTCAAACAAATCTGCAGTGTAGTTTTTGGCATGATGCATTTTGAGTTTTTGTTTTTCAGGATCAACATTACGTGTTACCATTGGTCTGGCGGGAAACTCTTGTTGAACTGAGCTGCCCGGATTTGAGGAGCCCTGACTCGACATCTGGACCGACTGTCGCAGTGCCAGAGCAACAGCCTCTGGATTCTGGTTCCGTGAGCTCTCGTCGTCTCCGACGGACCAGCGATCCTTATGCCCACATGCATCCCCACACTCATAAAGCACAATCGTATTACCCCTACTACAACCCAGTGGTAGTGCCAAATCCCAGCCTTCCTGTTTTGCCAGTTCCTTTCAATGGTTATCTCTATCCAATCCCCTCGCAGCCGACCCCCTCATACCCTCCCTCGCAGCCGACCCCCTCATACCCTCCCTCGCAGCCGACCCCCTCATACCCCCCCTCTTACCCTCCATGGTATCTAATCCCCTCATACCCTCCCTCATATACGACCCCCTCATACCCCCTCCCATATCCTGGTTTTCCTGGAATTCCTTTCTACCCTCAGTATCCCTCTAAGCCCCTCCTTCCCCCAGCAGTTCACCCGGTCCCAGTAATTGACTATCCTGACATTGTCCACAAACCAATCATCCAGTATTACTTTGATAAGAAGCCATATCTGCCCACAACAACTGAAGCTCCATCATACTAACTGTACCGTCAGTCACTGTGATGCTCTGTTCAATAAAGCTGTTTTAATGCAAACTCACTTGTTCTTATGGGTTTATTCTCACATTTGTAAGCGTTGTGCGCAGTCCAGTTTGTTTTTACATGACATATTTGGTCCATGTAAAGATGAGTGATGGTATTTGTTACTGGAATTGCTTAATCAGAAATTGCTGCTGCAGTTTTGCAGGAATGCATCTTGTACATGTTTGAGATTGTCTCCTTTCATGAAACTGGTGTTGAAGTGATGATTTGTTGGGTTTGAGTAAATTCAGGAGGTCACAAAAAAACTGGAGTCTAACTTCCTATGGGCTCTCACCCAATTTGACCAGTGGTGACATTTATAGCTCAGTGTAGGCAATTGTTCTAGACTACATGGTGTCCTAAAAAAGAGCTGTGGTAACTGGAAAACCTGAGTTCTCAACTGTGGCTTCCTTTTAATGTCTGATGGATCCAATCCTGACTAGACTTTAAGACATTTCCCCCAGGTCAGTACTTCATAACCAGATCAAGCTCTCAAAACAAGCTTTATACCACAGGACTTTCAGGTTGCTCTTATTGAACCTTCTTAAAAAGCGTCTGTCTTGATCCAATATGTAAGGGTAGTCCATTTACATTGAAGCCTGAATGAGCTGTAATTTTCTGCCTCTCAGATAAAATTCACTTTCATATTTATTCCATAAACACTGCAGGATTTCCAACCTTCTTCAAACTGTAAACAGTGTGTTGCCTTCAAGAACGGTGATTATCAAAAAATGTGGTCGGATATCATTGATGTGCAGTGACTGATCAGTGAAGTGTTAAGAAATTATCAAAAATAAGCAAAGCAAGATTAAAAGTCATCAATTTTATTTACAAAACCTGAAAAGGATCATATTCATTCACTCTCTGAGCCGCTTATCCTTTTTCAGGGTTTTGGGGTGCTGGGGAGTCTATGTAAAGATCTCTCTCCAGTCCAGAAACACTCTGTCCAGTGATGCTGGTTTGAACAAGTGTGTGTTATTGGAGTGAATTGAAACATTAGGCAGTCCAAGACCTTTTATTAAAATTCAATTCAGGATTTTCAAAGAGTTGATGATAATGAAGTTACACAATGAGGGGTTTATATGAGTACTGTGTGCCAAAAAAGAGTAAAGCTTGGAGGGAGGATCTTTAAACTCACATGGCTCACATTTTAACCAAAGTGGAGAAGCCTCAGCTAATTCGTCACTGGGGAGCGCCATCGCCAAGAGGCATGAACTTTAGCAGCCCAGTAGTCGTGTTTAAATACAGGAAAGGCTGAGGCCACCCTGGTCTGTGCTTTTTCATATGAGGTCTGTCTGCTCAAATGAAACACAATTCATTTAGTCCATTTGTTGGAAAAACAAAAAAAAAGCAAATAAATGGGGAGGTTTTGAAATAGGTATAAAAATAGGTATAGGTATAAAAGGAAATAAGAAATAGGTATAAAAGCATCATATTTACAATGTTGATGTGAACAATCATTGAGAGTGGAAGTGATTTTCATTTCATAATATTTAATTTATTCATAATTTCCAAAAAGTTACATTTAAAATGAAGTTTAGGATTTCTATGCATATTGAGCCACAAGTGAGATGAGTAGCAACCAATTCAAATGGCAGAGATTTTAAGAATGCAGATGAAATCACTGGCACACAAATTCAAAAGAGTTTCGAGATGATCAGATTTTACACCATGGCTCCCTGGAAGACCTCAGTGGCTCTGAAGCAATATCAACCAGAAGAGGGTAGAGAGGGTCACCTCGTCTCACGCCACGTTGCAGGTCAGAGGGTTGAGACTCGTCTGAATTTGTAAGAATACAAGATACTGGATTGGAATTAATTATTTTGACCCACTCTGTAAAGGCCATTCAGTCTGGTCAAATGCTTTCTGGGCAGATTTCAGGTTCAGATTTCAGTTTATTCATTTGTCCCTTGCAGGGCGATTCAGTTTGCAGTACCTTCACATTCGTACATAACATAAATATATAAGACAACATAAAAGCATAACAGACCTGGGTGCATAGTTAGCTCCAGTACAAATAAGTAACAGATCAGCAAGGTGGACCCATGAAACCAAGCTGTGAGAAACATTCCAGACCGGTAAGTAAAAAATGACAGACGACTGTCAGCAAATATACAGTAGTTTCATAGTAAAAGCACACAGAAATCGGTAAACATGCTATTACTTCCTCTTCTCCTTGGTGTTTAAAGCGCGGCTGGAGAGAGGCACAAAGGAGAATTTATATCTGTTTTTAGTAGCTAGAGGGACGGTGAAGCGGAGGCCAGAGGGAAGGAGCTGATACTCCTGATGCAGAGGGTGGGTTTCGTCTCTGCGAATGTTCTTGGCTTTCTTAAGCAGCTGAGTGTTATAAATTTCCTCCAGGCTACTGAACTTCACCCCGGCTACTTTGGAGGCAACGCGCACAATTTTCCCTAAGGAGTTTTTATCCTTGACAGTAAGGTTACCGTACCAACACAGGATACAGAAGGAAAGAACAGACTCGATAAAGGCACAGTAAAACATTTTCATCAGGCTTCTGTCTACCTGGAATTTGGCGAGCTTCCTCAGACAAAATAGGCGCTGCTGACCCTTTTTACAGAGCATGTCACAGTTCACATCAAAATTTGAGCGAGTTATCTATTATAGTGCCCAGATATTTGCAACTGCTCACCAGTTCAACTCCCTGATTGTGAACGACACTGTGATGTGGAACCTGAGTGGCACGTCTACAGTCAAGACAGACTTCCTTTGTTTTAGGAACGTTGATCTGTAAATCATCATCAAGACATAATACAGGGATTTAAGCATCTTTTTATGACTATATAATGTATTTAAAGGAAGGGGCTGCACGGTGGCGCAGTGATTATCCCCCTTGCCTCACAGCAAGAAGATCCAGGGTTCAAGTACCAGCCGGGGCTCGGAGAAGGCAAGCACGACCAAGATGTTTCTCAGGTCTAAAACTGCAGATTTTAAGAGTAAAGGACCTTGGTGCTGGGGTGTACCAGTTAATGATTTCATTTAATATCAAGTTGGAGTCCTGGTTGTGTTTGGGGAGGGACTGCATGTTCTTCCTATACGTGCATGAGACTTTCTCGAACTTTATTTTGAACCCACAGCCTCTTCATTTGTAATAATCCCTAAATGCTTTCACACTTTGTCTAGAGCACTGTGGAGGACCAGTAAAACTTTTTACTGGGGCTTCATCTGGTGGACAATTGAAGAACTACATGCATCAGCCAGTGGATGAAAGGTAAAGAAAAGAATATTAAATCCTCCTCTTGTATTTTTGACCCATTCCAGACCGGACCTGATCGTGTCTGGGAGGTAGAGCCATGTATCTCATTAAGACCACGAGTGAAGAAAATGACTGTTGTGACTGTTTGTAATGTTCATTTAATACAGTTTTGAGGAGTTTGTTGCGAATTTTAGAGGGCTTTTTGGTGTTGTTGTTGCTGAGCAAAAAAGACAACTTCTAAATTGTCACATTGATGAACAGGTTATAAAGCAATGTTTTTATTTGCACTTTATTGAAATTTTATTGATGTTTTTTATTTGAGACTTTTACTATTTTTAAAATGTTTATTTTATTGCCATAGAATTTTACTTATAAGAATTTCAGTCCTCAGTTTTTTTGAGTACTCTAGATCTAAATTATTTGGTATTTCTGACTATAATTGCTCTTCTGTTCCGTGTTGCTTTAGTCTGGTCTTCAAGGGATCCTGCATGTTTTAGTTTTCTCCCTGCTTCAATCTGATGTAATATCTTAATCATGCTTTTTTAAAATCTCGAGCCCTCTTTGCAATCAGGCTTGTTGCAACTGAGAGAGACCTGAGACATGCAGGACACCAGACCTGGAGGACCAGGATTAGAGGACCAGGACTGAGAATCCTGCAGGTTTACATCCGTGAAGTAAAAAAAGAAAAAAAAAAGTCTTTGAGATTATTGTGGTTTCTCAAACTAATTCTACAAGGTTTCAGCTTGTTAAACCTGATCTGGAGGCCAAATAGTCTGATGAATATGTTTTTAATTCCCAGAAAAACCACTAGATGGCGTGTTAGACATAGAAATTTGCCCCTGACGTGGCAATTGCTCAGATTAGGAAAGTGCAGCAGCACAAAAGCAGTATAGCAGCTGAGCTACTCTAATTATAGATGTGGTTTCTGACTGATTTATACTGAAGGTGAAGCAAAAGGCGCAGTCTGATATCTCAAACTGCACGTGCTTTCTTTCCCCCTCTCCTTCCCAGCAGATAAACTCTGGCTGCACGCCAGTCTGTCTCTGGAGATATGAAATGAAAGAGTATTTTATTAACTGTAGGAGCTCATCTGGGATCGAGCTTTCCTCACTCAGGTTTCTGTGTGACTGGAACCTGTCAGTGGATTAGTCTCTGGTTTAAAATCAATCTATTTTTGTTTCATAATATCTTTGGAGCATTATGTATTTACCCTGAAATCAAATGGATTAGGGATTTTGAAGTGTTCAGAATCCCCGTCATTCTTAGTTAGATTTCCCTTCATCTTTAAAAGCCTTGCAGTATTTGAACTTTTCTTCCAGCTTTGCCATTTTTTTTTTTCTTTTTTGACACTCCGGTCTGGAAACTAGCTCAGAGCTGCTTTTATTATGATTTTTCTTCTTTCATTTTCCAGAGACTTGTTGGTATTGTACATGTGGTTTGTCTGTTTGAGTAAAAGTCAAAAACCAAAATACTTTGGCTTCATAACTGGAGCGATTTTGTTTTTTCGGTCTGGTTTGAGTGAAAGAAAATCAAATCTGACCTCAGTTATTGTGCTATGTGTTTTCAATTGGGTCTGTTGATTTGTAAAAAAAAAATATATATATATATATATATATATATATATATATATATATATATATATATATATATATATATATATATATATATATATATATATATATAAAACTTTCCTGCTCACTGTGCCTCAGCGTTCTGTTGGGCTACTCCCTCTAAATTTGTTGTGTTTTTAATTCAGGGTAACTTGGGCTGTCCAGTTTTGTTTGATAGCTTCTGTGATAACCTTCTGTGAGAAGCCATCAGTCACAGTACATAATAGGATAATCTGACATGAACCAACACGATCAAGCTTAAATCTGTTTATTTTCTTAGTTGTGCCTCAAAAATGAAATACGTCTGACATTAAATGTAGCTCTTATTCTGTGTCATTTCACTGAGGTAAATGTAAATACAGATTAATGCTAATGCTGCAGTAAAACATCTTAAACAGGGGTTAAGTGAAACAGTAAACCTAACTGGAACAGCGGAACGTCTCCACCTCTGGTTTTGCATTAACATTAAGGCTCCCTGAGCATGACCCTTGACCTCCTGCTGCTCCACCTGTGTGCAGAACTAATTTCTTCAATTACACAAAATTATATATATATTCAGAACTTTTCTTTTTGTGTGTGTTAGAAATACACAGTGCAGCTGTGCAGATGTTCTGATGGCAAACGTGCTGATGGCAGATTTTTCAGGTGTCAAAACAGCGGCGACGCTGCGCCACATCTTTCAAAACCCTTTGTACAAACGCAACAGCACAGCAGCATCCGGGGGTGAAAGTCCCATTGACCTCAGACATGTGGGAGGGGCCGCCGCCAGGAATGATGGACCTTCAGCTCAGGATGCCACGCGACAGCGCTGCCGACGCTCTGCGTGAGGCATGGGAGAGATAAAGCCCAGCAGGCATCTGTGGAAGGAGGCGATCACCGTGCTCCATATAATGTCAAACTGTGAGTCACCGGTGACCTTGCAACCGTGACATTCCGAGCGCCGTCAGAGGCGCCTAATGGATGCTAATCGGCGTCATCCTGTGTAACGCAGTACAGTGTCATTACAAATGTCTCTGAAAATAAAACCATTATTATTTTCTGTCATTTCAAGGATGTGAGTCACATAATGTTGATAAAACGCAACTAAAAGTGCAGCACAGTTCACACCGGAGTGTGTATTTAACTGAATCCTCACAGCTTTACATTAAAGCTTGATGAACTTTAATGGTATGGAGTAAAGTGGAGTATTTGATACGGCTGCAGAGCGCGAGAAAGAGAGAGAGAGAGAGAGAGAGACAGCTTGGACTTCATTAAAAAAAAGGAAAAAGAAATTCTGCCAAACTGGCATTACTGCAGCTCTAACTACTTCCATCTGTCTGGAAACCTCCTCTCAACGCATGACTCACTGCCTCGCTGATCCCGGCTACTGTGAGCCACTTACTGTAAGCAGAGAAGAAAAGAGACAAAGCTCGCAGACTTTTGGAGAGAAAATCTGGAAGTTTTTCGACCTGCCTCCCACACACGCTCACACACGCAGCCGCAGCACATACTGCAACACAGCGAAAGGCCACATTTCTCACACAGCCAGGCTCCACAACTGGACAATTAGTCCTGGAAAGAGCTGAGTGGATCCATGTGTTGTTTTGTTGGGAAATATTTGCCTGAAATCTGCACTTTCTCGCCCAAATGTGATGAAGGAGCTGCATTCATGCAACATATAGTCAGTGATTGTGTTTCTTTAGATACTTCAGAGTGCTTCAGGTTCTCCAAAAGCCACGCAGCTTTTGAAGATCGAATTAGGCCTCGAATTCCAGGAATTCCTGGCAAAGTATGATCCGTTTTCACAGAGTTTTTGCTGTCTTTCTTTCTTTCTTTCTTTCTTTTTTTTGTATGAAAATACTCCACAGACTCTCAAGTAGTCCCCGTGACACTGTCTCTGAACTCTCTGGATTTAAAGCAAGGTCTTTGTTTGCTTATTTCATGTCCAAATCAATCATTAAAAACAGATTAAATAGTTCTGCTGAACATCTGGTGAATCATGAATTCCTTCCAGTCAGTTCTCTTGATTCATGGCTTCAAAATCCGAAAGAAAAAGAACAAGATGTGCTCCTGCAAATGAAGTCACAAAAAGAAAAAAAAAACCTGTTGATTTTCAGACATCAGCCCGATGCAGTGACACTCAGTCATGCCTGCAATCTTTTAGAGAAACCCAGAGAGGAATTAATGCATCTAATTTAAGCAGTTTTGTTGAATTGTGCAATTTTATTTTTCAGTTTAATGCTTTTCCAATCTGTTTTCCTTTAGTTGAAAATGCAATGAAGGGTTTTTTTTTTTTTTCAGGGATGCACCAATTCTGATACCAGGACCAGGTACGGGGTGTGGTACTCACTGAGGCCGTGCAGGTGGTTCATGGAAAAGCATAGCCTTCAAGAATCATTTGCATGTGGGCTATTAGACTTTATGGTGTTTAATAAGTCCTGATATCTGTAGGTAAAGGTTGGTTCTCAGCCTTTAAAAAAGCGTATCGGTGCATCCATTTGAACTGCAAACGTCCTTCAATTTACTCTCTCTATTTCCCAGGATTTTTATTAATAACAAATTAGGAATTTTGAATAATTCTCTGCTTGGATTTCCTCCACACAACCAGGAGCACATGCACACATGTTTCCATCTAACTCCTGTCCAACGCACATGTTTTTCTGTCCCGTTATGTTCACATCCTGTCTTTTTCTCTGTCACAAGCCTTGTCCTGATTTATTTCTCCCAAGAAAACGAGTCTCCTCATGATCTCCAGCCCTCGGGTGCTAAATCCAAACCTTCAAAAAGCAGTTGGTGACCGTGTAGAAGACGCTCAGCTCTTTCCTCTAAGACTCCTCATTTAATATTTATAGCCCGGGGTATGGTTGACATTCCATTTTGTGCAGGGAAAGCTCTTTGATTTTTTTTTTTTTTTTTTCTGAATGTTTTCCAAGCACCCATGCTGTATGACAAAGGCTCTTTTAATATCAGAAATCCAACATACTGGCTTAACTTTGGCAATCCACTCTCGTCCAGGGTTGAAAATAATCCACAGGCCGACACAATCCACAAGCAGTTCTTTATATGTTTATTAATTTATTCCGACAAGAAGCCCTCAGGCCAGCAGCAGTCTCGCATTGATTTATCCGTGTCCTGAGCAGCTTTAATCGGTATCTGTACATTACCCATGCATCACACGTGAAGAAGTTCATGTTTTCTGCAGCTCATCTTAACTCTGCAGGCTTTCCAGCTCTTTGTTTGGGTTTTGTCAGACCACAACATTCCTGTTTGTCTTCCCTCTCACAACCCCACAGCTCGATGCTTTCCAGCTTCAACTGGCAGCTGCATTTCAACACAAAGTTAAAAAAAATAAAAAAAAAAGCAGCTGTGAATGCATGCAGTCAGTATGTGAAAAAGAAAAAACTGGAAGAAAAACTAATCTTGACTTAGATTTATCAAGTAGAAGTGGGTTCACTTCAGGGTGGAGTTTGCATGTTCTCTCCTTGCATGGTTTCCTCCAACTTCCTCTTATATGCAAGTTATGGAGGTGAATAAGTTGTGTGCATTTTGATGAATGAAACCACCGTTCAGAGTTTTCAAGTGAAAATGCAAACTTTCCTTATGTTTCTGGTGTTGGTTTGGTGTTCAACAGTGGTGCATACAACTCGTGTCACGGTGGTGAATAGTTGTTCTGGTCATGCCAGTGAACGTGTACAATAACAAACAAGGCCACCTTCAATGTGCCATGACTTTCAAGTCCAGATTCCAGACTGTTTTTTTTTTTTTTTGTCCATATTAGGTGTTTTCTAGTGGAGTGTCTCCCCTCATAACACCCAGTTTGTCATCTGTAAATGCGAACATTGTCTACTTCCATTGATGTCTGGTATAGTGTTCTCTACGGACGTGTGTGTTGTGTCTTTACAGCAACAGTGGTCCAACATGCTAGCTGCACCGTATTCAGAGTTTCTGCTATTGCTGTGCAAACGTGAAATTTTCCTGAAATGAAAACACATAAATTATGCTTTTTCACTTGAAACGTTGTTGTGTAAAAGTTGCCTAAGTGACGAGAGCTTGAACTGAGTGAATCGATCTTCCTGCAGCCGTCATGATGAAGTTCCCACACAAGATGTGGAGAATGACGGAGACCTGCGGCTGCCATGAAGCACAGCAAGCATCCTCCTGTAAAATATCATTCCCTCACTTATACATCTCTGCGCTCACATTAAATTAATGAATAGCTTTAATGAGTGATGCTTTATTTAATAGAAAGAGAACTCTGAGAGCTTGGTACTGAGTCTGGGTGCAATTCCTGCTGGCCTTCACTCAACACTAATGCAAACATGCAGTTTTTCCAGGCGGCTCTTGCAAAGCGATGGAGAACTCCTTCGAGATGAAAGCTTTTCGGTCCTTTTCAGGTTCTTCGTCGTGGGTATTTCACTTCCCTCCCTCCTGCCTTTGGACTGACTGTGAGCGTGTCGGGGACTGGGGGAGTCCTCCAAAGTGTGTTTCTGCTTTTTTCCCATCGTCTGGGATGCTGGGACCAGCTTCAGAGCCCCCGCCTGGATGCGGCACCGCGGGATGAAGCGAGTGCTCTGAAATGGTTTTATCGACATTCCACAAAACTAAATTGCCTCTTATATGCTGCAGCAAGGCACATAAACAAAACACAAAATAACACTCAAATTGTTTTTATGACTTCGGAGCAGAACGCTGCACTGCTTTACATCAATCTCAGATATTTAACCCCTTCATGAGGCGAACCTGGAGGGACAAGCTGAAGACTTGAGCACATACTCACACTGTACGCACACAAACATGACCGGATGGGGGAATGAACTGTCAATTCCCCGGATTGGAGAACGCCAACTGTAACACCACTTTAGGGATCCTTAAACAACTTTCCACCAATCAGATGTCTGGAAGTGCAAAACTGACCATAATCAGACAATCACCATGTCTGGTCTGAAATGATCTCTAAATAGATCGCATTTGTCACTCACCGGATTTATGTAAAAGATTATACAATCTTTCTGCCACATCCTACACATCACTGAGCATGACGCGTTTTTAAATGTTTTTTTTTTTTTTCTCTCTCTGCAAAAATGTAGATTCCCTTGTTAATGACTCACCAGATGCTTTTGGCACAAGTTTGAAATTAATCATACTGTAAATTCACTATTTGTATGCTCGGATCATTTCTTCAAGAAATACAGCAATCAGATGTGGTGCTGCACAAACATGAAGTGGAAAACAATTTATGAAAACAAACACATTTTTTTTAAATTATGAGAAGTTTAGTATTAGACACATTGTCATAGATTTACACATTAGAATAAAAAGTGTTACTGTAGCATGGACCATTAAATTTAAGGACCAAGATGTCTTAAAAGAGGGATTGTCTTTATAAATACACCACCAATGTGTCTGTACGTCTACTTAAAGAGAATTAGTACTTTGTCAACTCTGCTCATGATGCATTATGCTGTGTAAACAGCCGTCAGTCCCCACAACATGAGTAAGACACACACACGCTGAAATTCTTTTGTCAGGGCTCCAGTGATGGATAAATCCTGTGAGCCTTCCCTCTGTCTCTCAGCTCCATGTTTCTGGCAGACTGCTGACTCATGCATTCTGCTTCTCCCTCGCGCTCTTTCTCTCCATAAACTCAGTCTGTGGCCTTTTCCTTCGTCTCCTCTTCCTTCTTACACAAGCGATTCTCCGGAGTTTGAATAATTCAGTGGCGTTTTCTCTCCTTGTGACCCCTGCGTGGGCGTGAGTGTGCGCGCTCACGTCGCCAGTATTACCGTCGTCGTACATGTTGCTTAATTTTCATGTGGGTGTGTTTATGTGTGTGCGACTGGTCTCGCTGTTGGGAGAAACTGTGTAATTGCCTCGTGCTGTCGCTGTATAGTTGGCTAAATCTCATAATGAGAATAATGCCTGCTGTGCTCGAGCTCCAGGCACTGAATTCAGTGGGGAAAGTTGGGAATCAACATTTTACAGGCGTTTGCTGGATATCTGGAGATTTATATACAGTTTTTAACATATGTTCACGTGGTTTTAGGGATCTGTGGGTCCAGTTTTTTTCTGCATAGCTCCCTTGATGGTTGTCAGCTGTGAGTGGTTAGTGTCTCCTCTGAAGTGTGTCGAAATGTCTTCTCTCGTGTTTTTGTCAGTACGTCTCTCTTTTCAGCCACAGCAGCAGAGTCTTGTTCCAGTTTCTGATAGTTTGAGGTTTCATTACTTCTTCCTGACCACTTTCTTGGATTTCCCATGTCTCACTCTGTGAGATCCGTCCATCTATCCATCCTGACTCAATCTCAAATTCATGTTTTTGGACCAGAGGACCTGGTTACCTCCTAAATGCATGTACAGGGTGAACGTGCAACAGAAATGTCCAGACTGCAATGGAACCAGGGAACCTTCTCACTGCATCGTCAGCAGATATTAATTCAATTAAGTCAAATTAAACAACCACAGTTGTTAGTAAAAGAAACACCGAGTCTGTATTTTCTCTTCCTGCAAAGAAGAGAAACATTTGTTCCAGAGTGGACTGAGAAACAGAGTTCAGATATTAAACAATGAACTCCCGTGTGGATTTTAATGGCCATCAAACTGAGAGCCCAGTGGACGACACACCGGAGGGAGAAGGCTGATCGACTTTTTATTGCCTCAAAACAGAGAAAACTGATTCTGATTCGATGCCAGCTCTTTTTTTTTTTTTTGTATTTGCTCACATTAAGTTACATAATTAAGATCAGTTATTATTCTTAACAGCTGATTTTCAGATAAAACGGTTCATGTGCACATGATGATGATTGTCGAACTCAAGTTTATTTATGCGAATTGTCTGTAATTTATGAACCGGCTGGAGATCTCCCTGCCAGAATCCTTCCTGCTGGTACAAACCTGGTCGTCTGTTTGTTCTCTAACAAGAATTCTCTTTGTTCATATTGTGTGGATGATTTAATGCATTTAATTCTAAATATCAAAAATCCAACAATCTCATTTTTAAAGTAATTTCAGTAGTTTAACTTTGTACAAATGTTCCATGTTTTTGCCTCATCTGTGGTCACTCCAACAATTTCTGATAGAAAATGCCTGAATAAGTTATGACAACAAATGCAGGTACATATGTGGAGACATAGACTCACACACCCATCAGCATTTGCAGAATAAGACTTCTCGTCTCAACAACTTTGGGCAACAAATCAGCCGGAAGATCAATCAGAAGATGACGCATCAAAGACAACATGAAGGCCGCCGTCGTCCGATGGAGACGGAGATAGAGACGGATCAGACATGCTTTAAGGAGAGCAGGGCGGATTCACCATCACAGCTCCACATTAGACACCAGAGAGGAAACACAAACGGGGAGGAGCCGAGAGCGGCAGGCATCGCACTGAGGATGGAGAGCTGCAAACCCTCAAACACGCCCTGAGAAGCATCCAGAAGCTGGCGAAGAAGAGACGGAGCGTCGACCCTTTGTTGATGTCCTACATGCCTGACGGCGTTCACGAGTGAGTGAAGGAATCAGCACGCAAACACACAAGGTCATGTATATTTGATAATGATGAAAAAGACGATTATTGCGTCTTATTTAGAAAGAATATACTTAAACATCCTTGTAATTTCTTTGTGTTTTTGAAGCCATTTACAGAAAAAGCTCAGTTTTGCGGCTGTGTGTTCATACTACATACCGTCAGAAGCGGCTTCGCTCATGGATGATGAACATTGTGCTCTGCCATTATCAGCATACACTCGCACACAGGCTCCCATACTGTTAGCACGTGACTGGGAGCCAAACAAAGAGCGAGAGAGAGCGAGAGAGTGACAGAGAGCAGGCATGAAAGTGAGTCTGTGTGTATGTCTGGACATGTGAGTGTCCGTGTGAGTTAGCGTTTCTGTCCGCAGCGTTTGCTCTGCAGCTCAAAGGGCCGCGACGTATTCACACACCCAGAATCCCTCCTCCCCAGAAACACTGACCCGTGGCATTCCTCCACATCCTCCCCTCTTCCTCCCGTCACGTCACTTGTTCTCCTCTCCTGATCGTCAACAACCAGAGCAGACGGTCACCACAATGCAGCGGCGTGCTCCCAACACCTCCGCAAAACGCCTGGCTCTCAGGCCTTCTCTCGTGCGCGTCTGAACTCAACGGAGCAGACAGATCGCGGTCACGGCTGCCTAAAAAAGGGGCATTTCTCTGCCCTCGGTCGGCAGGAGCTTTGGCTCGTCGAACGGGCTGACACCCAGGGTGCAAGCTGTTATAATCAGCTCCCGTTTAGCTGCTTTAAACAGACAGATCCCACCTGCAGGGAGGCAAACCTCAGGAGGCTGAGCTGCACGCTGCTGTGAGGATGGAGGGACGGAGGCACAGATGGATGCACAGACTGGTGGAAGGAGACTGAAACCATCCCCCTGCTCCAAGGGAGCCAAGTAAAGGCAAACTTAAGGTGACGAGAGAGCTCCGTATTGTGTTGCCGACCGTGGGAACTGTGGTGTTATGTAACCTCACACATACTCAAAGTATATGTATATATATATATATATATATATATCTACAGAGTCACAGAGCCCGAGGCGGTGGCTCAGGGGCTGAGTCGGATGGACCCCTCGCTTGCTAACGGGACTTCTTAAGTGCTCCTGCCATCAGCATTTCTGCCTCTTGCATAACAGCCTCTCCGGCGCCGAGAACCCAGAGAAAACACGTGATCACTAAGAGGGTTCCTTCTGGCTGAGGGGTGATTTCTCATTCCCTCTCTTCCCCTCTTCCTCTTCCTCTCTCTCTCTCTCTAGTCCAACAAAAGGGGTTTTTCCTTCACAGCGATTGAACCATTAACTTAACATGCTCAGGGACAGCAGCTCCACAGAGGATAGCCACAAATACGAAGTGTATAAAGAGAGGGTAATGCTTTTGGGGGCCAGCGTTACTGCCTATAATGTGATCTTCGAGGAATATGATAATGATTGAATATAAATTAGCCTTTGGGGACAGCCGGGATAAACAACATCTGAGGAGCTGGGGAACAAAAGCAAGTGCAGCCCGTCGTCACGTTCACATACAGTATATAATGTGTACATACAGAGGGAAACGCCGCCCACGCGCTCCCCTACACCGCCACGCTCATGTTCCTGTGCTCACAGAGGTGAAAAGCAGGGAGGATGTTTAATGCATCAATTAACACACACACAGACACACTAACACACACACACACACACACACACAAACAAAACAAATGAGAATCAGGGTTTTGCTTCCATGCTGCACCTCAGTTTCCACAAAAACGCTATTTTGTTCGATAAATGTGAACATTAAGATAAAATTTCTAGAGGAAAAATTCTAAGGATTCAAAGAAAACAAAACTTCGGAAGGCAAGTTAGAAGAAAAATACTCCCACTCACCTACAGACGCACATTAACACACACAAACACGCACAACGTGTGTCATTGTTTGCTATATCATCTGTTGTTTGCCTTTTTTTTTCTTTTCTTGTTTACACCATATTTGCCCCCCAACAATTACATGAAAAATACACAATTCTTTAATGCACATCCACCGGCCTGCAAAAGTGTTTCTACTGCTTGAAGTTTTCCACATTACAGCCACAAATGCATTCTTCTGGGATTTTATGACAAACCAACACAACTTGAAGAGGAAGGAAAATTATGCTTTTTTTTTTCTTTCTTTTTTTATAAAACACTAAAAAGTGTATCATGTTAAAGTCTTCCTCCACATGCTTTGCCGAATGTTTCACCGCCACTCCAGTCTCAGCTCCTTTGCGCTCTCTAACAGCTTTTCCTTTCAGCCTTGTGCAAACGGGATTTCTTCTTTTCAGTTTTTCCTCTGTACAGAAATTACAAGTCTCATTTTCTTCCCACATCATGTTGTGTTGATCACGTAAAGCCCCAATAAAATATGTTTACATTTGTTGCAATTAATAAAATATGAACATTTCAGGGGGGCATGAATAGGTTTGCAAGCCACTGTACATTAGTCTGTTAATATATTCTCTGTCACAAATAACTTTGGGCCACCATGCAAAACTCACTGCACGCACAGGGAGAACATGCAAACTCCACACAGAAAGGTTCAGCAAGCCTCACAGGGAGGAAGTCCCAGGCCATAGTGTGCTGGACTGGCTGTTCCATCTCCGCATTTAGAACAGGCTGGACTTGGTTTTGTGTCCTCTCATTGAAAAGCCTTTTTATTTTATCGTCAAAGTTGTTTTTGTTTGTTTGAATCCGTTTCTGCATCTTGTGTCCTTTTCCCACCTCACACTTGCTGCTTAAACTCCTTTCACACCATGTAACGCACCACTCTACACCAGCTGTCCATGCAGATGAAGCTGAGGTCTGGCGGTCTGCTCAGATCGGCGGCACAAACTAGAATAACCTCATTGGATTGTCAATATTCCAAAATGCATGTAAATCCGCAAAGATTCTGAGCACATTCATGAGATTAAAGCAAATCATATCCTTAAACTCTTGAATGTAAGGTGACATATAACATTTTGCATCTTTGGTGGTTTAACTGCATAACAGACTTAAAACTGTGCAGCTTGTTTGTTCATGCCGGCTTCTAAAAATTAGCTCACGTTCACTAGATTTGCTCTGTCTGTCTCATAATATACTTTTATTTGCAGTTTCCAATACAAATCACGATCACCATAATTCAAAAGAAGGTTAAAAGTGAATTTTTCTTCCTAACATTAAGTCGTTGAAGGCAGGCATATGCAGCTTGGTATTTCATGTTTCGTTTTCTGTGTTATTTTGAAGTCTGACTCTGTCTTTGGTTTGAGGCTCCTTGACTTCCCCTCCTGGTGTGTGATTGCTGGGACTGTATTCTTCTGGTGGATGTGGTTTTTCCTGTGTCTTCTGTGTGCTCTGGTTGTAGGTTTGTCTGTATGGGTCGCTCTCCACTGTTTCAGGCTGTGTTTTCCGTGTTTGGAATTCCCAGTATCTCCTGTGATCTTGGCTGTGATTGTTGGTTTTTGGTTAGCTTCAGTAAAATGAGCTTCTGTTCAACCGAAAGCGGTGTCCTGCACCCTGAGCAAACCTCCTCAGAGGAAATATAGCATTTAAGATTATATATTTTAAAACATTTCACACAATTTGTTTTGCTATTTCTACTTGGATGGGAGGCATTCAGTGTGGGGTATCCTTCCTTTGAAGGTGCCAGAGAGATTCAGGAGGGAAAATATGACGGTCAGAGGAATGCTACTTCCCATAACCATGTTAAAAAAAAAAAAAAAAAAAAAAAAATATATATATATATATATATATATATATATATATTATATATATATATATATATATATATATGTATATATATATATATATATATATATATATATATATATATATATATATATATATATATATATATATATGTATACATATATATATGTATATAGATAGATAGATAGATAGATAATAAAAATAAAATTTAAATAAAATAAAATAAGTAAATAAGTAAATAAATAAATAAATAGTTATTGGAAAACTGATGTAAATTGTCAAACATAATACCAGTTGGCCACGCCTGGTCGGCAAGAGGCTCCACTCTAACCAATAATAACCAGGAACATTTTTCTAAAGAATAGCAACACAACACAACACTGATACCTGAGCTGAGATATCAGTGATGCTGCCATGAAAATAACAAAATGTATCTTTCAAGCTGTGCAAACAGCATGAGTTTGCAAAAACATGCTCAATGCAACAGCCAGAGGAAAGGTTTTTTTTTTTTGGACATTTTGTACCAGAAAGTATCATTAGAATTGGTTTTATGTTGAGATTGTAGCAACTTTCTGTAACAAATGTTTGGTTTTGTGAAAATATAGACATTTTCATTATGTATAATCTGCACCACAACAAAGTCAATCTGTAAAGTTTTCATGGAAAGGATATTATATCTCTGTTTTAGTGTCCTCTCACAATGGAAATGGGCTGTCTATGGCCTCTGGAGTAAAATGAGTTTCACACCTCTGCTTTTTCACAAGAATAGGTCTGATTTTTATCCAAATAGATGTTAAAACATGGAGGAAATCTGACATTGATCCAAAAATTTCTTGTTTGAAATCAGTGAGATAAAGCATGATTTATATTTTAAAGCCTCCGTATAGATCTGACACAAGCGTGCATAGATCTGCTCCAACAGCTTGTCCACTATATTTATAGAACGATGCCGTTTTGTTGTCTTATGATAAAAATACATCACCAGTATCTTCCAAGAGCTTCATTAAAATGGTTCAGAGTCTGAAACAGACTGTAGCTGCCCGTAAGACATTCAGTAGCGACAATGTGCAGATTAGCCATCATCTGTTTTTCTGCACATGTCCGTCCTCCCCTCAAATCCATTTTCAGCCTCTCAGGTTCCAGTCTTCTTCTCACACTTTTCCTGCTCCGTCCTCCCTCCATCCTGCCTCCCTCCATACATTGTGGCTTATTTTATTCAGGATTGTTCTAAGCGGAGCGTCTGAACGGACAAAACGACTCCTTACAGGGATGTGAGGGGAGATCAGCACAAATCACTGCTAAAGAAGAAGTTCAAAGAGTGATGAAGCCTCCAGAGATTTGGTGTTGCCATGGAGATGAGTAATTCTGTGTGTGTGTGTGTGTGTGTGTGTGTGTGTGTGTGTGTGTGTGTGTGTGTGTGTGTGTGTGTGTGTGTCCACCTGATGTTTTGGGGAGGAATGAGCACGCCATGTGCACGCAGTGTGATTACAGTTCAAATTATTTTTTGAAGCAGTAATTAAAAAAATGACTGTATTTCTTGGACAAATGCATGTAAAAATAACCCACATATTAAACTAAAATCGAATATTTCAAGCTGATTTTCTCTTTGCAGTTATTAAAGGCTATCTTTAAAAAGCTCATCTCTTCTTTCTTTCTTTTTTTTGTTTTGGAGATAAAAACAGCAACTTGTGTGCAAACACCACAGCATCCCCATCATCTCCCATATTAACTCCTGCTTGCATGAATATTGTTCAAGCGTCACATGAGCCAGCTACCGACTGCACGTGCAGGGCGCACGGCATTGCCAGCGAGAGAGGAGGCGCATGAGGAGAGAGTGCGCATGACCGAGTGTAAACACAGACCGCCCGGTAACCGCGAGCCAGCATTTACACTGAGATTCACTTTGGATCAAAAACAATTTGGATTCCTCTGGAAAAAAAAACAAACAAACAAATAATCTCGATTCTTGGACATCTCGAGGAAGTTGTCAGCTGGGTGTCAAGCTGACAGCGGGGTTTGTTTTGGGTTTTTTCAGCACCGGACAGCTCTCCGCCTGGCACCATGAGCGCCGGTCGCAGCTGGAGGGGGGCGAGTGCAGAGAGCACGGCGGTCTCTCCTCAGCATCCTCCCCACAGGTGTCACTGAGCCTCGAGAGATGAGCATACCGGAGTTCCTCCTGGAAGTGTCCATTGTGGTCATATCTGTCGTGTCGCTGCTGACAAACTTGTCGGTGCTGCTATGTTTCACCCAGAGCGCAGAGTTGCGCTCCCACGTGCCAGGGGTCTTCGTGCTGAATCTCTCCTTCTCTAACATCCTCCTCACTGTCATCAACATGCCGGCCACGTTCCTCGGGGTGGCCCGGAGCTCCAAGCCCTTCGGGGACTCGTTCTGCCACGCCGTGAGCTTCGCGGAGACCTTCATCACCACTAACGCCATGCTGAGCATGGCGGCGCTGAGCATGGACAGGTGGATCGCGGTGGTCTTCCCTCTGAGCTACTCCAGCAAGATGCGCTACAGGGACGCGCTCCTGATCGTGGCTTACTCCTGGCTGCACTCGCTCACCTTTGCCCTGACTCAGCTGATGATGGACTGGGGAGGCTACAGCCACGCGTACGCGTCCTGCACGGTTCACCTGGGCGCCGGGAAGGCGCAGCAGCTGCGCGCGTACTCCGCCTTCACCGCGCTCTTCCACGGCAGCAGCTTCGCGCTCTGCCTCTTTGTCCTCTGCTTCGCCTACCTGAAAGTTTTGAGGGTGGCCAGGTCTCACTGCAAGAGGATCGATGTAATCACAGTGCAGACTCTCATTCTGCTGGTTGATATTCACCCAAGGTATGAACTGAATCTATCTATCTATCTGTCTATCTGTCTATCTGTCTATTTGATCCATGCAGTTCTATAACTTCATCCATATAATTTTAGGACTTCACAAATGTCTTGCAGTTCTTGTAGTTTCCTCTCAGCATCTTGTGTGCACGTGCGTGTGTGTGGACTGATTTTAAAGATCACCGTTTTGAGACGTTTAATTCTTTCAGTCTGACTAGAGACAGCTACAGAGCAAAAAGCATTGTCATATTAAAGATTGAAATCTGCAGCATTGATGAATAATGCGAGCTGAGCATTAATAATTCCCTCTGTTTGTCTGTCAGTGTGAAGGAGAGGTGTCTGGCCCAGCAGAAGAAGAGGAGGCAGCGCGCCAGCAAAAAGATTTGTATCTTCATCGGCTCCTTCATCCTCTGCTTCTCACCTTATGTTGTGACGAGGTAACTCATCAGCCCTGCTGCCACTTTTACACTTTTTAGTTTATGAAACACAAAGCTGCAGATTACTCTATATTACTATGGCTTTTGTTAAAGTCTTGAATCAAGATATACTTGCAGATGAGGGATTTTTTAACTCTATAGGAGGCCAGATAGAAGCATAAAATCCTTTTGGGTCGGGGGAATGTCTTTTTCCATAATGTTTTTAATAAGCATTCTTAAAGTAAAGGAATTAGTGATGGCTAAAACTAACAATTTTTTCATTAAAATATGCATTTTTAAAACTTACGTATATCATATACCTCTATAGTGTGGTATCAACCAACCAGCCAAAACCAACCAACCAACCAACTAACCAACCAACCAGCTAAACAACCAGCCAAAACCAACCAACCAGCCAACCAACTAGCTAACCAACCAGCCAGCCAGCCAACCAACCAATTAACCAACCAACCAACCAACCAACCAACCAACCAACCAACCAACCAACCAACTGACTAAGCAACTAAAAAAACAACCAACAAACCAAGCAAAAAAAAAACCACCAACCCAACCAACCAACCAGCCAAAATCAACCAACCAACCAGTTCAAAACAACTAACCAACCATCCCACAAAACCCCCCCAAAAAAACCAACCAACCAACCAAATCAAAAACAACGAACCAACCAACAACAACAAAAAAAAAAAAAATCAACCAACCAACTAGCCAGCCAGCCAGTCAGTCAATCAATCAGTCAAAGTATTTTTTCCAGCAGTAATTCTACCGTCACTCTTGAAACCTTCAGATCAGGGACTTTCAAAGTTCATAATGAAGACGTGCAGAAACATGAAGCAGATGCAGGGACATGCCTTCCCCAGCGTTTTTTCATAATACTACAACTAAGAATAGTCATGGTAATGATTATTTCGTGAATGTACACATTTTTAGAACTTCATTCCTCATGACTGCCTAAAAAAAACTATTGTAGTTTTTCTTTTTGTGATAAAGAAATCATCATTGCAGTAAAACAAACAGTGAATTCACTGTAAGTGTAATTCTAATGAGTTAAAGTCATAAAGTGATTTTTAATGCAAAAGCCGCAGATGCTTTTTTCTTCGTGTATTTCAAAAGCGACATTTGAAAGTCAATCAAAAACGACTCGTTGGCGTGAGATAAAGCATGGAGGAGGCACATTGTCTCACTCTTTAAAATCTCCCCTCGGAGATGGAGTGACTCATCGATTCTATACTGCACTGTCGTCACACTGTATGTAATCACCAGTAAGACAGTTTTTTAACAGCAGAAAAGTTACAGCGGATTGCATTAGATTCTTGACTTGTTTGTATCACTGCCAAAAAACTGCAGGAAAAACAGTTTAAACTGAGGATTGTATTGAGAATATATTATGGGGCATTTAACAAGCTGCACACAAACACACAAAAATAGATAAAATCTTCCCTCAATCTATTTATGTATGAGCTTCGTATCAGAGTTATTGCATATGGAAGAACCTCATAAAGCAGGTGTGTCAAACATAAGGCCTGTGAGCCAAAACCAGCCCGCAAGAGGCTCCAATCTGGCCCAGGAAATGATAAAGCAAACTGTGAAAGTTTCAAAGAAAACATTGATTTTTTTATTATTTAAACAAATTTATAAAGAGTAGCAGACACAACACTGATGCCCGAGCTGAAATATTACAGATGATCCAACGAAAGCTAGCAAACTATTATCCTCAAGGTCATGCTCTCAGTATGAGTTTGTAAAAACACGGATAATGCAATACTAAAGGGATTTTCTTTGAAATTTCACTGTATTTTGCAACAGAAGGTTTAAAATTAAAACTGACTTCATAATGAGATTGTAGTAAATTTCTGTAGCGATTGTTTGGTTTGAGATAAAAAATGGTACTTTCATCATGTATGCTCTGAAAAGTTTAAATTTACACGTTCTTTTGGTTCTATTTTACCTGTCCTGGGTTGTGTTCGGCCCCTGAACTCAAATGTGTTTGATAAAGAGCAAAAAGCAGAGATCTTTCTGGTGCAGTCTGATGGCCGTCTGTGTTAGAAATGTGAAACCTGAATGCGTTTTGTCCTCCGCCCTCAGGTTGGTGGAGCTGTTTCCGTCCGTGCACATCCCCCGGTACTGGGGCATCGCCACCAAATGCATGTGCTACGCCAAGGCTTCCAGCGACCCGTTTGTCTACTGCCTCCTGCGGCAGCAGTACAGGAAGGTTCTGGTCAGCATCATCGGCCGCGTTATGACAAAGGAGAAGTACTTCCTGTCGGTCCACAGCAGCAGCAGCATGCTGGACGCCACGGACGACAACTGTCTCGCCAGGATCACCTGACTTTGATGGGCTCAGTTTGAAATGTTTCAGTAATTCTGCCGTCCACGCAAGGGAGGTCAGAGGTCAGTAAGTGCAACGACGTGAAGGAGGAAAGACGTCAGAGGCTCGTTTAAAGGTATTTAAACAGGCGGCTGGGCCAAGGGACTGTTTAAACCACAGGGCTTCCCACTGGAGGAGCTGTGAGAGACTCCAAACAGTTTACACTCGCGTCTAACGTGAGCCAGAGGCCCTTTCAGAGCCTTCAGACTGACGTCCCACAGGGCTTGTTAGTTTTGCCCACTGAGGCACTGCCAAGGATACACCACATGAAAACCACAACACCACGTTCGTTACATCCATCGGTGTCAATGTATCTCTGGAGTACTGTAATGATAAATACGTCGAGAAGTGATCTTCAAGTAAAAAAGCTGAAAGCGATTGTTAGTTTGATGATGATGTTTTCAAGTTAAATATTAATGATCGCGTCAGCGAATGCCCACGGATTGTACAAAAAAAGGTATGAGGATGTGTGAAAATGTTATATCACGGCTCGAACACCTATTGAAAATAAATGTCACTGCCACAAAACACGCCGAGTCTGTGCATAAATACCTTGAAGTTCCATCTAATTAGGTTGTACAAACCTTTCACTGCAGGTAATTATCTCAGGCAGGTAATTAAAGCAGGCCCGAGGATGTGGAAGTTTGTGTTTGAGAAAAACAGGCGAGATGTCAGATTTCTTGCATCCTGTTTTTAAAAGTATTTTTTCATTTGCTGGCGCATTTTAATTAGCCAACCAACCAAAAAAGCAGTACCACTTTAAGGCAGAAAATAGGAATGAATATACCTTTAAAAAGGTGTTAAAACCTCAGATAGAAGCTACATCAAACTGAGGGTGGAATGTGTGTTTTCGGTCTCAGGACTTTCTGAAAGAAAACCACAGCAACTGTATATGCCATAGAATCACATTTCAGGAAAACAAACGGAGCAAACACTTGGAGGTAAAGGTGGAGAAAGTCTCTCAGACTGTTTAGTTCTTGAACTGGACAGCTGGACCATGTCAGGAGAGCGATGCGTAAACTTCTGTCACTTCTACCATCCACTGCTACTACTACAACAACACACACACACACACACACACACACACACACACACACACACACACACACGCACACACACACACACACACACACACACACACACACACACACACAGTCCAATGACTAACTTGGCTGCTGCCTCAAAGTGCTTCACACCAGTTAGTCACATCAGGGGCAATTCAGCATTCAATGCCTTGCTCAAGAACACATGAGGGATCAAACCTGCAACTGGAAGACAACCTGCAACTGACAATTACATACAAAGATGAAGTGTTTTCAAGTGTGTATTCACTGTACCCCACCAATAGAATGCTGTATTTATTAATGGGATGTTTAAGTTTCAGTGGTCCAAATCTTACTCTATGTTGTTATTATGAAGTTATAAAATTGTTATATTCTCCAGATGAAATGTGTGGCTTCTTAGCAATAAATGAGGAATATGAAAGGAATATTTTTTCCTTTATTGAGTTGAAAATCTCATCTGCACTGTAATGTGAGTGACGCTGAGCAACACCAGCACAAAAGGCTTGTGATGTTTCCCAGGAAGAAGGCTGGATGCAGACCAGCATACCTTCTGTGATTTTTACCATGTGTCTGCAGACTTTAATTATTAAATGCCGTTTGTGTCTCAATCATAAGAATAACTACTTTAACGCTGGAATAAGCAGGAGAGAAATAATCATCAAGCAGGTATTTCAGGGGGTGGGACCTCAAATGACATCCTGAGGTGGATCATTTTCAGTTTTTCCAAATAAAAGGGGGGTCCAGACCTCCCTGTGCCCCCCTGATTTCCGCCTGTGCACGCACAGACACGCACGGAGCCGTGCGCTGAAACCTGATCGTCCCAGCCGGGAGCCATAACCCGGAGCTGGGTCAGGGATGCTCCGCGCGCACAAAGGAAGGAGGTTTCCGTGCTGGGGGTGGTAATTATCATCCAGACTGGGGCAGACGGAAGAAGAGCAGCAGCTTCAAACACGCACACATACACACGGACACACACACACACACACACACACATACTCAGTGCCACATCACGCACCGCAGATGTGAAGTTTGTCGCTGCATCATGCGTCCAGGACTCGCGCTGCTGTTTCTGTGCCTCACGCGCGGCTGTCGGTGCGCGCCGCCGCAGAGCTGCCATCCCGGAGACGAGTTTTTAGGTAAGAAGAAAGTCTCTTTCAGCCAAGTTGAGCACGCGCGCAGAGCCAGGTATGGGTGCTTCTTTTGTTGAAAACTAACTCCAGGTAGGACTTTTTAAACGTGGAACTTTTCTGATTGTTTTTACCCCACAGGGATTTATCTGCGCAACATCTAGTTTTAAACATAAAGCATGTCTAGCATGTATATAAAAACCTCTAAACAACCATTAGAGTACCTTACTTATTTATTTAAAGTTCAACATTTTCCACCTTTTACCTGTTTTATACACATTAAAGTAGATTTGGATTCTGCAGAAACATGACATTATTTCAATATGATTGAAGCTTTCAGGGTTAATATTTAGTATTTGTATCTCTATAAGTCTAAAAACAGTGATTAAAGTAAATACAGGCTCAGCATGCCTCTGTTTGTGCCATGCTTTTGAAGATGTCTCCCCCTACTGTCCATTATGTGAAGATTAAAGGAAGATTTTATGTATAAATTCTGTTTTTTTTTTTCCAAAGGGAGATGCAGCAGGAACGAGCAGGAGAAACGTATGTCTCATTGTTCATTAATAACAAAATGCATGAAATAAAAAGAATTATAGGAATTATACCTGTATATGCTATAGTGTTTTTTTTTTCTAGAAATATCTCAACATTTTCCAAACCCAATCATAGGGGTGACGATTTTTCTTTTACAAAATAAAACAACGAATGAATAAACTGTCTCTTCTTTCAGTTTCCTCAAATTTATTTACTTTTTACTTTTCTCCTCAACAGGAACCTGCTCTGAGCTCAACCTGGGATACTGTAATGATCTGGAATATTCAAGGTGGGTTGTTGAGGTTGATGCTAAATCCATATTGCAAAGCTTTAATTTAATTATTCTTCTGTCCATGTGAACCCAGGACCATCTTCCCCAACATCCTGGGCCACCGGACTCGCTCGGACGCCGAGTCGGGGGCAGAGTACCTGCTGCTCAGCGTCATCCACGGCCTGCTGAACGGGGAGTGCTCCCCCGAGATCCGTCTGGTGGGCTGCTCCGTCCTCGCCTCGCCGTGCCAGGACAACAAGATGATCAAGCCGTGCCGCAGCACGTGCGAGGCCCTGAGGAAGGACTGCTCGCACGCCTTCGAGGCCATCGACATGGCCTGGCCCTACTTCCTGGACTGCGACCGTTTCTTCGCCAGTAAAGAGGAGGGCTGCTACGACCCGCTGGCAGGGCTGAAAGGTAAAACCTCGCACTGCAGTTCTCTGCTCCGTCTCTCCTGCCCTGAACCCTCCGTCCCTCCCCCAGCCAGACAGGAGCTGGCCCTGTCCAGTCTGTCGCCCGAGGAGCCCAGCACCATCATCCAGTTCACCTACACCTCCAACGCTCAGATGTACAGCTTGCTGAAGAGGACGGCGGCCAAGTGCTCCAGCATCGCCCACGTCTACAGCATCGGGCGCAGCACCGAGGGCCGGGACCTGCTGGTGATCGAGTTCAGCAACAACCCCGGACAGCACGAGCTGCGTGAGTAGACAGCTGGAGTTTCAAATATTCATGAGGAAATCTGCCGTTCAAAGCCTTTTCTCTGCGTTTTGTTGATATATTGCATTATTCTTCCATGACAGCTCATCTGATTCTTCTGCATTCCCCCTGATCAATACTTAATACTCTGTTTATTTGAAGTACAGGCTCCCGAAGGCCTGGTCTTAAAAGCAAGTGAAAACACTTTTGCCTGTTTTCAGTGGAGCCAGAGATCAAGCTGGTGGGCAACATGCACGGCAACGAGGTGCTGGGCCGCCAGCTGCTCATCTACCTGGCCCAGTACCTGTGCTCAGAGTACAACCTGGGAAACCAGAGGATCCAGACCATCGTCAACACCACCCGCATCCACATCCTGGCCTCCATGAACCCCGACGGCTACGAGCTGGCCGCCTCTGAGGTAGAGGATAACAGCGACCCGGAGCTCGCCAACCAGGAAGTAAATATTGTTAACAGAAAGCAAAGACAAACCGCCATTATCCGCTCTCAGTGTGTGTTTCCTGTGCTCGCCTTCATGGACAGAGGTGGAAGAAATGAGTCAAAGCTTTAACCCAATGAAGTGAGATTCAGTTTTTCACTATTTTTAGAATAAAACGAATTTATTCCTATCGTAGTCAGTGTATTGAGTGTATTGAACACTGCAATTACTGTCAGGATATAACTGTACCATCATGATAAAATCTTTTGGGAAATGTAAAACTGAACACTATCTGATTTTTCCTCGAACTCAAATCTCTTAAAAATGTAATTACAGACTGATTACTCACCGGCTTTCTGGAGGCGTTAGATATTAATTAACAGTTGCAATGTGAGGATATGTCAAATCTTACGGTTTATATTGAGCACAGCAAAGTGTCTTCTGGAATATGAGATGGTTCTTAAACATCTTTATTGTTTGAGGAGTGTTTGTTAAAGTCAAGAATAATGTGAGGCAGTCCAAACAACATGACGATCTGTCAGGCTAAAAAGAGCACTGAAGGCTTCCACCTCTGTCTGTCAGCACTTCTCTCTACCAGACCTCCCACTCCCAGCAACTTTCATTCAAATCAAATGGCTTTAAAAGAAGTAATTAAAACAGATATATTCAATGCAATTCGCATTTTGTGCTTGCTCTCAGCCGCTGGCAGTGGGAAAACTGCACGTCTCCTGCATGGAGGAGGTTTCACTGCGATTCTGTCAGCTCTGTCTTCATCTGTAGGAACAACTTAAAAATTAGAATAGAAGTTCATGTTTAAGCATATTTTTTATTTCAACTTGAGTTTATATGAGCACCGATATATCTAAAAAAACATGAACTTTTAAGGATTTCCTAATTTTCTGGACTTGCATCTGTATTTCTTGAGAAAGTGAAACTTCTGTGCTCTCGTATCTGAAGCAGCATTTTAAACCGGGAGCGTCAAACAGAAGATGAAACTCAAGATGAACTGGGCTTGACACCTCTGCTTTCAGTGTTTGTCCTCCTGCTCGCATGTCTCTCTGTTGACGGAGTGTGTGTTTGCGCACATGTGTGTATTGATGTGTGACACGGGACTGACAGAAGCCCGTGTTGTGTGTCGAGTCTCACGGTGCAGATCGTTATTGTCCATGTGTGTCACGCCACATTGCAGCCTGCTTTTCTTATTTGATGCTGGAGTGTTAAGATAATGTGATATTTCATATAATGTTGAAGATCAACAACTCAACAGATCTAGAATGCAATATTTAAGTGGACTTGTAATGTTTTTAAAGCTAGGAAATATACTTATAAAAGAAAATAACGCTCATAATATAATTCCATTAATGTGCATGTGTGTTGCCTTAGTAGTTTATAAGATGATCAGTTGGAATGTTTTGTGATAATCCCACTTTATTTTTGGTAGAAAAATATATTAATCACCACTATGTAGTAACAAAGAGGTTCAGCCATCTATTACTTTCTCCTCCTTTAGCTCCTTTTACGAGCTCAATGCTCCATCTAGTGGTGCAAACGTGTCATGCAAAACTAAACAAAAAAAGATTGTATATAATGTCCAGTTTAACAGTATGATCAGTCATTTATTGTCCAATTTGAAAGCAGTCTTATGTGTTGTATTGCATGGATGAAAAGAGACAATAATAGTCATGTGGTAGAATTTACTGCACACTTACATGCATTAATTTCCATAAGTCATTATTTAAACGTTTGGATGAAAACAAATTCAGACTGGCCTGAAGGGAAATTTGCACATGTGAGAATCATTTTTATGAGTTTTGTGGAACATGATTTAATCTTTTTCCTCTGTTGTATTTCTGGATATTACGGTGCATCTTGTTGGTTGCAGGGTTTGTGAATTGTAGCGTCATGCGAATGGATTTCTGTTCCATCCAGCTCTGAAGGTGGAACTGGCTGTGTGTTGCTTCAGGTCTCAGTGGAACTGATTTAATTTCTGCTCATTTGCTTCTCCCTCCCTCACGACGGATATATGGTCTTGTCTCCATGTTAACAATAGAATTAACAAAAAAATTTCCTCTCTTGAAATCCTGACTAATGTTCATATCATTTACTGTTTTCTTCACTTCATTACTCATCGGACTAATGTTTACATATCATCATAATTATTAATATTATTGTCATTGTTTTGATCTGTGTTTAAAGTTTCCAGTGTGTTTGTTTTCTGTAAATCGCTTCTTTTCAGGGTCATTTATTGAACGGTTGGACCAACGGACGGGCCAACGCCCAGAATATTGATCTGAACCGCAACTTTCCAGACCTCACCTCCATCTTCTACCGGAACCGACGCAGCAGGCACTACCGGATCGACCACATCCCGATCCCAGACTCCTACTGGTTCGGAAAGGTAGGCTCACACACGCTTCATTTCATCCGCAGCTTACATATGGAGACATGCAAAGGGAAGCTTATGGAATAATGAGGAATATATGCTACACAATGCCACAAAGATAGGATTCAAACCTGTTCGTCAAAGACAGGCAGACAGAAATATCTAAAGCAATATGGATTAAAAGTTTGCAAGTGCAGCTGTGTGCGTTTCATTTGAGATTAAATACAAAGCACAACACTGTTTTATAAGTAGTACAGCACTGTGTGATGAAGGAAAATTAAGCCTTTTATTCAAGTGAAGCATGAAAATGGGAAGGGGATATGAAATCAAGGAAATAGAAATCATAACGCAAAAACGAGAACTGAAATAAGGCAAATTTGTAGGCAGCAAGAGTTACTTCTGAATTCTTAATCCTGGTGTGAAGCATAAGGCCCATGGGCCAAAACCAACTGGCAAGACAATCCAGTCTCACAGAAATTCGAAGATGTAAGAATTTTAAAGAAAATATTGATTTTAAAATAAGTTTCTGATAAGTAGTGAACTCAACACAACACTGAGACCTGAGCTGAGATAGTGCTGACGCTGCTAGCTAACTACTTCGCTCAGAGTTAGTTTGTAAAAACATGCATCATGCAACAGCTACAGGAGAAGATTTTGGGACATTTTTCTGTATTTTGCACCTGAGGGTATCATTAAAATTGACTTTATGTTGAGGTTGTAGTCAATTTCTGTACTAATTGCTTGATTTTGTTTAAATATTGACATTTTCATGACATATACTCTGCTCCACACCAAAACAACTTTAAAATTACAGGTTGTTGTGGCACTTTTACACCAGTCTGGCACTAGATGGCCAGCACACAAGATGAGATTGGTCTGAATGTGGTCCGTGAAACAACATGTCTTTGCTATATGTCATGCTATTCATATGTAATAAACCTTCTGTTTATTTATCTTTTATTGCCTGAACATTTTTATCAGTCAAATGAACTCAGTTCTTAGTTTTTGCCATCATATCTGAATGTTCTCGTACGTTGATACCAGGGGATTTAAGTGTGGGAAGTATTTCTATAGTATGCATTCTGTGCATGTCATGACTGGCATGATTTTGACATTTTGTTTTGAATCTCATTCACTTATGATGACAAAACCACTGTCACATGTTGAAGCAGGAATGATGTCCATGTCCATTTGTGTGCAGTAGAAGATGTGCCATCCTGCGTTTGTTCCGCAGGTGGCGCCGGAGACCTATGCGGTGATGAAGTGGATCCGCTCCCTGCCTTTCGTCCAGTCCGCCAGCCTCCACGGAGGAGAGCTCGTCATCTCGTATCCGTTTGACTTCTCCAGACACCCCCAGGAGGAGCGGATGTTCTCTCCCACCCCGGACGAGCTGGTAGGGACGCGGCGGCCGCAGACGTGAGCACAGGTACCCTCGGTACTCACAGATCCTCTCTCAACACGCAGATCTTCAAGCAGCTGGCTCGCACCTACGCGGACGCCCACTCCACCATGTCCAACAACGACACGGACAGATGTGGAGCGTCCTTCTATCGAACGGGGGGCATCATCAACGGAGCCCTGTGGTACAGTTTTGTTGGTGGTGAGTTGGTTTTCCAGCAGAAGAAGAAAAAGTATTTGCATGTTTTCATGCTTCTCAAAGCGATCTGCCGTGTTGTTTGCAGGGATGTCCGATTTTAATTACCTGCACACAAACTGTCTGGAGATCACGGTGGAGCTGGGCTGCGATAAGTTCCCCTCAGAGGCAGAGCTGTACCCCGAATGGAAGAGGAACAAAGAAGCTCTGCTCAGCTTCATGGAGTATGTAAGTGTCTCACAGGGAGAGTGTGCAATGCTTTTTGTTTTTGCTTTTCTAGAACTCTCTTCAATTCTTTTGAAAGCTATAAACTTCCTTAGTGTCGGTACACCAACCTAGTGCAGGATTGAACTTTCTTTCCCTCTGCGCTGCAACACTCATTTATCCACATACATCATCAGTGGAATTTAATTGAATTTAAAGCAGATAAAGATTACAGTGTGTTAATTTAAATGAGTGGAATTAATAGGCTTAATGCCGACAAAATGCAGATTTGAATGTTAATTATGGGATTAAAAGTAGATTTTCAAAGTGTGGCGAGACCCCCCACAGAATTGCAGTTAATTACATTTTTGGAATCATTTTAACCATAATATTATGTGTGTGTTGCACTGATCTTCAATCTTCAAACTAAAATAAAACATAAATGTACCATTGATGAGTTACCTCTACTCCTGAAAGTAGCTGCGCTACGTTATGTAAGTGGTGTATTCTGATCTAAAGGTCGATGATCCTGTGTGTGTTTGAGCAGGTCCACAGAGGAATAAAGGGGGTGGTCACAGATACTGAGGGTAATGGGATAAAAGGAGCATCAGTGTCTGTCCGAGGCGTCAGGAAAGACGTCACCACGGGTAACTACAAACCACTGCCTTCAAGTTTCTTCACGATTATAGCAGCTTCATAACTTCTTCTGTTAGATCAGTTATAATTTTACTTTTATTTTGAGAGGGAATACCTTTTATTCATTCATTACTTGCTGGATCGCAAACATTCTTTCTCGTCCTATAGCCTGATTTTCATGTAAAAATCTGGAGAAAAACTCATGAAAACACATGAAAATATGATTAGAATTCATTTTAGATCGACAGTTTCTGCACAGTGCGACAACAATCCAGTAAAAGAAAAGTGTCATTTTTTAGCATGTTTTATAAGTTGTTTATAGTACCTCAAAAGAGTTAAACTGGATAACCTACAGGGGTGCGCTGATATGAAAATTTTGACTGATATCTAATATTAATGTTGTGTCTATGGGTGATGGCTGATATTTATCGATATGGAGTCCAGCTGAGCCAGCAGAGCATGAGGCTTGTGTTCAAAAAGAAGGAACCGTCTTGGAGCAAAGTGCAAGTAACGTGACAGAGATGCAGCCATAGAGAGATCGTAGACCTTGAGAGCTTTAGTGTTCAGTGGTGGATGAGCTGATCACTCCCAGTCCTGAGTCCTTGGTGCTCTTCTTCCTCTCTCCACCTCGCCTTCAGCTGAAGACGGAGACTACTGGCGGTTGCTGAACCCCGGCACTCACATCCTGACGGCGACGGCCAAAGGTTACTCCAGAGTCAGTAAGAGAGTTCATCTGCCTCGCACCATGAACAAGGCCGGACGGGTCGACTTCGTCCTGGAGAAGGTTTGGTTTCTCTTTCGTGATGGAAATATTAACAGAGGAATTCTTCAAAAGCAGCTTTTATGGAAACTGGGCCGTCTCTTCTCGGTGTCTCCAACGCAGACCGCAGTCTGTGTTCTGGTAGATTCATCAGTCTGGTCAGCTTTCCTCTGCTTTTTTATGCAGTTTGACATTTTTAATCACCTGCCTCCTCCATGATTCCCCAGATCGAGTGGCTGTAGTAGTCTGGATGACACCATAAAGGCTATGATGAAATTACAACTGTCTGGCGAGTGGATGACTCCATCGAGCTCCAATATGCCTTGATTTACTTGAGTATCTCTAAATTTAAAGGTGGGAAACGACAGACAGTGTGTTCCCAGCTCTTCATTCGGTCTTATTCTTAAGATAGAATCACCTGAGCCAGCAGAGAAAAGAAAAAAAACTAAAGATGATTTAATAAAGACATTGATAAATCATTTTACTGAAAGTCTGATTAACCTGAAAACTACAGGGTTTGTGATCTATGTCTCATGAGTGTTACTAATTCGTGACTTCTCATCTTCCCTTCAGGTTCCCGTGGAGCCCGATATTGACGACCACCTCTTCCCCTCAGTGGACACGTGGGATCGCTTCGACCCCTACAACCAGTTCGAGCGCTACGCCGAGCCCGACGTCGGCGCCGGAGGGATCGAGCGCCAGGAGAAGCCGTGGTGGTGGAACTACTTCTCCCAGTCTGGAATCTCTCCTCCACAGTGGCTGCTTCGAAGTGTCTAGACAGCATGTTAGCGAAATATTTCCCAGGTGGCCACAGCGGAGGACGTCTGTCAGAGGCATCGATGTAGCAGAAGCTGCGACACTGAAATCATCACACACATTTCTGTGCTTCTTTCAAGGATGTGAATTTGTTTTTCTTTTTTTTTTTTTAAATTCATCAGCCAACAAATTTAAATCCAGTCTGTGAGCTGGACTTGGAGCAAATCTGATTTGCAGATCCATTTACACGATTCACAGCAGATTAATGAGATGAGGCTGCTTCTGTTGTCCACCTTTTAAAGACGATGCAACAACTTTCATGCACTTTTTGAATAACATGACTTAAGATCCTAATTTCACATTTATGACGGCAGCTTGTGTCTTTCTGCACACTTGTGCAAAAAAAATAAAAAAAAAAACCTAACTAAATTGACTTTGTGGCACTATTTTGACACAGTGATGACATTTGATGGGTTATCACATTTTTTCCCTTTCACACTCTGCCATCTGTGAAGAGTAGGTGTTTTTTGCTTTGTTTTTCACAAGCATTCAAAATAAATATTAAAGATTTCTGGCACCTTTTTGTTCAGATATGGTTTCTTCTTTGAGTTCTACCTGTGTTGTTTCCACTGGGAGAGGCTCGCACCTCCAGCAGCTTCGCTTTGAATCACAGAGGGCCAAACACATTTTACTTCAGGGGCCATATATGGGCCAATTTCATCATAAGTGGACGAAACTTGCTAAATTGTGCCAAAAAAAAACAAACTCTGATTCCTCTGTTGTGGTTCAGCATATAAACATGATGACAATTTTTGATTTTCTACCGAAACAAACTACAATCTCAAGGCCAATTTTCAAGAAACCTTATGGTGTGAAATACAGTGAAATATTCAAACAACTTCTGTAGCTGTTGCATTATGCATGTTTTTATAAACTCACCCTGACAGCATGGATTTGATTTGAGGCTAATCATCATAGTTTGCCAGTTTCCATGGTAGCATCACTGGTATTTCAGCTCAGGTCTCAGTGTTGTGTGTCTTCACTTCTCTTGTTTAAAAAATCAATGTTTTCTTTGAAATTATTCTCTTTGCTTGGTGGTTTGAATGCTTTGAATAAACAAGGCATTAAAGATGGATGGTGGGATGTTTTGAAAGTTTAAAACAGACTTGCAGAGTGACAATATTCACTTTTAGAGTCCGGTTGGGGGTCTTTACATGTATAGAACTCTTATGATAGTAATTTTACCATTCAAACAATACCTCATGCTACCATCAAACAACACACTAATGCTCACTTTTATTGAGCCAAGTGTGGCAGAACGAGTGGTGAGATCAACAGAACACAAACCAAAAGACGTCACCTGGGGACTTGCACCCCAGGATCTCCAATGTTAAATAAAATTTAAAAAAAAACAAGGACCCGCAGGTTCGAAGGATTCACTGGGACGGGAGACGTGAGTTCAAATTAAAACAAACTTTATTAAATTCCAATATTAAAATTAGCAGACTAACTCAAAATAAATAGACCGCGGCTCCCCTGAAAACCTCTGGCGCCCCCCAGGGGAGGCGCGCCTCACACTTTGAAAACCGCTGTTATAGAACACTAGATGCCTTACGGCAGAGTCCACGACGTCCGCAGAGGTCGGCCATCTTTGTACGGGAAAGCTGTCAGTTTCTGTAGAACGCAATGTAAGGTTGGTGATCTGTGCAGACTTTTATACTCTTATTTCACTGATTTTTTTTAATGGAACATCTTAAAGCACTATATGGTAATTGCTGTTGTGACTCTGAGTTATATAAAAATTGATTGATCAAGAGATTCACTCAGTTGCCTTTTATTCGTTTACTTAATTATATTGTGACTGTAATTCCATTATTTGACTTGAAACTTTCTGAGCTCCTTTTATACATTTTTACAATGCCTAATTACATATATTTTTTAAATTATGTGTTTTCTGGTGCACTATTTCATGTTTAAATAATCTATGGGGGACATTATACATTCACAAAATATTTAATAATGTGGAAGGTTACTGTTTAATGTTATATATTAATGAAAAATAATATAATACATTCAATATAATGAGGTTCATGAGATTTAAGTATTTCTGAAGTTTCAGGTGGGTAAATTGTTCATCTTCAGCCTCCACTACAGCCCTGCCACGTCTTAAAATATTTTCACCAAAACTAAAAATATGGACATGTATAGCTTGTGTAAATTATTCGTAAGTGCTATAAATATATCTCAGTGTAAGGATTTGAACATGGAGCCTAATATGAAGAATATTATGAATATTCAGGATATGATATATATTTATTATATATATTTAAGGCATGCCATGCTCATCAAACATATGTCATGTCATTAACAGAGATTTGATGTTTATTACAAACCAAACCGTTTGAAAATCGGTAAAAATTTGAGCAAGTTACAGCTTGTTAAACAGTTCATGTCTCATCAACACAATGTCATGAGCGAGCCAGATTCCCGTACAAAGATGGCCGACCTCTGCATACGTCCGACTTCATTGGCCAGCAGTGGAGACGAGGTATCTAGTGTTATATAAGATATCTATGGGAGCACCACTCTATGGCAGGCCATTAGAGACAATAATCGTTTA
This sequence comes from Salarias fasciatus, assembly GCF_902148845.1. Lineage (NCBI taxonomy): Eukaryota > Metazoa > Chordata > Actinopteri > Blenniiformes > Blenniidae > Salarias > Salarias fasciatus. The sequence continues at coordinate 37,698,649 of NC_043750.1, read as the reverse complement.
GGCTGTTTTCGGGAGGCGCACGTCAAGCCAGGGGTGGGCGATATGGCAAAAATGTCATATCACGATTTTTTTAAATCAATATCACGATCACGATTTTATCACGATTTTTTTTTTTATTGAATTTTCTAGACTAATTTGCAACTTTGACCATTTTTTCCCCAATGTTAAACATATAAAACGTATAAAATGTATTTAAACATGTAAAACCCTAAAAGAAAAAAAAAAAGAATTTAAGCTAAAGAAACTGGCTTTAATTTAAATAGTAGTTTTTTTTTCTAATCAAAATGTGCAATGAACACAAACATAAAGACAAAAACAATTTAGCTTTAATATCTATAACCTGAGTGAATAATACAGCTGCTGAGAACAATTTTTTGTTCAGAGATCTAAGCTTTTATCTCCTTTAAAAATGAGGTAAAAGATAATGAAAAATAAAGTACACTTTTGTAACACAAAACACTAAACATATCAAATATCTTTTTAGCAGTTTTAATGGGATATAGTTTTAATAGTTGCGCTATATGACCACTAGAGGGCTCTGTCTCCATTGAAATACAGCCCCTCATAATCCCATTAAATCAAAGACATTCCACTAGTTATCAGACAAAAGGGCCGTTTCAGCTGTTAACTTGATGATATGTTCACTAAGTGTCTTTTCACATTTCTGTGATTTGTTGTATATAAAATCCCTCATGCTAGTTTGTGAACTGCTAGCGGTAGCTCGCTAGCTAGCATTAGCATCGGTGCTAGCTTCAGCGTCTCTCTCTCCAGTTTTTCTTGGTGTTTCTATGGCGGCTGATCTCTTGTAGATCCCGTACTGCTGTTGTAAACCAGCTTTGCCTGACACAGCCTCCACCCAGCAGTAGCTCCAGTTAGAGAAGCTGTCGCACCGCAGCCGCGCTCCGCTCGTGGTTAGCTGCCTTCACGTCCGTGAGTCAACTTGAAGGCAGCACTGGCTGTGGCTGTGGTGTTTTTTTTTTTTTTTTAAATCATCGTTAATGTTGCTCTGCATGTATCTATTATGTATGTGGATAAGTGCACTAGAGGGAATATTTAGTTCATATTATTTGAAGCTTTCAGGTAACATCATCACTCCAAAAAATGTTATATATTGGTGAAAAAATAACGAGGAGAACGTGCCCTATAGACGGTTTAACGATCTTTCTGATTTATGAGATCGTCCTGACTATAATCCTTAACGATCTTATATCGTCATATGGCACAACCCTACGTCAAGCCCCAGCGTAGCCCGTCGTAGGGCTACGACGGAGACGTCGCAGCAACGCCGTGGCAGCGACTGGGGAGTATACTGAGGCCTTAACCCGACAAATTTATCAGTTTAATATGTCCAAGTGTCTCCTGGTTGTTGTCCGCACTCCCGAATAACCTCCCCAGAACTCCCCGTTCTCCTGAATCCCTGCTGCCTTCACCAGCTAGCATGCTAACGCTGTAAACAAAGTTCCACCGCTGCTGAATGCTAACAGCAGCTAACATGCTAACGTTATAAACCAGGTTCCACCGCTGCTGGATGCTAACAGCAGCTAGCATGCTAACGCTGTAAACGAAGTTCCACCGCTGCTGGATGCTAACAGCAGCTAGCATGCTAACGCTATAAACCAGGTTCCACCGCTGCCGGATGCTAACATCAGCTAGTATGCCGGTCTGGAAGCGGCTCAAGCTGACCGGTCTCTGGACGTACGAGCTGCAGGGCAGCAGGTGAAAACAGGAACCTGGACCTGAACGAGCAGAGACCCGGGTCAGACTCCAGAGCGGCGCCGCCAGCCTCCCATTTAACGCTCCACCGCCAGTCTCTTCTTCACTCTGCTCGGTGCACTGCTGCGCTGTGTCCAGCGCCCCTGGTGGCTGGGCCTAGGAATTACACGCCATGCCACAGCCTTCAGAACACAGGTACACCTTTTCCACCACACTGGCTCCCGGGCCAAATCGGGGCCTGGGCCACAAGGGTTCCAGTCCCGGGCCTCCTGAACACCGGCTTTGCTTTTCCAACCGCCGGGAGCCGCGGAGGAGGCGGAGCTACGTCACTACGTCACTGCAGAACGTCAGAACGTCATTGTGGACGCAGCTGCTAAGCTAACCACAACAATGGAGGATCCCAGGAAGTGTTTCTGTCTATTTCTGGCAGTGAGCTATCAAATCATCCTACAGCTGTTAGCCACGCCCACCTCGTCTCCCCAGCGAAGGCCTTTGAGAAAGAAGGTAAATATCAGACGTTTTATTGTTCAGTAGTTAACGTGTTAGCATTAGCCTAGCTGCTAACCAGTAGCTAGCGTCAGTCATGTGGTGGTTAAACAGATTCAGTAAATATATGATGATGTCTGATTCTCTCTCGAGATGATCTTCAGGACTGAGCTGCAGATCTCCTGCTGCCTGGTTCCTCCTGGTTCCTCCTGGTTCCTCCTGGTTCTTCCTGGTTCCTCCTGGTTCTTCCTGGTTCCTCCTGGTTCCACCTGATTCCTTATCTGTTATTCCAGCTGCTTTTATTCACAACACACCGGAAAAACACCAAAGATAAATAATATTTATACAAAGAGAAGCAGTCCAGTCTGTTCCTGTGGTTCAGCTCCCCCTGCTGGCTGCGCCAGGAGCTGCAGGTCCAGATGCTCCATCAGACCGCCGTCAGAACCGCGCTTCGTTCTGCTGGATAAAAGAACAGAAACAAGAACAGCTTTGAATAAATGTTCTCTACATTCACAAGAAAACCAATAAATGCTGTATTGTGCCGTCATGAGCTGGTTATGGAAACAAATCCTACCGGGTCTGGTCTGGTCTGGTCTGGTCTGGTCTGGTCGGGTCTGGTCTGGGAGGACGTCGATCCAGACGTCCTGCAGGAGGACCGGTCAGCTGTAGCATGGTACCAGTGAACTGCGACCCAACATCTCTATAAACCAGAACCAACAGATGTTTCAGAGCCTGGATCATTTCCAGCTTCATATCCACAGCAGGCTAACAGCTGCTTTATGAATGAAACTCACCAGGATACGGAGTCATTCAGGAGCTGCTTCACCTCCTGGATCCAGACCGGGTCTGCCCCGCCCCCCCCCCCCCCCCCCCCCCACCCCCCCCCCCCCCCCCCCCAAGGTTCTCCTGAAGCTCTGCTGCAGACCACAGCACCAGGAGGCCCCGGGTCTCCTCTTCAGACCACCGCTTGTTCTTGAAATCCAGTTCTCGGCTGAATTAAACTAAATTAAACTAAATTAAAAGCTGCTGCAGCTTTCTGACACAAAAAATGGCGACTGCGTGTTTTGCCGAAGGAGACGTAGCCCCGCCCCCCAGGACCAGATGTAGTGGATCCGTGTCCGGGCCCTGATCTGGGGATGATCTGGCCCAGCTCAGAAGTGGTGCCTCAAAAGTCCCGGGTTTTGGGAGCCAGAGCCGGGCCATGGTTGGTGTGAACACAAGAAACCAGTTCAAAGTTGGGACTAGCCCCGATTTGGCCCACGAGCCAGCGTGGTCGAAAAGGGTAAGAGCTCCGACACCGCTGCTCCGCCCTCCGGTGTCGCTCGCCGCCGCTCCGCCGCTCGACCCGCCAATCATGGTCTTCTGCTGGCTCCGCCTCCCCTCGATCCGCCTGGACTCGCCAGTCGTGACCCTGTGGCCTCCAGCTGTCCTGCCACACCCTGATGTCCACAGCTGATCAACCAATCAGCTGATTCTGCCTCCGATCCTCAGAGCAACAGAGTTTCAGCCCAGTCCCACCTGGACCGGGACGCTCTGGTTCCTCTGAGGCCGGACAGGGACAAGACTGCATTCTGTCCCTCTCTGGCTCTAATCACCTGTGCTCCGTTTCTACCTTCCCCTCCTGCTCCCCCTGGTGGTCAAACTAAGGAAATGATAGCGGCTCCTTCAGAGGGGGGTCGCCGTCGGTTCTCTGGATCTGAGCCGAGAACGGATCCAGGTTCTTCCTGAGGGTCTCCTGTCAGCAGGAGGACTCCTGCTCTCAGGTTCCTGTGAAGCAGACAGAACTCCTCTCATGTTCCTGATTCCTCCCAGACCAGACAGCGAGGCCCCGATCCATCAGATCCATCAGATCCATCAGATCCTGGACAGAGATCTCTGCAGCAGCTCCTCCTCCTGAACGTCTGACCGTCAGACTGACACCAGGAAACAGCTGGAGCTGCACATTAAACACCACACACACTTCTGAAGCAGCTGGAGAGGAACCAGTGTGTGTGTGTGTGTGTGTGTGTTAGTACTGGAGAATGAGAAGTGGAAAACAGAAGCCTCCACACTCAGCTGAGGGTTTTTCTCATCAGGAAATAAATCTCACTGTTATTATTATGTTATTAACTCCACAGAGTTCTGAACATCCAGTCATGGAACCTGGATTACCAGCAGAGTTGGGTATATAGCTACATGTAACGTTACAAGTAGTTAAATTACTTTTGATGGGAGCGAGTAGTGTAACGGCACTACTCCTCCTCGACTGGTGGTTACACTAGAGTTACAAATGAAACGCTACGATGGTTACCTTTACAATGACTGGAAATAGAGCAACCAAAACATTATTATTAAAGTGGAGTTCTTTTAATCACCGCCAGTAGATGAACGGTGGCCGTACCAGCAGCTGCTCGCCATGTCAGGGCTGATGGAACCGTCGCAGTAAAATCTGAGCCCCACTGACAGCGCTGCACTCCCTCCTACTGTAACGCCCCTTTTAACGCTTTTCGTATTTTGTACGTGCGTTGACAATTTAAACAGACGTTTTCTCATGTCAATAACACAGACTGCGCTCCCGCGATAAGACACCAATTTGCATGTAACACACACTTCTGGGGTGTTTCCATAGTCAAGTCAACACAGTAAACACAACGTTTATGGCGATATGCACATTATTCTGATTTTGTGGAGCAGAAGGAGAAGAACTTGAGCGTAAAATACAAGTTATGTCCAGGAAATAAGAAGCTGAATACTGCATGGAACGCAACCGCCAGTCTCTGGAAGCATCTGAAGACTCAGCATGGTGACAGGAAGCTGGCTGCCAGAGATCCGTCCAGCAGCAGAGAAACACCTGACGGTTCCACTCCCAGCAAACAGTAGAGGATTGATTTAGCAGCGAAACTTACGACCAAAGCTGAGGTAAAGAAGCTCGCTGCCTCCCACACAGGAGAGGAAATGTTGCCAATTTCAATGGCTGAAATTCCTACCTGTCTGTTGCTGAAGCCAACAACAGACAGGAAGACCTTCACCACAGATCTGGATGAGGGTTACAAGAACATGGAAGCTGATGTAAAGCAACACTTTGAGAGCATTGAGCATGAGTCAACCACTGCTGACATTTGGACAAAGAATACTAAAAGCTTCACTCGCACAGAGTGTGTGATCGCCTCCAATGTTATTAACCTTTCTGACTGCCCGCACACAACGCGCATAGGAGCGCAGCGCTCCCGCTCCGCTTCCTTCTATTTTTCACGTGAGCCGCGAGCGCCGAGAGCGCCTTGGCAACGCGCGTGCGCACTGAACCAGGGCCAGTGCACGCCATTGAAAGGCGGCTGGTAGAACGGCGAAGGGATTTGATTGGTTCCTGAAGAGTGGTCCGCATCTTACGATTGGTCGGAGTTTTCAGTGTCCTTTGGCTGCGACAGTTGTCAGATTTTTTCTGCACCTTTTTCCGTACACATAATGTATTGACTTCTCCCAGGGGGAAAGGAGCATTTCACTCAGTATGACTAAAAGTGCTTTTGGACAACATCGTCTACCCTAGCTTTAAACTCACAAAATGATGGCAGCCCTCATACCCCAAAAACAAAAATCCAATACCTAAACAATATTCAAAGGAAAAGGAGAACAAAGTAATTTATACGAAATGACAAAACAGAAATCACTACAAAATAACAAAACCAAAGGAATTGAATTGAATAGAAAACAATGAAACAAAGTAATCACTAATAAACGCAATCCAACAGAAGAAAGAGAATCAAAAGAAAGAGTGCGTCTGCATTTATAAAAATGCCCGAGCACGGCGCATGCCTAAGCTCCTAGGCTCGATGCAAGAGAGCCACACTTCTTAAGGAGCCCGGGTGGTCCATCAGGCCCCTAGGGCAGCAGGGTGCACTGAGGAGGCCGCGGTGCGACGAGTAGGTGCCAAGCACATCCAGAGAAGGGGAGCCGAAACAGCAGTAAAGCCCGGGATCAACTGCAGCGCTGATGACTGTGCAGCTGGCAGCATGAAGTAGAGCACACACAACCCAATACAGCAGCAGCGGTGGCTGCAGGAAACACACCGCGCCCACACAGACTCCAAGGCAGTCCAGCTCCCAGTCAATTCACACAGCTTTGTGGAAGACCAAACACTATCCTGCACAGACACGCTGTCAGGACAGCAGCCACATGTCTGTCAGTCCCATGAGGGAGGAAGAGGAAGAGCAAGAGGAAGGGCGGAGCAGGGATATTTATAGACGCCCAGTAATTAGAAGCCACGCTGCCTCAAGTGGAGGGGAGTGCAACTCCCCACCATGCCACACAAGCAAAACTACATGCCTCAGAAAGCAGAATAAAGTCACAAACCAGTTCACAAACTTGTTCTGAAGAACAAATACACATATGCACGCACACACGCACACACACACACACACACATACACTCAACTGCAGCCTGATGACAGCTGTCAATCTCAGAGCGTCGCTGTCCATGGTGCTGAAAGCTCAGATTAAAAAGTCATGGGCTAAATCTGTACCATCTTTGACACAGCTTAAATATAAAATGAACACAGCTGGTCTAAAATTACACAATCTGTTCAGATAGATGTAGACACAGCTATCTATATCTTTTGGAATTCACGTATATTAGAAAAAAATAGACTCGGTGGTCTCTTGTACACAAGGCATATTCAAATAGCCAGGTGTTTAAAGGTGCCTTAAGGAGTTTGCACGTTTTTATGCGAAACAGCGCCCCCTGCAGGGCGTAACGCAGCTTAGTGAAAAACTCGTCCCTGTGGCTCCCGTGCACGGAAGAGGGGGACTCCGTCTTCGCTCATTTAGAAGCGCTCAAGTAAGATTTAAGTTTCTTTTACTTGGTGGAGTCTGTGCTGGAGCTGTGGCAGTGCTAGAAGCCGGTCTTTTCTTACTTTCTGGAAGATCCTGCTCAGTTGTTGCTCACTGAGCATCTGGCGGAGTAATGGCGGACAAAATGAAACCTAACCAGCCGGAGCGCGCATTACGTCATTCCTTTCAAATTCTCCCCCAAAAAATGCTGGTGCCGGACCGGCACTGCAACTTTCAAGTGACAATTTAGCGCTGTTAGAGGTACTTGTAATGAATATGTCAGGGCACATTGTACACATCATTAAAAATGTGCAACATATTTATGGTGGAAAATAAGTATTTTTAAGGTTGTAAAACTCCTTAATGCACCTTTAAGACCACGGCATTCTGAAAAAGATAATATTTTTGAAGGTTTCACTGACTCACCAGTGGCTCCAATGTTAGGTTTTGGGTAGTACCGCTAGCGGCTAGCATAGTGTTTAGCATACTGTTTAACTTCCCTCCAAAGAGTTCAGATCAAGTGCAAAGAAAAAAACTGGTTCATACCGCACAGCCAGTCAGCGCTGGCTTACAGCTCTGATGGATTCGTGGAGTCGTAATGTAAGAATTGGCAAATTGGAGCCCACACTCATATGCTATACCTTCTCGCACACACTGCACATTTTTATTATAATAATTTATTTCCGATTAAATGTGAACACATCACATGAAACGGGGCCCTATGACCTTGTGGGCCCTGGGGTGACCGCCCCCTTGCCCCCACTCTGGCTCCGCTACAGGTTACTGTACATTTTGTTTTTTGCAGGATCTGTTCTGCCATGACACAATTGCCTTATTTACTCAGTTTATTAGGGACTGATCAAAGGGCAGGTCTCCATGACACATCGAGGCCTGCCTCCAGCAAGGCCCGTATCGTGTTTATTAATAGGGGCTGAGCGTAAAGGCATGCCTCCAACGGAGACCTGCCTGCAGCGAGGCCCCTTGTAGCTTTAATTCTTTGTGCCTGTCTATGGAAAGGCACAAAGTTTACAATCCCAGGCTGACTCCCATTAGCATGGGTTTATTCAGCTGTTTATTCTTCTCACTCGTCCACAAAATCCGCATTAAATCGTGCAGAACTTTCAGGTGGGAATGGTGTGCTATGACTTTTCTTGGCATTTTGGCAAAACATATTCAAGAAAATTCACAAAAATTGAACTTTTTTTCCCCATATAAGCAGATGAAGAGGAGGAAAATAGAAAAACCTCATCTCTTCAAGTCCATTTTCTACACTTTCATGTAGAGAAGTAATTTATTTTTTGAAGCGTTGCTGCATTTGTTCTGTCTTCTGATGTGCAAACATGACACTCTATCATGTCTTAAAGATCTGTCAGTCTCACATTGCTCCAGGAAAACACTTGGCTCTCAGAGTGCTGGTCTACTGGAGGTTCCAAGGCTTTCTAAAAGTGGAACGGGAGGCAGAGCTTTCAGCTATCAGGCTCCTGTCGTGTGGAACCAGCTCCCAGTTTCAGTGATGGAGACTGAAACAGTCTCAACTTTCAACTATTCCAACTCTATTTAATTAACAAAGCTTACAGTTGTCTTCACCATTTGGATCCCTGTCTTCTCTGTCTGTGCTCTCCTTTTCTCTCCCCTAGCCCCTCGTTCCAGCTGGAATAGCAGAAAGCCACCACCTCTGAGTCTCGCGCTTCCAAGGTTTCATCCTGTTAGCGGTTTTGTATTCTTTCTTTCTACAGTCGCTTATGCTTGCTCATGTGGAACTGTTGGGTTTTTCTAAGCAAGAGTGCCATCCACTTGTATAAAAAATAAAGTACATTCACATTATTTATGGATGGTTTTATTATTTCAGAGTCATCACTCCCACCCACCATATATACATATACACTTACACTCACCGCTTACAGTAGGGTAACATAGCATTAAACTTCTGCTGAAGAAACTACAGTTACTCCCCATTCTTGTCGGATTTTTTTGCTTTATGCACCACAGATTGTCAATAAATGAATGTCTGATGTGTAAGTTGTGACTTGTTGTGTAGGTAGTGACTTTTCTTTATCTCTTTTTTATATGAACTGTATGTGAAGGTGATTGATGACTCTGAATGTCCCTAAATAAGTGTGTCATTGTCATCGTGCTTGCATTTTGATGGTGTGGGGGTCTTTCTCAGGCCTAAAGTCAGCTGGGATCAGCTGTCTTCTCCTACTATGAAAAGCAGGTGTGATCTGTGTTCGCTAGAGGGCGCCACAGGATGAGGAACAGCGGAGCATTTTTCGCTTTAACTGTCCTTAATAACAAGCAATTAAATCAGATTTGAAGCCTGCAGAGGAGTTGTGAATGACGAAAAAGTATTTACACGCACCTTTTATTTATTTATTTATTTATTTATTTATTTATTTATTTATTTATTTATTTATTTATTTATCTATCTATCAGTTCGTTTAGGTTACTTTTACTTCATTCATGCATGCATTTGGTATTCGTGAATATTTTTGATACAGCTCCAATAATTGATTTTGGGCTTTAAACCGGAAGTAACTTATCCTCATCCGTGTGTATTCACGAGCTCCTATATTTCTGTGTTCACGGGCTCGTTTTTCGTATTTTTCACGAATAAATATCGTATGAAATAATGATTAATGAAGCTGTTCGGGTCTCCAGTCTAGGCAGTCAGAAAGCAGCGATGTAGTTAATGTGTCTAGGGTGAGTTTCAGGTTGTGTTTGTTCGTTTTGAAGTGAAAAATCACCGTTAATTTGACTTTTTAAATGAGAAAACTCCGAGTTTCTCTTCAGACTCCATCATGACTTCCAGGTAAGACATACGGAAACATGCCCACACGCGCGCGTGCTGAAAAACAATATTTAAAATACATTTACATCATTTCTTCCAATACATTTGAAGTTTTCACCGATTTGCGTCCACACACACACACACACACACACACACACACACACACACACACACACACACACACACACACACACACACACACACACACAAATCATTTGCGGAAATGTGTAATCGGTTTTCGTCGGAGATTACAAAAATATTACTTTAAAATTTCTTTTAATAGTTTAAGTTTGTTTGAATGTTTCCTGTAAAGAAACCCCCCTGCCACCTTTTGAAATTGTCTTTTTATCTTGTTTTTATTAACTACATTTATAATTGAATGCAGTCTGCTGATCATTTGTTAAAAGGTTTAATAATTCGTTTTCTTTCTGTTTTGCAGTAGAAAAAGCAGCAGCGACGACAGTGAGTAGCAACATTATAACTTTTAAACAAATATAACAGATAAATTCAGCACATAAATTCACCCAACAGTATACAGTCTGCTCATTTAGTAACACTGTTACAACTCTTATGAGTTAAATGACAGTCACTGAAGATATTAAAAAAGATACAATTGTGCAACTCTTTAGAGGAGATGCTGCCTGTGTAAGGTTTTTGTGTAAGGAATTAGTGCTCATGACAACACATATTTCTGCCTTGAGTTTGTCTTTTACTGGCATAAACACTGATCACTTACCTGTTTGCACCGTTTCCTTTGAGTTAATGCCCAGCCTTAACAGACAGTATGAGATGTGGAAACTAGATTTTATAACTTCTTATCAAAAATCCAGTGACAGGTTTTACATGCTTAGACCTACAAAGCATGAACTGTGGCCAGTTTTGGTCAGTTTCGCACCTTTTCCAAAGATTTCATTATGAATGAATGTCACCTAATGGTTTTGTTGTTTTCCTTCTGTGATTTCAAAAGTTTTTTTTTTTAATAAGAACTGCTGTTTCAATAAGAACTGCTGAATGGCTATGCTTAATTAATTGACTGTATGCACTGCAATTATGACAGCAGCCATTAATTTAATCCCTTCTCAAACTCTTCTGCTGTGCCTGTGTTTGTCTGTGAAGCATAATCTGTTCACATGAGCTGCACATGGCAGTCTCTCTGAGGGAAATGTGCGCAGCAGCCTATCAATATTATCTGCTGGGGACTGGATTGCGTGCGACCTCTCTTAACCTTGCTGTCCATTTGTTATGTGTTTCAAAAGCACACTGACCTGTGCTTGAACTAATGTATATCAGTGTATTAAGCCCGAGCTGGATTCATATCCATAATCCATCCTGTAATTGGCCACACTCAGAGAGGGCTTCCACTGTATATATAGACCGTCTATATTATTCATTTCACGCTGTTAAGTTGGAAACTAAAGTAGTTATTGACCTTCCAGACTGGTCACAGATCCTTATTGCAGGCTTTATGATGGCGATGAGGAGCTGAATGCCAGTCAGCAGCAAGCGGACAAACACTCATTTAAGAGACTGTGGGAGCGAAGGACATTGAGTTTAAATGTTCTTCCTCCCCACTACTTCATCCTCCCACAGTTTAAAGACTTGTGTAACAGTAACTAGTTACGGAAATTACTTTTTCATGTGAGTATGTGTGCATGATCTGTTGTCTAGCTCTGAACATGAACTCCGTGACCCAGTCTTAGCTGGGATCACGTTTTGTCCCCTGGGATGCAAACTAAGTGGGATCTGATGGGTAATTTGGACCACATCAAAAATCTGACTGTTTGAGTCAGTGGTGTCAAACACGTTTTACTTGAGAGGCCACATGCAGCCCGATTTATTTCATCTTGAGACTGGCAAAAGAGTATAATAATAACTTTTAAGTCTAAACTTTAAAGGCTTCCTTTGTTGTGGCTCAGAGTATAAGTGATGAAAATCTCTGTTTTCACAAAACCCCAAACAATACCACAGAAAGTACAATCTCAACATCAAGCCAATTTTAATGAAGCATTCTGGTGCAAAATACAGTTAAATGTTCAAAAAACTTCTCGTGTAGTTGTTGCATACTGCGTGTTTTTACAAACTCACCCCGACAGCATGAACTTGAGGCTGGTTTGACAGTAACGAGGTACAAACCTTTAGTTGTGGCCCACGGGCCTTATGTTTGACACCCCTGGTTTAGTGTTTATAAAATTGTCCAGTTTAAATCCTGCACCTCTTACAAAGCAGCATGGATCTTAATGGAAATTCAAGTGATGATTACATAAAAAAAAGAAAGCAATTGAAGTGATCACTTATTGTGCATTACAGTTTTGAATAGAAGTTAGAATAATTAAAGCTGTAACCCAGTGTTCTGTCATTTTTAGGAGATGCTCAACAAGAGATTTCAGAACTTACTGTAGCAGTGAAAAAGTGTCACTGTTACAGTTTGTCCACTAGAGAGCGTCGACATCAAGAAAGGCTGCCTTTCTAATGAAAACCCCTCTGCAAAAAAACAAAGCAAAAAAAAAAAAAACAAAAACCACCAAAACCAACTGTAGTGGAGTCGTCCTCCCTTTCAGCTTTTGTAGTGAAAGCTCAATGTGATGTTTTGCCCATTTAAACATGGGTTGACTCACTAAAAGAGCAAGTTTAATTTATTAAACTATATTTAAACTATTAAAACAGTATTCATCTCCTATACACAGTCTACAGCAGGGTGTCAAACATAAGGTCCGCGGGCCAAAACTGGCCCACAAGAGGCTCCAATCTAGCCAAACCACCAAGGAAATTGTAAAAATAAACAAAAACAAAAACAAAATAAACCTTAATGTAGCATAACACAACTCAACTCAACACAACACACCAGCTGAGGTATCAGTGATGCTGATTTGAAAGCTAACTAAGAGGCATTAATCCTCAAAGCCATGCTGTCAGGGAATCCAATCAGACAGTGTGTGTCAGTATTTCTTTATCTCAAGCCTCAAATCCGTTCATTGGACTCACATCTGTTGATCAGCTGATGTTTATTGGAGAGGGTTCACAGATACATCAAAACAAAACACACACAAAAAAAAACAACAGTTAGCTCACTGAGATTTGTCCTTTGTGTGACTATTTTTCATTATTGAAAAACAGTTAATCCCTGTTCCTTTACATGCACTTTTCTTGTTGTGGTTGGTTTGTTATTTAAATGCGTCAGGTCACAACTCACCAACGGTTGAACGAGATGCCAAATGTGGAGAGATCCGAGTCACAAAATGAAAAGAATGTGGAGAATAGAGAATGGCTGAAGTTTCATATCCTTGCTAACTGCTTACTCTGGTTGGTTCCTTGCTTTAGTGCACAAATATTAATTCAGATACATTTTTATTTAGTTCACAGCTTTAAGCCCATCAGAATCCAGATTTGTTATACGTTTTCATCAATAGACACTTGTTTGTACTTTCCTTATTTCTGTTGCAAAATAGAGACACGTTATGAGGAATAATACTCGTCATAATGAAAATGTCCTCAGGTTTATTAGTTTTTTGGTTGATCTTTTGTCTGTGGTAACATTCATGATGGTTTTGTTGTAAAACACGTAAAACTAAAGTAACTTTAAATCTGTGAGATATAGCACACCTTCAGGTGTTTCCTCCATGAGAAAGTCTCTTCTTATTACTTTATAGCCATAACGTTTGTCATCAACATTATTCTTTGTTTAATTCTATTAATTTTCCGAGTCAAATGAAGTGAACTTTTTGTTTTGCATACAGTTCAGTATTTTTCGCCTCTCGAACAAATCCTTTATACAACCTGGACGGCGATATTGCACTTTTAAGTTGTCTTTTTCAAAAAGGCAATTTTTGCATCGTGCTATAATTATCTCTTTTTTTTTTCCAAGGCAGTGTGTTCCCAGATGTCTCCTCCTTATGTTCCTGGAGTGAGTTTCCATCTGGCAGACTTCCACCGAGGTCTCGCTCTCTCGCTCTCTTTTTTTCTTCTTCTTCTGGCTTCCCCCGTGCATCATGTAGTCACTTTCAATCTGACTGCATCAGTTTCTCTAACATAACACTTTTTAACACTCTGCATATATAATGCAAATGCCAAACCACTTTGCTCTGAACTTCCTCGATCCTTCTCTTTTCAACCCTCTCTCTCTCTCTCTCTCTCTCTCTCTCTCTCTCTCTCTCTCTCTCTCTCTCTCTCTGTCTTTCATTCCTGTAGCTATCTAGCTGCCGTGCCCCAGGAGTAGAGGCCTGCTCAATGTGGCAGAGATGATTTGTTTGCTTTGCAATTATTTTCCGTCAGTGGAGACAAATGGATTCATACTGCATAGAAAAACCCACACAGACAGGGCCGGAGCGATGAATGCAGTGGGACGGACTAATACATACTGCCCAAAGTGAGGCTAGGGATGACAAACTTCGAGCTCCCTGGGTGGAGAATAAATAGCTTCATAAACGTATCGCGGCGCGATGACTTTACAGTGCCCCATGGCTTCATGTTTAGAGACAATCTGTTGCTTTAAATAACAACTCTGTGTTTCTAAATGATTTTTTTCCTGTAAGGTGAAGTTTTTATGTCCTATTTATATAATTAATCCTTGTATATCCCACTTTTTCTTCTGTGTTATTTTCATAAACACAGTTTGAGCTAGTCTAGTGTTTAGGAAATGGATGAAAGCTTCATATTCAACAAGTGGGATATTGTTGCAAAATTATTTGTGTTCATTCACAATATTCTGATTTCAGAAAGATATAACTTTCTGGAAAAAGAGTAGCAGTGCACTTTAGCATATTAATTCTTAACAGTTAGTCAATCATTCGCTTTGCACTCTGAGAATTTTCTTTTTTGCGATTGTTTTAACATATTGACAAACCTAAATATATACCCACATTTAAGTTTACTGATGTGATCTATTTAGCTTAAATTGTCATGTTTTTTCAAAGTTTTCATTGCCAGGGAGCATGGTGGAGTACTTGTTCATGTCTCACATTGAGAATATTTGTTGATTAATGGATGGATGGATGGATGGATGGGTGTCAACATTAGAACTCATTGGACATCCCTACACAAAGGAAGGTTTTCATGTATAAATGCTTTGCATGCTATAAATGCTTGTATAAGCATGTATAAATGCTTGCTTTGTATAGATGATTTGCTGTCACAATATCAACAGACACAGTATACTGTCCATATGACAAAACACTGACTTTAGACAGAAAAGAAAAGTCAAAATCCACATAAATTGTGCATTTGTGTTAATTGACTGACAGGCCTTATTATTTCGAACCTACTGGCCATGAGAAACATGTCAGAAGCGCAGCAATGAAGGAATAATTCCCCAAAACATTAAACATACACAGCCTAGCCACCACTGGCATGAAATTGCGGAGAGAGAAAGAGCACTGTTATTTGGGAGACTGACTCTCAAAGCACCAGATCGTTGTTGCAGTATTTATTTTAGCTATTTTCTCGATCATGTTCATGCTGATCTTCTTATTCCCGATGCCATTAGACTTAGGTAGAAGAGATTCTTTGGTCTTGGGATAACAGCTCTATTAGCTGCCTGCTGCAACATAACGGAAAATTCTTTGATGGCTCTGCATGTCACTACATAGCAGAGATCCCCATTGAAAAATGTGAACTTCTTGCAGCAGGTGATTTTTGTTAAACCAACTGTATGAAACAGGATAACCTCTCAGATCACATCTAAGGACCTCAGTGTTTTGAAATCACAGCTCTGAGCTGTACAGTAGGTCAACCTTCTGCGACGTTTGGAACTCTGTCAGGTTTTATATGTCTCTTTGTAACCTGACATCCGTCATTGGAATAGATGCCACAAACTGGATCAGAGCTGATCTTTACTACAGAAAACAGCCTTAGCTAATCCTAATGGTAGTAATTGCCTCAATAAGCAGGCCAGACAGTGAAGGAGCCACACTGAAGTCTCAAGCCCACCCGAGGCTCAAAAGTGCTGACTTCGCTTCCTCTCTCTGTTTTCTCAATATTCATCAATCCACTTTAGTGGCTAACAGACAGAATGATATTATGAAAGGAATACAAACAGCAAATGTAACTCACAAGGTATGCCTATACACAGATGATGTGTTATTGTTTATGCCGAAAGTGATTAGACAGATTATCCCCAGTTTCAGAATAATCTGCTGTTTGGAAGAAATCAGTTGTCTTGCCTGTTAACTCTGTTTTTCAGTGTCCACTCAAGGCCCCAGTAAAACCAGGGAACATCACACCTTGGCATTAACATGTCTGCCAAACTATCAGATCTAATATATTTGAAATACACCTCATTGAAACAACAGAAGAGGATCTCTCTCGGTGGAGGACACTTCCCGTATCACTCAAGGTGGGAGTTGCAACAATCCAAATGATGGTCCTACCCAAAATTAATAACATTTTCTAATTTAATCCACCAAAAACCTGGTTCAATACGCTTGACTCTTGTGCCTTAAAATTCTTATGGAGAAACAAACCATCTTCTATAAGCTTAAAACTCTACAAAAGACTCAGGACCAAAGCATTAATATCAGCATATCTTGTGAGTTTTGTGGGAATTTCTGAAAATGAATGGGTCTTTATTCATCCCTTGCAGACTCACACCCATCTGGAACAATCCTCACATCCTGCAAAGAAATTCAAATTTTAGTTTAGCTTTATTGGTGTAGAGCCAAATATAAGAAAACCACTGAAATAGAAAGAATTAAAACAACAGAATACGAGGCTCAGAACAAATCGGTTCAACTTCTTTGTTCAATTTAATTACTCATTTTAGCCATCTGAAATCAGCCCACAACTATCTGTAAAACGTTAAGCTTTGGTCAATAATTAGAACAGTTTGATCTAAAACAACTTTCTAGAATTGTGATAGATGGAAGGATGGAGGGGTGGGTGCCGTCCCGGCCTGAGGGACCTGTGGGTTCTGCGTCCTGCCTGGGTGGCCTCGTGGTTTGTTTCAGGGTTATGGGCCCCATGTTTCTTGCTCCTCGTCCTGTGGACTCCTCTGTAGAGGGGGTGATCCTGTCTGCGCTCGTCCTCTGGTTCCTCCCGGGGCCATGGTTTTCTCTGGGCTGATAGACCGAGGCCCCATCAGGTCTGGTGGGGTGTTGGACGACATAGTCCTGGGCGGGCCCACTTGCCTGTATGTTGCTATGAGCCCCCCCACCCCCCCACCCACATTAAATTCTGATCATATCCAGTGGACAAAGACTGTTTACATTGCTGTTAGGATGTGGTTTATGTTTCTCTGTTGTAGCTATAAGCTTTATTGTTCTGTCAGTGCTAACAAAACATCGTGAAAGACTCTTTGGCAATGCAACATAGTGGAAAATGATGTAGTGGTATGTCAGACTTACATAACGCACGTTACTACACTGGCTAAAAACCACTTCTTAATCAGTGAGTTAGCACTTACAGGCACAGTTTCAATTTTTTTCTGTTGCAGGTTATGATATCAGACTGTAAAACAGAGGATTTTCTTTGAGGATGGACTGTAGCGGATTAGCCTCCACATTTTAGACCTGCAGACTTCGCTGTCTCTGTTGAACTTTCCAACTATCCACAGTAAAAGAGATTAACCTTTTCCTCCCAACTCACGTCTTCTTGATTTTTAATTTTTCCCTGCCTCATGTCTTCCTCTCTTCTTTGTGACCTTGTCTCCCCCTTTCCAGTGTCTCTGTTGACCATCCCTTGTCCTTTCTCCCCCTCCTCCCCCTCGTCTCGTCTCTCCTTTCCCCTCCCTTCCCTCCCTTCATTCGAAGGGCAGGTTCAGGGGTCACCAATTACTCTGAGAGGGCTGAGAAAGTTGTATGGGCTCTGCCCTCGGGGCTGCCATGTTGCATTATCGTCAGGAGGATTGCAGGTACGCAGCAGCCGCCGGCTGCCGGCACAACAGCTCCAACCGCAGCCGCAGCACCGGGACATATAGACTCAGCTCGGTTCAAACCCTCCTCATGCCTGAGCGGCCGGCTGGCTCCGAGTCAGCCCCCATCTCTTACTGACCTGCTGGGCAGAACTAATATGTATGTCTAGACTTCCTGGGAACTACCTACCTGAGAATACACAGCTAGCCGTTATGTTTGCAGAATGCTGAGGCTATCTGTCCGGACAGGCATGTATTCTGGAAGGTACTGTGGCTTCCAGGGTTTTAGTGATGCTTTCTGTTGGTTTAAGCACATATAGAAGTAACCCCCCCCCCTGCAGTGTCAATACTTGAAAGCCAGGAGTGATAAGTGTTGTGTAGGAATGATAAATTAATGCCACCAGAAAATAAAACTATAAAAGTGTTTTGAACTGTGAGGTCTGCAGTGCAGCCATAGCCACCAGTCATTCAATTCTAAAACATATTCTTTTCATTTATGTTTGGCGTCTTTTTATCTGTTCATTTAAAATGTTAAATCAATTCAAGACACTAAGTTGTTTTTTTCACTGAACCTTTTAGCCAAACTACAACAGAAATCTGAGTGTCATCTGCATAAAACAGATCTGTAAATTTACATAATCTATCCTTTTATTAACTTGAACATACTGAAAAAGTGGTGTCACAGTCACATGTTTCTTTATGTGTTATGTGTGTTTATGTGTTATATGAGAGAAAATCAGCAATGGTCTCAAATTCAGTTGGTGCATTGTGCAAAATAACATATTATTCCAACAATAAAGCTAGAATTCACAGTTTTTCCAACTCCAACTATCATGACTTGTGACATAATTGTTTCCTGCTGCAGTCACTCAGTATAACACGTGCTGTTTCTTGCATTGGAGAAGACTATAATGGTTTGTAAATATATTTAGTCCACTTTTTTCCATCTGTGTGACCTCTGTGCCAACCACACTCCAAAACTCCTTGTTTATCCTGCCAATCACTGACACTTAGACGCAATCGGAAAATAAAATGAAAGGAATAGAATGCTGGGGTTTTCTTTCAGGCCCATCGAAGTGAAGACCTGATTCATTCATTTTTTGCAAACCTAATCACAACAGATTTGCAAGCTCATGCGGAGGCCCAGCTCAGTGGCGTTTAGGCCGGGGCCAACAGAAGCTGTGCAGCCAGTTGGAGTTGAAACGGCTCCTGAATAGAGAATCCCCGAGTCTGATTCAGTGTGCTCAGCCAAACCCTCAGTAATTGCAAAAACAGCACTTGGTCCACTAATAATGGGTGCGTGTCATCTCCAATCCCCCGTCCGCCTGTCTGTCCACGCCACAGAGGCAGCAATTACAGGCTCGTTCCTGCCACTGGACCTGCACACAGTAAGGCAGAGGAACAGCACGTTGTGTGTGTGTGCGTGTGTGTGTGTGTGTGTGTGTGTGTGTGTGTGGGCGGTGGGTTACAGGGTGCATGAAAGAAGCGAGTGTGTGCGTGAGTGAGAGGACACCAGTGTTCACAGACACAGACTGAGCTGAGTTTAATTCGTCAGGCCATGTTTCTGTGGTAATTCTAAACTGTTACACAGGTAAAAATAGAGTTTACATTTAGTACCAGTGCAGAAGAGTAACAGTGGGAACTATTGTTTGTCACGTGTTCAGGTCATCTGCTTTTGAACTAGACCTGTCTTTTGACTTCATTTTAATGTAAAACTTGAAAGGTATTGACATTTTTAATAACTCGGAACGCATGTGCGTCTGATGTATTTTTAATGAGATGAATCTTTCTGTTTTGGTAAACACTTACCACGTCTGCTAGTTTTTCTGAACTTTAAAGCTATGGAGAGAGAGTTACTGTTAAACTTTCAACTTCAATTCAAAACCAAAAATTGTGTTTTAAACTTCTGTTTTAACTTATTAAATGTGACAGAGAAAAAAGAATTTTCATAATTGTTATGTCAGTTTTTTTTTTTTTTTTTAATTAAATTCTTTGTAATAAATTCACTCCTTTCTCACATTTTCCCCCCAAGGAGACTTACTGACGCTAAAATTAAGAAACAATCTACCTTTTTTATATTTAATCATTCTACACGTTTGCACCTCAGCACTGGTTGGAGTAACACAATCCAACTTGGCGCTCTGTCCATACGAATGTCTGTGTTCTTCCATTGTTAATGTTTGTAGCGTATAATGTTCTCTGCTGCATGTGTGTGTCTTCATGGTAGAAACAAACAACAGAGCCCACTAGTGGCCCAACATGAAAACTACATCATTTTCAGCATTTCTGCAGTTTACATGTAAACTGACCTCGTTTTTAAAATGTCGTTATGCAAACGTCAAACTTCAAGGATGCATTTTCACATAATAATGTCACGTAAACAGAGCCTATGGGGCATTTTACATTGGCTGTGGAACAGAAGTAGAGTGGAGTCACATAGATATACCGCTACAGCAATTTGCCCCGATTGTATTTAAAGGCTATATTTCCTTCAAATATGAGTGGATCAGCAACAGTTCACATTTACACAGCAACATTTTGAAAACAATGTCTGTTGGACCGATTTCAAAAAGTTGCATTTTCAGTGGCTTCGACTATTTTCATGTAAACAAATCCCCAAAACGCCACGAAAGTTTTTGCTTTTTCACTTGAAAACTTGTAGCAGAAACGGGTCTCGTTTGCTGTTATTTTCATGCTGAATGTTTCACAGATTGCCTTACTCCAGGATCAAGCAACAGGATAAAAAAATGACTGTTTTGAGCTTTAATGATTCAGATCCTTGTTGTAATATTGTCTGAACATTTATATTGCTTCATAAATACCAAATCAATAGGAGCATGTTTCTGAGGGGGAAAGTCCCTTTAACACAGAGGTCATCCAAACACCCAGAGGACTTGGAAAATACCAAAGTTTCCATTTTCTTTCCTTGAAGTCGAGCCTTCCTTCCATTTTTTTGGCTGCTCATGTAAGTGTGATAACCAAGACCTTGTGTGAGCAGCACACAGTTGGAGATCTCTGAGTCACTTCCTTTACTAAACACTCTCATGGCTTCCCATCCGTGACCTTCACAATGGCCATCACGAGGATTTACTCAAACATCCACTGATCTCTGCTGTTACGCTGTTATTGGTTTATTTGATTTTTTGCACGGAGGCATGACGAACTGGTGTCGTATCAGACAATGGGACAAAGTCAGGCTCTGACCCCAAAACTAATTTGCCAGCTTACGCTCTTTCACCAAGTGGCAGTTTCACAATCACTCAGTTTGTTTACACCTGCTTCTTTTCTTTGTTTGTTGTGCTTTACCTCACCTTGAACTCACAGGGTCATAAAAGGTTTGACAGATGTTTTTCGAGCTTCATACTTTTACGCTTTTAGAAGATAGCTCTTGAATTTCATTGCTGTCTCAAAACTTATTGCACTCCCTAAATCTTTTCCCCCCAGTAAATACCTCATTTGTATTTCACACAAAGTTGCTCCTTGTATCTGCTTTTGATTTGCTTGAAGTGCCGTTGCCATAGATTTGCACCACAACAGGCTGTGTCTGGTTTCGGAGGGGTCAGAGGTTTTAGCTGAGTAGCCGTAAGCAGCAACAATACGTGTGAAACTTGACACAGCTACGCACCATTTGTGTGTGATTACCTTGATTTCCTTGGGCAACTCCTGTCGGCAGCTCCTTATCCATTGAAAATGTCGCTAATATGAAGAAATCCTCAATTTGAAGAAAATCCTATGTGTGGGTTAACTCTTTTATACTACTAAACTGACACTATTATGTTTTTTTTTTTTTATTTAAATTGTGTTTATCAGGTAGTTAGCATCTACTGAGGATGTTTAGATAACCAATTGTCTTGTGAGTGTGCTGTTTTATGAGCAGATGTATTGTGTTAGTGGAAATACATACCCACAGGTTACAAACTGGTTCCCATGTCATCGAGATGAAAGTTGCGCATTGCAAATGTAATTAACTTGTATTTGTTGATACCTTTGTATTTTTAAGAATTTATTTCTCACATATGTAGAAGTTATGATTTGAATCACCGATATCTCAGCTCAGGACTCAGTGTTGTGTTGATTAATTGAATAATGAATAAAACTTTGAAATGTTTTCAGTTTGCTTGCTGGTTTTGTGGGCTGCTTTTGGCTCATGGACCTTATGTTTTCCAACTCTGATTTATGTCAAAAACAACTAGCAAACATTAAACATTAAACAGCAAACATTAAAAGTCCACATGTTACAGTCAAAGTTGTCAACACCCACGTTAGGGTAAAACGCACAAATGAAAAATCCCACTTTTAATATTTGGAATGTAATTTGTGAATTACAGAGTGAATAATTTGTTTTAAAAGATGCACAAATGTAAAAAAGTTATAGATGCATTAACCTCTTTTGAGATCTCTGACAAAAAAGCAACAGACAGCAAACATTTGTACAATTTTTTTTTTCAAAAGGCCTTATTCTAACTATAGTGTTGGGAGCACTGATTTTTGGGAACTTGACTCATGTATTAATTCTGCAACCTCTGAAAAAAACATTGGCGTGTGCAGCAGCTTGTGGAGAAAAGAGCTCAAAAAGTCAAATAAAGTTGTTTCATAGTTCTTTGGATCATTTTCCTGCAACAAGTCAACAGATCTATTTCAAATTTAATCACAATTTTTCATCAGTTGAGCTTTAACAGGTCAAAGTCTGTTCTGAACCAGATCAGCATCCTGGTCTGACCTGCTCAGGACTAAAACAACAATCTGGTATTTAATTACCTTAGCATGGTGGACAGAAGATACACAGACAGACAGCATATGTGTGCAGATGCATGCAGGCACAAACACTATTAGTATTCAGTAAATTATCTGCTTTTCAGTCCTGAAGTGCCCTGAAGCCATGTGACCACTCAGACAAATATAAACGCAGGAGATGCAGATACTTATGGGAGCTGTCAGTCATTATGAATCACACACGAAATAAGGAGGGAAAAAAGAAACAAAAGGACAAGACAATTATTTACCTCAGTGCATTTTAAAGCGGATTGAAATTTTAGGTGCTTTTTAGAAGAGAGCCAGAGTATTGTTGATTTACACGTCAGATGGGAGAATTTGTTTCTGTACAGACGTCTGAAATGTATTCACGGATGGCCAGTCAGCAGATTCGCTGCGGGAGTATTTTTAAATATGTCCGATTCAATGCCCGATGTTAAATCGGGGTGATGAAGTCAAATGCTAAAGTTGAAATGTCATTCAGTATAAATGTCAGCACTTGAAAAAAAACATTTTAGAGCATTCACTCCATCACTCAGAAATGTCTTTTGTGTCTGTCCTCACAGGGAGTGCTCCGACTTGCCCTCTGCACTATTCAAATAAAACTTGTTTTTATGATCTTTCCCATCTCAGTCCTTTTATTTTTATTTATTTATTTATTTTTTTTTTGTGAGACGCAGTGGAGTAAAAATGCGTTTGAATTAAGTGGTTGTTACCCCGAGGCCTCTGATGTTCCTGCTCCTTCTGCTGCACCTCACGTCCATTTCCTATCTGCTCCTCCTTATGCAATGCTGAGAAGTCGACCATGTTGTTGTTGATGTTGTTGTTATTGTTATACAAGGCAGCCAAGTAGTCAGCTCAGTGAAGAGGAAGGGAAACAGGAGTCAGTTGCACTTACTCGATAACTTAGAAAGTAATTCAATAAGTAATGAAAGCTTGAACGTAATTGAGTAAGTGTCCAAAATTTGTGACTCTTGGAGCTGAAGGACAATGTGGATTTCATGAACTTGACATTAAGTCTGTCCGCACAGTGTTGTTCTTCCTGAATTCCCACAACCACACACTTTATTAAGCAGAAGAAACGATGTCGTCTTGTGCAACGTCATCCAGTGCCTTCAATAAGTAAAAGAAGTGAATCGTGAAACGAGCAGTTTGGACAACATTCATGAAGATTGCCACATAATGTCTGCTTCATTTCTATTGTTTTTATTTGACTGTTCATAGTATTTCTGATATTGTCAGTAGACGATCTCACAGCCATCTGTGAACTTCCACTCTGAGATTTAAGAGCAAAGATTTAAAATAACTTTTTAAAAACATATTGAACCATAAAGAGAGGCAATACTGCCAGCAGCTCTTATTTTGAAGGGGCTCTGAATTAACTTCCTGGAAGACAGAAATTTCTATCCAACGGAAAGAATCCATTGAAAAATATTTGAAGACATTTGACTCGAATAACACAAACTTTACTCTTCATAGCTTGAAATGTCTCACAGTTATTTCTTAGCTGGTTTACAGGTAAATGTTCTTGCTGTAATCTCCTAATACCCAAAAGCTGCTCTTTATTTTTGGCATATTAATATGCAAAATTATAACAAAAACAAGATTTTCAATTAAAATGCATCAGTAACATAGACTGATGCAGTTCCCACGTTTCCTTGAGAAGCACTGCATTCGAGGAAAGTCCAGGATTCAGGCTTTGGAAAATCTAAGTCTAAAACAGAAAAGTGTTGACAGTGTGAAGCAAGTGAAGTGTTATCATTTTCACCAATGCCAGAAATCCTTCACAAACAACATCTGTTTCAGTGTTTGGAGACACACTTTAGCAGCGTAATTTTTAACTGTTTTCAATTTGCTGTTAGTTTGGAAGAAACGCAAAATTCACCAAATGCATTCAATTAGGAGAGCAAATTACACCCCAATTACTCAACGTCACAGTTGAATTCTAATAAGTCTACGTAGTTTGGAAAGAGTTTCTGGCTTTTGGGGGGAGTGGGTGGAGGAAGTGGAGAAGTAATTTGTCTAGACTTGGAAATGAACAGTCTTGGAGGCATGTGCTGTGGAGAAACTTAAGTTTTACAGCTCTTCGTCATTGGAAATTTGGATTTTAACCTACACCAATTAGCCATAACATTATGAGTAGTGACATGAAAAACGCTGATTATCTGACTGCCTGTCAGTGGGAGGGATATATTAAGCAAATGCACATCTTGCCCTACAATATGTAAGAGTCAGGATCTGCGTAGGCTAGATCAGAGATAAACGGCGAGGTGACTGGATCAGAGGATCTCCAAATCTTCAGCGTTTGTCTGTGTTCCTTGGTTCAGTGAAATGGTCAACAGATGAGCTACAGTAGCTGAAACTGCTGCAGTTATTGCTGGTCCCGATAGTAAGGCTAGTGGGCATTCAGGCTGCACACGATTAGGTGAACATAATCTCTATGAATGGCTTCGGTGTGATTTCTGTCCTCAGCACAGCACAAAATGTTCCCTAATCAACCTCTAGATTACAGCTGACTCCAGATTTTTATTGACGCCCCTGCTCTATGTGCAAAACTTTTGAAGCTTTACCTCTCTGGTCAGAAATCTTTTACATTCCAGCTATTTCCCCTCTCCTCAGTGTTCCCTAGGGCTCTGTCGTAGATCCCATCCTCTTCATTGTCTATCTCCTCCCCTTGGCCTTTTCCACAAAATCAATATACAGTTTCACTTATATGTGGATGACTCTCAGCTCTACCGTTCCACTCGTCCACCCACCTCTCTCCAAGATGGTCTACAGGACATAAAATTCTGGTTTTCCCTCAACTTTCTCAAACTCGGCAGTGATAAAACAGGTTCTTCTCATTGGCTCAAAGTCTGCCCTCAACAGTTTTTCCATCTCCATTGACAGGCTCTCTTCCTCCCTCTCCTCTCAGGTTAAGAGCCTGGCTGTCATCTGGTATACCTCCACCTTTGAAACATCCACCGGCATTTACCCTTCCTCTCCTCCAGCTGAACCTCCACATTGGTCCATTCTCAGGTCAGTTCCCATCTGGACCACTGTGCAGTTCCCTCCTGTCTCCTTCCCAAATCCTTTCATAAACTCCAACTGATTCAAAGTACCACATCCCAGATCATCGCCAGAACATCCTCCATCCATCACCAGCCCTCCTTAAACACCATTTGTTCCTAGTTCAACAGCACATTCAGTTCAATGTGTCCTTGAGCAAGACACTGAACCCCAAACTGCTCCCAATGGATGGACTGAGCACCTTTCATCTGGCAGCTGCCTCCATTGATCTGTGAGTGAGGTTTAGCAGTGTAAAGCGCTTTGGGGACTGATCATGCAGTCGATAAGTGCTAAATAAGTGAAATCCATTTACATCGTTATTCCAAATAACAGTGCTCTTTATTTTTCCTCTGATTCACACATTTACCCTGGAAACAATAGTGCAATGTTCTTTTCTTCCTTTTTTTCCCCATCAAGTCTGCAGTTTGACTTTGTTGTTGGTTTTTGTTCATGGAATAGTGTTAAAGTGATGAGGTGAAACACTGTTTTCAATGAAAGGTGTTTTTTTATTCAGAAAAAGACTGGATTTCTGGGACATTTTGTGTAGCAAGTTCCTTTTCTGGTTGATTTTTCTCCTTAATATAGATTCCTTCAATAGCAGATGTATTGTCCTCCGAACGGAATGCAGATCAGCTTCAGGTGGAAACACAAGCATTGTCTAGAGTGACAACAAATCAGCCTGCATTGTCCTGAGGGCTTCAGCACATCGTTTTCCGTGCCCAAACCGTGCCTGATGTGACTTCAGAGTTGGCCATGAGTCCTTCTTCATGCACATTTTCCTCTCTTGGCTACACCACGATGCTCACTCGGCCCTCTTCATACATTTTCTGACCTGAGCCAATCAAATTTACCATCCAGTGCAGGTCGGTCCACCTTGTTTGCCAGTTCCGTTGAAAGGCAGAGCATCAATGCACTGCGCATGGAGATGGAATTTATCACAGTTCAGTCAGTGTGTGATTAGCATGCTGCACGTGTTGATATCATCCTAATGATGCAGGCATGCAGTGCATATTGAAGCATCTTCCAGTATGTGCATATTCAGACATTTCACTCAAAAAGTTATATTTTTGCAAATGACACCGGTATTATAGGACATCAACGCTTCATTGTGTGTCAGATGAAGGTCATATTGTGATCATGATAAATCTGTAATATGTTGTGCCCAGTGGTGAGCACAGCTAACCAAAAAGTTAGCTTCGATAACCATTCTTCCGCTAAATGAAAAGTTAGCTTCGATAACGCTAAACCGATAAACTGCTAAAAGATTTAGCTGAAGCTAACAATAACCGCTAACCGCAAACTTTTATTATATGAGTGACTTTTAGACTCTGTCTATGGACTCGGTAAACTGACGAGTTAGCCATCAGGACTCCATTGACGAGCCGGCACGTCAAATGCGCATGTGTGACATTTGTTGACGTCGCGCCATGACGCAAGCACGTACGCAAGTCGTTCAAATACCCCTGGAATCTTGAGTTCAGGGGCTTTCTAACAGTTTTTGAATTGTTTCAATCGAACAAACGGATCAGGAGTTATATGCATTACAAAATCCATATTTTTTCAAAACAATTTTCGGCGTTTTTTTAACCACAGAGAAGAGACTTTTCATTACTTTGCACAGTAACGAAAGCACGTACGAGAGGCGTTCAAGTACCCTCGGAAACTAGAGTCAGCCTACATTGGCTCCCAGAGCTACCACTACGCTAATGTGTAAATTTAGCGGAAGCTAATTAGTCCGCTAATGTTTTTCAAAGTTAGCTGAACAGGCAATCCGCTAATGAAAATGTTAGCTCTGCTAATTAGCTGTTAGCTGATTAGCGGACTGCGCCCACCACTGGTTGTGCCACCCTAGTACTTTTAAAAGTGTCTCATGTGTCGTCTCACACTGCATTATGAAACACAAGGCGTTCCCCACATCCCAACATTTAACACTTCACTTAGCCTCACTTCAACCTGAATTCTCCTGAAAGACCCGTCCACTGGCTGTAGACTTTGACAAGGCCACGATTACTCAATAAACAGACACCAAGATCATTGGCCCCGCTTGCTGTAAAGGCGAGCTTTGTTGGTCACATTTCCTCAGGGAGAGGAAAAAAATAAAAAAACGTAAGAACACTTTAAAAGTCAGAGAAGGAGGAGAGTGAATGAGGAAAAGCCCCGAAGGCAAATGGCAGGAAACATCAGTGCCGTTAGACGGAGCTACTTTAGCTGTCATGCAAGAGCATGTGAACGCACCAGTGAACGCACACAGTCAGCATCACTGCACACACACAAATAGCCACAGCGGTGGTGGTGATGCCAAGCTTTTTTCTTATGTTGAAATTAGCTTTGTTATGTTTACATTGTGTAATTTACTCAGAACAGCACCACAAGGGATTTCTGCCATATCAGTGAGTACTTATTTTAAAAACATGGATAAAAAGGTTACATGTGGCATTGTAGGATGCATTTTAATGAATATTAAGCTTTATTATCAGTTTCCCCTGGTAACAGAGTCTTCAAGTATTCATCGCTTTAAAGATTTAGAATTCAAAGCTCTTTAGCTTTCCCAGCATATCATCATGTCACAACTTCTATTCACAGCTTCACATCCTAACAAGGCAGTCAAACATAAAGCCCGTGTCCCAAAACCGGCCTGCAAGAAGCACTAATCCAGCCTATCAAACCACCAAGGAAATTGTAAAACATTCAAAGAAAACATATATTAGAAAAAAAAAAACAAATTCTGAAGAGCAGTGGACAAAACACAGGACTGAAACCTGAGCTGAGATATCAGAGATGTTGCCATGAAAGCTAGCAAACTAGCATTAGCTTCAAAGCCATGCTGTCAGGGTGAGTTTATTAAAACATGCATAATGCAGCAGCTATCGGAGAGGTTTTTCACTCTATTTTTCATCAGCAGCTTTCATTGAAATTGAGATTGTTATCATTTTCTGTATACATTTTTTTGGTTTTGTACAAATATAGACATTCCCATCATGTACACGCTGCACCAAAACAAAGAAAAACTTTAACTTTTGAAATTCAAGATTACGACGGCACAATTTTACTGGTAAGGCAGACTCAAGATGAAATTCAGATATGTGCTTGTCACCCCTGCCCTACTATTTACGTTATAGCAGCTACATTTGTAGAAATAAGCCACATCCCGTTTGTGATGCACTGACAATGACTCAGGTTTACGAAATATTAACAATGGAGTGATGTTCCTTTACATTAAAGTCACTCAGCTGACTGCAAAATTCATGAATTATTAGGAAAATGATAATGAATTAGTAAGCAGCTTAGTGGCGTCTGTCAGCATGTTGGAAAAACTGTGTGATCTCTCTTTCTGCTGCATGCATCACCTGACTCATTGAATGTGATCCGACACATCGTCCTGCACCAAGGCTTTATTTCTGTGCCTCTCTGATTGAATGGAAGTGAACTCGGGCTTCACATGACTGCTGGGGAAGCCACTGACCTTAATGCCGCGCAATCTGCTGTGCAGTTAGAAGTCAACCGACAAGTCAAACCAAGTGGTGTAAATTCTCCCGAGATATTTGGTTTGTCAGAGCTGATTAGACCCAGAGAGGCAGAAGCAGACACTCGGGCATAACACGTGGTGGCGTCGAGTGGAGCCGTTGGCCTCAGCCTGTTTACTGGCCAACGTTTTAGGACGGGGAGAATGGAGCGGAGGACTCCAGCGGATGGAGATGATGGCCGATTTCTTCCACACAAGTGTCTTTCTCACCCCCTGCTTATCTCATTGTCTGTCATGACACTCTGTGTTTTATTTCTCAGCCAAATCTCGTGATCTGGCAGTTTTATGTGAGCGAGCGAGCGTTAAGCTCCAGTGTGAATCCGTTTGTGTCCACGAGCACATTTTCAGTAACGGCTGCATGTTTTGGACACGCTGGCTTGTTTACGTTCAGTAAAAAGGGAAAAAGAGGGTGGGCTGCTTTTCTCTCCCCCTCTGCGTCAGTGTGTGTTGCAGGGAGACACTATAGAGCTTTTTGTCACAGCACATCATCCAGCAAGATCACACAACTCGATGTGACAGCACGCAGTGCAGCGCAGCAAGTGGTGCTGGGACTTTAATTGATGTTAAAACCACAAGTACTTTAAGCGGTGATGGCTGACGAGCACTGAGGACAGGATCATTTGAAAACAAGGACACCCAGACAGAGGGATATATTTTAGTGAAAATGTAAAGCCGACCTCATGTGTGTCCATAGCTTATTTTATGAGTTTCTGAAATATGGTTATTTCATGATAGCTTGACTTTTGTCAGCTGCGACAGTCATTGGTTGTGACACTATCAGCAGCGGTAACATTTATCATGCTAAAAATGGCAAGCAGTAGTGACTCTCATGTTTTCAGCTTCCAGTGACCATGAACTGTCGTGACAGATTCAACAAAATGTCAGCTGGTTGCCTGATTTTAAAGGATTGTGAAAACAACAGTAACTTGTCAATGGATTCTTATCTGTCTAAAGCAAAGGTGTCAAACATAGGGCCTGTGGACCAAAACCAGCCTGCAAGAGGCTCCAGTCCGGCATTCCAAACTGCCAAGTAAATATTGAAAATTTCAAAGAAAACACATTTTTTTTTTTTTTTTTTCATAAGGAAAAACACATTTCTTGAGTAGTGGACACAACACAGCTTTGATACTGGAACTGAGAAATCTGTGGTGCTACCATGACAGCTATTATTACCTATTATGCTGTCAGGGGGAGTTTGGAAAAATTTGCAGAATGCAACAACTACATTGGAGAAGTTTTTTAAACGGTTTGCTGTATTTTGCACTAGAAAATTGGCTTCATGTTGAGATTGTGGTCATTTTCCTTAGTAATTTATTATACCAGTTCACCGGTTTCTTCCCTCTCAAGATGAAACTGGGCTGTATGTGGCCCCTGGACTGAAATATTGTTGGCAACTCTGAACTAAAAAAACAGACCATCACTGAAAGACACCCATATCAATCATTAAAAGCAAAAATATTCTGTGTGTCATGATTCTGAATCTTCCTAAGTGTGCTTTAGTGATGCATTTTATAATTTGGTTGACTTAAAGTCACCAAATTTAATCAAATATTCACATTATACCAGTGAACTGACAAAAATTAAAGCTTACCACTTATTGTAGGTGTTAAAACCTCGACAGAGTTGTTGGCTGATTCATAGTTTTCTGATGTTTGTTCTGAATCTCAGCTTAACGTTACTCGGCCGTGTTTCGAAATGGCGACACAGTGCAGCAAATCCACTTGAACGTTGGCGCCCAGTGGCAAGCAACAACATTAAGTCGTTATCCCTGCACTTCGCTCCTATTCCCCTGAGCCTTCAAACTAGTTAAAACCAAATCCTCAGCATATGACCCTCTCTAATCTTGCGTTCGACCAAAGTGATCCTCTGTTAGCTTAGTGCATTGAGCTTATTACATGATGATGAACCACTCACGCTGTGTTAAGTCACTCGGAGAGGAAACACATAGGTGCACTGGGGGGAAATTAGCACAGCTTTAGCTTAGCCTACCGTAGCTTCGCCTGGCGGCTATTGAAAAAGGCTGTTCTCGGCTGACAACAAAGCTAATATTAGCTTAGCATTAGCGATAGCAAACAAGGGGCTTAATCAGGCTGCTGGGCTGTCAGAACGTATAACTGCATGCTTCTGAGGGTCCCTTTGGAGTTATAATCCCGGGTCTCGGCAGGCGATGACCTCATGGGCTGGACTGGTGCCTGTGGGAGGATTGGGTAAACTGTGTGTGTCTAGCATGGAGATGTGTGTGTGTGTGTGTGTGTGTGTGTGTGTCTGTTTTATATGGCTGATTGCTTTATCGAGGCAGAAGACACAAAGAGACCACTGCAGTGGCGATTTGAACTTTGCAAACATGCTGGGGCGGAGAACTCCAGCTGTTTTGTTTGGGCATTTTTGTACTGTATCTCTTGGAGATCCAGTGTGCGTAGGCCCCGGGATATGAGAGCAATGATATTTCAATTGTCTCCGTGCCACATTGCATTAACAGCGTGTAGCGTTTCTCCTCGTGGCTACGAGATAATTGAAAAGGTTAACCTGTCAGTTTTATCTTATGTTATTTGTCTTTCCTCAGACTAAAATAGTGGTTAAGGACATCTGTGGCTGCCAAGATGGCACGCTCACTGGAGTCCTCTATGACCAAAGGGCCATCTTGTACACTCAGAAATGATGACAGTACTGCTACAAAGCCAAACGAGAATTTCACTCCGGGGGGAGGGCAACGTTAACCCTGTCAGGCAGTGAGAAAGAAAACCCCAACATTCTACCCATTAAATATAATCAGAGTCGAACTACAGCCACATAGATAAGAGTCATAAGAATTCTGTGTAACTTTCCTCCCTTCCTGAAGTTTTCAAGGGCCTGTTTACACATCAATTTCAAGTGCCAACAGTGTGAAATAGCGGCTTGGCATACGAACCGCATCATTTTCAGTGTTTCTGCTATTTCTGTGTGAACTGACATTGCTTTCCCAGCTTTGCCCTGCAAACGTTAAAGCTTTTCTGGGAGCGGGGTCCAACTCACCCAGAGTGAGAGTCCTGTGTTCGAGCTGGACCACCCCTTTGAGAAAAGCCTAGATCTGAGAAAGAGGGGCTTCAGGGTTAAAATAACTCCATGTCCTCACACACAAAGATGGAGATTGGAAAATTAAAAGTCAGTTGACTGAGTTAAATGCACACAGACACACACATTCATACACACAGACGGTGAGTCCAGGGGCTCTGGAAGCAGATCGCTTTGCTGTCAGGGTCGGGCTCTGTCAGCGGCTCCAGCCAGCCATGGACGTCGTCAGCCACAGACACCCAGGACCGACTGGCTCCACTGAGCTGCACGGCAGAGGCAAAGCGTGTGATGCAGACGGCTTCAGCCGAAGAGTTGAGACCCTTTATGAAGCAAAGCATGCGACTGATGAAGTAGCAAAGCTCCGAGCCACAAAGACCTGCAGAGCAAAATATCACCTCAGTCTGAATGCTGTGACTGCTGCAGGTCTGCATTCAGTGCACTGACTCCGAGCTGATAATACAGAAGAGTGTGTTCTTCTATGATTTGCTGAATAAACTTGGCTCATTTTTTTACTTTATACCACAATTGGACCTTCCCCCACCACACACACACACACACACACACACACACACACACACACACACACACACACACACACACACTGTCAAAGGTTAAATCCATGCACAGCTTGACCTGAGGATGACCATTGGCTATAAGCTCATTTGGTTTTATTGCTCCTCCGGATTCTGATGTTTATTTACCTGTTTATTTGCTTGCTTTTTTTTTTTTTTTTTTGCAGTCATATAAGTTTATGAAGTATGATTTAAGTTTATGATTAGTATGTGATTGATTAAAAAAAAAATTAAAAGGATGCAAACAGACACATTATAATTTTCATTGTACCTGCACTGAATTTATCTAGTAACTTGAGGGGTGTATTGGTAGATATAGATAAATCAGCAACACTTTGATTTTCTGAACCGTAGCATCGCAACGAAAATACAGTCGTAGCACTTTCTTGATACGTCCACCTTAGGGTAGCTTGGGGCTAGAGGTACCCCTCGATAACTCTATAGGACAGTTAGGGGTCCATAATTTTCACCTGGATTTTGAGCATCTCTTCTTGAGGGAAACAGTAATGATAGTCAGATATATCACAAATATCAGTATCTGCAATGTTTCTATCGGAAAGCACTGACTGAGCAGCAGTAAAACATGTGAGTCCAGGAACTGTGATTTCCTGGTCTGCATGTCAACAACAGCTTCAGAGTCAGACTTTACATTCCTGCTGCACTGATCAGTGTTGAAAGGGAGAGCAGATATTCAACATTTCATCTGGCCTGATTATCTTCATAAAAAAATCATTATTATAAACTGTTCACAGTATTTTAAACATCAAAGTCCAGATGACTCAGCTGCCGTTTAGTGAAAAGCTTCTTCAAAGTTTACGTTGATTTTGCAGGTGGAGTCAGACACGGGCTGAATGTTGTTGAAATAAGTCAACTAGCAAATCACATGAGTCAGTGTATTTCACTCTGAAACTGTGTGTGTGTGTGTGTGTGTGTGTGTGTGTGTGTGTGTGTGTGTGTGTGTGTGCGTGTGTGTGTGTGTGTCCTTGCTCTCTCCATGAGAACCGGCCCTCTGGCCTTCCAGCTGAGTTCACAGATCCAAAGTCGAGTTAATCTGGTTTTACCTTTAGCCCCAAAAACAACAGAGGAGTAATCCAGGAACAGCTGTAATCAGCCATGAAACCAGTGATGGCTGCATGCTAGCTGAGGTCAGGAAGCACAACAGGAAGAGACCTTGAGGAGAGCTCTGGGACATTGAACTAATAGTGAAAAGCGATGTGGGTGCATTCTCTGCTCCATCACGCTGAGACGAGGTGGATCACCTGAACGAACGCACGTTGAGCCTCAGAGTTTGTGACAGCTTTAGTCTTTCTTTTGCTTGATTTTCATGCTGTCTTGAACAGATTGCTCGCCGTGAACCTGCACTCGTTGAACTGCATGCATCATTTCATTCTGCATTTGATGGATTTTTTTTTTACATTTTTATGTTTTTTTTTTTTTTCTTTTGTTTATTGTATCCTCCCATACTTTGGCTTCTGCCGACCTCCTTTCTAATTTCTCATGTTTTACAGTGCAGAACTCAAACAGGACCAGCATTCAAAATAGAAACCAATGGTAAATGTTCAGTCTGCCCTGGATTTTAGGAAGCGTCAGATTTTATTGACATAATGAATCTAATCTTGATAACCTCACATCATGCAAAGCCTCAGCGATATCTAAAACCACGCCAGAGTGTCATTTACCAGAGATTAGTCTTCATAGTTTGATGCCTACTCCATCAAAAAGGACTTATACTTGGTAAAGCCTTTCTCCAGTGAACATATTGAAAAGGAACTAACACGACAACGTCTTCAAGTGAAAACAGGAAACTTTCACTGAATTTTGGTGTCTGTTTACACGACAATAGTGCTCAGAGTAGTGCTGTCACGATACTAAAATTTGTACACTTGCGGGCGCATCTGTGCTTGCCTGCAGCTTCTAGTACTGATTTCCGGCGGGCTGCTGCTCACAGCGCCACCCTGTGCTCTGGAGGGAACATGCATGTCCGGGTTCTCTGGAGGAGGGATAGAAAAGTATTGATAATACAGAAATTGAATATTTCTGCTTGATACCAGCTTTCGTATCAATTTAGCATCAAAGTGTTTATATTTTTTGACAGTCCTAGCTCAGAGTCTATAAAACGCAAGATTGAGAAAAACAACCTAAAACGAAACCTTTAGAAAACAGCTCCCAAAGTGGAAGTTTTCAAAAACAACTTTTCTGAAATGCTGCTTCCTGTGAGTAGATGGATAATAGCAACGCTGGCAGGAAAAGCAGTACAGTTTCTGTCTATCTTAAGGATTTACTGCATCTGTTTATCCGTCTTGAACTTCAGTGATGTTTTTTCTAATGTGGATATTGCAGCTTTGGAGCGGCTGCTGTCTTTACCATCAAAGCGACACTGAAGCTGCATGAAAACAAGAGTAAATTCATAGGAGCTCAAACATTAGAACACATTTTCCTCGATACATGCAGAGCTTTTTCCCTGAACATTAAAGCTACTAGAAGGGCAGCTCAATTCTTGGTTAGCCTTGTTTAATTCTGGATTATGGTGTTTTTCATATGAACTGAAGTACCTAATGGAGGCTGCCACCTTTGATTCAATGGAAAGCAACATGATGCAGGCAAACATCTCAGTGTGATGAACGTATAGGCCTGTTAAAATCTCACAGTTGAGCCAAGTCTTAAATGTTGCAGTGTTTTTGGCAACAGGTCAGGGAAATATCTCCGGTTTGGTGCTATCAGTCTGAAGTGAAGCAGTTTGGACCGCTGTCAGCAAATCTGTGTCTCAGCACACGCAGAACAATTATATAAGGAGGCTCGGCACGCCGGGAGAGCGAAAGAGAGATGAGCGCCGTGGCGAGAGAAGGAGGGGAGAAGCGTACAAACAGATGAATAAATGAGTTAAGTGGAGAGAAGGGAATTTGTGCTCCTCACCCCTCCCCTCTGCACCCCGCCTCCCCCCCCTTCTGTTGGGCAGTTGAGTGTATGCTGTAAGTGCTCCCTCCCCACCCCCTCAACCCTCCGACTCCTTTCGCTTCGCTGCCCCTCCGCTCATCTCCCAATAGAAATTGCGCCCTGGCATTAAATATGTAAAATTAGCATTTTAAGTAGAACACATTTCTGTGTCGCGCCCCGCTCTCCCTACTCCTCCCCTCCACCGGCTGCCCAGCCCTGAGCGCATCAGCCACACAAACTCATGCATGCATATGATATGCATTTGGTCATCTCCATGGCAACGCCGGTGGGGGGAGGGACGGGGGCGCCGAGATAAAAGGATGAAAAGGTGTAGCCGCTGAAAGTAGATCAGATTGTATTTATTTTTTATTTAGTGAGTTTATTCAGGAAGTAAGTCATACCAGCACTCTGCTAATGTGAAGAGCGATATACTATATATACACACGCGTATATACAATATGTCATGGGAACACACACTTTTCCACTCTGCGCCTTCGGCCTGTGCAGACTCAGGTGTGGTCCGAGTAAATCTTTTATTGTCGTCTTCATATGACTGTATTTAAAGTTTCAATATTATGATTGCGATTTGGTTCAAGCGGTCACACACGACCACAAACACACACACACACACAGAAGGCTCCATTAACTTTTCGCCCCCGCAATTTCAAGTCAGAAGGGCCGTGAAGTGAAGTGGCGCACGGCGTCTGTGGAGACACGTGGCCTTTGGTACCCCGACACCCCGAGTCCACCTCTAATTCCACAACACCTAATCCGACAGCGATACACACACACACACAAACACATCGACTGCCTTCATGCTGTAAGTGCATTTAGTGCCTGTGGGTCACATCACCCTTTTATGTGTAGGATTCCGCGTGTGTCACACAGTATGGAAGCTGAGCTGCAGGCGGCGAGCATCACAGCATGTGCACCGCAACAGACGATTCATTTACAGTTTTACTAACAAAAAAAAAAAAAACGTTCAAGAAGCTCGTGATCGTAAATGTTCCTTTATTCACAGAAAAACTAGCAGTGAGGAATTGAAAGAATTGGGTATATTTTGTTCATGTAACCTCGAATTCCCAATATCCCAACAGTTGCAGCCGGATTAATAATTGCATGACTAGATGGACGTTTTGATGTCATTCAGGCAGCTGCTCCATAAAATTCCTGGGGCAGTGATATAAATTATGCATCTTCACAAAAACTCACATTAGCAGCGAAGCTCGCTTTTTGCACAGGATTTGGGAGGAGGTTGTTGAGAATATGTGTGTGTTACACACTGCATGTGGAGCTTGAACTGAGTCATCTGAGTGAAGCAGCATGAGCAGAAAAAAACATACAAGGTGAAACGTGGAACTCTTTAATTCAAACATGTTTTGGTTTCCTAACCTTCATCAGAATTGACTTTCATCAAGGTTTACATTCACTGAAGCTCGGGGTCACCTCAAAACTTCTAGATTTTTACTTTTAAAGCAAATATCCAAATGGTTTCTCACTCTAATAAGTTAGCTTTATTAAGTCCAGCTCCAGTTTGAAGACAATGAGTTGATTGCAATCGCACAGTGATTCCCAACATTTGAACAAAACGTATCTGTCCTTCTAGCTCTGTCGGCTCTTCAAACTGGCTCTTTCCTTGTTTTAACTTAAATGATTTTGACTTATATTTAGATCGAAGGGATGAAAGCAGTTAACATTTAACCACAGATCATTAGATCATTCTGAAATTATGGCTTTGAATAGTGTTTTACAGTGCTGCCACACTGTTACCAATCGTGGAAATAATTTGGTTTCTGATTGATTTAGTTCATTTTGTCATTTCTTAGTTCAGGTAAATGCTTCCATAATTTAATTTCTGTCCGAAAACTTCAAATCAGTCATGATCTGTGTCTTTGCTTTTGGTAAAGTTGCCATCTCAGAAACAGAAACATTTTTCATGTGTTACTACTAATAACACAAGAAGTGGTTCAAATGAACTTGCAAGAGGACGTCGTGTGTCAAGAAGGAACAAAATTCAGTTTTACCTTTCACTTTTGTACTGGACTGCATTTCAGAATTTTTTTCACTGAAATAGTTTTACGTTTTGAAAAGGCTTTTTGTTTTCACTGTGAAGAGTGTGAGTACATTTGTCAACTCTGGTTAAATTCACACATGCAAGGCCACATGTACCGAGGCAAAGCTTTTGGTCTGCTTGAAATCGTTCTGGATGTTTTCATTTTATTTTTTTGGCATTATGTTAAAAAGAAGTTTATATTCTTTCTATAAGTTTCTGTATTCTTCATGTCGGGGCATCAAAAGGGAAATCTCCTGTTAAACTGTTAATGAAAGAAACACACTTCCTTCTGCGCAGTGTGTGAAAGCCTGCAAAGAAAAGCAATGGGGGAGTGAGAGAGATGTGGGTGTGAAGTAATTTTATGCTCCTTTGTGTGTTTCCGCACAGAAACACACACACACATACACATGCACGTCTGCACACACAGACCATGTGTTTCTGTTTTAGCCCGTGTGTGTGTGTGTGTGTTTGTGTGTGAGATGGCCTCCAGCTTGGCTCTGTGAACCAGCAGCTGCAGACGAGATCATTACAGCCTCATTCATTAGAGTCATCATTCACCTTCAGAGCTGCCCTTTGTCCGCCGTGATGCCACTCCTGAAGCGTCTGCCGTCACACACTCACATCCTCATTCCCCTGCATGACACACACACACACACACACACGTACACAACATCCTCCTTCAGCCTGCAACTCCTCATCTGATCCTTTAAATGGCCTTTTCTGTAATGCTGTCCTGTTTGTCTTAAAATATAAAGAAACCAAGTTTCTTTGTGGCACCAAAACGAAAAACCCAGGAAGGCCTCAAAATAAACTTTGGCAGGCCTTTCCGTCCCGCGCACCCACATAATCAATCATAACCGGGGCGTACAAATTCATCAGCTTGGATCCATTTTGCCGTAGTTAGAGATCAAAAGGTTGCCAGTTGACTATAGGAAGTCCAGGTACTAACCCAGACTAATTTATCTAACATGGGAGAGATTTCGCCCCCCGAGGAGAAGGGGACATGGTTTTTCTCCATCACGTTGAATATCCTCGATGGGGCTCGAGGGCACTTAGTCTTGCCGCAGCATATCCTGTACGCCGTTTAACATTCCATTGATCAGATTAATTGCAGCTGATTGTGTCCTGTGTGAGGAAGCCTGTGAAAGTACACATTCAAACCGAATTATTGATGCGATGCATTAGCTGCAGAGCGCCGGGCGTCGTGTCGTTTTCAGACGTTTGGTTATGAACTTCGAATCTGAATGTCGACCTTCCAGGTAGGGAACAGTTAATAATCAATCGGTAATTATTATCTTTGGGGAAAATGCGCGTTGATGTGGACCTAAGCATAAACTCTTTTAACCTTCACTTGTGTTTTCATGCTTGTCTGGCAAAGTCTTTAAAGTCACTTATTGAGTTTGTCATTTTGTGGGTTTCTCAACTTTTCCTACCCTCAGAAAAACACACACACACACACACACACACACACACACACACACACACACACACACACACACACACACACACACACTCTGTTTCTCCGCAATTATGAATAATTGTGACTGTTGAAATGTGTGTGTGCCTGGAATCCCCTGGTTCTCCTCACCGCTCGAGGGGGCAGTCACCTCTGCTGCATTGGTTTCAAGTGTGTGTGTGTCTGTGTGTGTGTGTGTGTTCTTGCTCTTAAGCGCGCACACACACACACACACACACACACACACACACACACACACACACACACACACACACACACACTTCACACGTTCAGTGAAAGGGCACCGTTCAGGAAGTAGCCGCTCTTTGAAGGCAGCAATTCATGTTTCCAAGCGTGGAGCACTTATTGGAGGTCAGACTGGGGGTCTATTAAGACTCTCATATTCATTACGGAGGGCGAGAGGCGAGAGATCCAGGGAACAGAAATACCCCCTCGTTACCATAACCTCTGGACTCAGGATGTTTTTCTGTTGGTTTTTGGTTGTTAACTCCTCAGACTCTGTGATTACAGGCCACAGTTTTGGGTTATGTTGGGTCCGTTCCTCTTTCTTTGCTCAGCTAGAGGCCAAATTGGTGTCGAGGAGGAGCTATTACTTGAAATATTCGTCTCTGCGGTCTGTTTTCAGGTTGCGATTTCTGTAGGAAACCAATAATGGAGGGAAGTTCGGTATTTTCGGAACAAAAGGGAGCCAGAAGGCAAACGGCTAAGAATGTTTGAAAGACGGTGGTGAAAATCATCGTGATGATTATAGTCCAGACATGGAGGGAAAGGCAATTTCAATTCACTGCCTGAGGATTAATGCCAGTGAGTATTTCCTCACTGTGCCTCTGTGTGATTGTGAATGTCTTTCAGCTTTGCTCTAATGTACCATTTCTTTGCAGTAAAAATATCTGAGTGAGCCTTTTCTTTTTTTTTTTTTTGTCTCTGTTACACGCCGGCAAATATGCCAAAACATACAAAGCTCAATTTCACATGACCACAGAGAGTAAAATACATTCAGCAGATCAAACACACACCTCCCGAGCCCCTTCAGGGATGATATTCTACACCAGGAGGGCCCGGGCACGTCTCCCGACTGATGCAGTCTCGCCT
The DNA here is from genome assembly GCF_902148845.1 of Salarias fasciatus. Lineage (NCBI taxonomy): Eukaryota > Metazoa > Chordata > Actinopteri > Blenniiformes > Blenniidae > Salarias > Salarias fasciatus. The sequence continues at coordinate 37,658,518 of NC_043750.1, read as the reverse complement.
CCAAACCCTCGTCGCGCACGGTACCTGCAGTGTGTGTGCATGTGTGCTAAGCAGACACGTCAGTTTAGACTAAGGTGATCAGGCCGCTCCGGCCCGGCCGGCGCCCCTCGGGGGGGTATCCCAGTGTCCCGCTGTCCCGGTGTGGGAAAGCAGAGTGTTGGATGGGGTATCTCGTAGCGCCGGCCTGGCTCCTGGGCAGCAGACGGCTAAATCAGTCACAGATTGGATTATGGACGACGAGTTATGAATACATCTTTCTTCGATTGCACACGCAGGAAAACACAAGCAGTTGTGAATGTGCCGCAGCTATTTATTATGACTCCTATTACCGAGTAGACATAACAGGCAAAACCAGCAGATTCAGACTCTTTAAAAGAACCTTTTTCAGCTCTGGGATTTTTACTATTTCACTGTACAGAGTTTGTCTTTCTTTGACTCCCTCTCACCCAGTTTTTTTTTTTTTCCTTCCTTCTTTTTTCTGCTGCTTTTCCACCCTCGGGTCATAGACTCAGTTTCAAAGTGTTGATCCTCATCTGAAATCTATCGCAATCAGCGCAGCGCCGAACATAAAATACAAGCCCATGCGATCTGATATGTGTGTGTTCGAATGGCTTTTTGTTACAGATTCAGTCGAAAATAATCAATGTTTGTGAAATATGCAAGCCTTTTTCCCTCGTGTGTGCTCTCCCTGTTGTTTTTGTTGAAGACGTTTTTTCATGTTTTACTGCATTTGGATGAATTCGTCCTAATCTGTTATGAGTATCAAGCTTCAGAAACAATGGAAGAAATATTTCTGATATTTGAGTGTTTTATGTTCTAAAACAACATTGTCTTGTGAATTCGGCTGAATAAAAGCCACAAACTGGACATATAAGGCTGTGAAACCATGAAGGAAAAACATGATCTGCACAGATAAAATTGTTGAGTTGATAAGCATCATTAAATATTTTATTAATATTTTGGTCTTTATTAACTCATGCTTTTAATTTAGCAACAATAGAATAGGGTAAAACTAACCTCCTGGTTTAATCTCATGTTCCCTATTCGTAGGTACATTTTCCAACGCTTCACCATTATAAGAGCCAAAGGTTGAATCAGCACATCAACACAACTTTAAATCAAGCAAAGTTTATTGCAGTTTGTAAGAAAACACACTTCTCAGATAGATGTGGTTTTATTAAACTGGCTGTATCAATTCTGAGAAACAAAATAAGCGTTTTTTTTTTATTAATGTAAAGTTGAAGCTGTATCTGCGTGGTTTATTTTGACTGAAACTACACTCATAAGCCGGCAAACAATTATGATTGTTACTTATTTGGAAACATCTTAATCAAATGTATAGTGAAATGTAAATTTAAGGAAAACATACACAGATTTAACTCCTGCAACAGTAAATAAGAAAAACTCTCCATACGTTTGGGTTTATGTGTTATACTCTTCAAGAGGTCCAGAGGTTTTAAGGTAAGATAAAAGAGCCTTTGTGAGCAGGATTATTCCCCAGCAGGGTTATTTCGACTGTCATCAACCTCCATAAGACGTTTTTCAGTCATTACTGAGATTATCGTAATTCATACAAATATATTGTGTGTGTGTTTTTTAACGGGTCCCGAGCAGATATGTATGGCTTTATTTGTGTGTGTGTGTGAGGGTCTGTGATCCCCCCCCCCCCCATGTGGGGTTTTGAGTATCCGTCCTGATCACCAGGAGCTGATAAGATGAGCGTAGTTGTTGTCTTTCACCACCTGGGATGAAACATTCCTCTGTAATAGTTTGGATCAGCCTCACAGGCTGTTAACACAGGTAAGATGAAGACACACGGAGCAGTGTGAGCTCCGTCCGCCATCCTGAAAAAGGGTCACTTATACAAATTTGTGTGTTTGGCGTCAACAAAGTGCATTTTGTTTACTTTTGTTACAACTCTTAATCATATAGATAATGCTAAACTTCTCTTCTGTTGTACTTCTTGTGAGAAAAATTTCTTTTTTACTTTAATATGTTCAAACGTGACATTAAAAACCTTTGTCGGACCTTCAATCCTCTGCCAGAAAAATAATATTGAGCCCTCGACATGACAGTTTAATTGAGCGGCCGCTTCCCTCGGGGTTGACCCGTCTGATGTTTCTGAAAGCACCAGCGGCGGCTCTTTATTGTCTTTGTCCGCGGCCGCTCGGCTCGTTTGCCAGCCAAGTTCTGAAAAAGCCAAACAGCTTCTTTACATTGTTAACAACATTTAATCAAAGCTCAATCAAAATGGCTACCTTTTCCCTCCTCGCCCCCCCCCCCCCCACCGGGGGTAAAGTATGTCTGTCGGAGGGCGTCTTGTCTCCGTCCGCTGACAGACGACCAAAGAGAGGCTTCATGCGTCCTTATCTTCATCTCACTCTGCTGTCAAATCAAAGAGAAACAAGACACAAGTGAACCTCACGCAACTTTCTAGATGGTGAGAAGTTGAACCATCATGAAAAGACGATAATAGAGATGATTGCATGTGGCAATGCAGGAGAATGTAAATATTCTGGATTGCTGAAAACATTATCGAGAAAACAAGAATTTAATTGGATCTCAAACTTTCCTTGCTGGGTTTATTCTCAGAAAATCATACTTTCAAAAAAGCAAACAAACTGGAGGACACTCATAGTCTGATCTGTACCACAAAAAAAAAAAAAAAACAATAAAAAAAAAACAGTGTTACTGGTTAAACAGCAGCTTTTTGAGAAAATCTGGATGAACTATGTTAAGGATTTACATCTTGCTAATTCTGTTTCTATTCTATCTGTTATTTACCGATTGACTGATTTTTATTTTTGTTTTGGAGGTGTGGGTATTGACTCTCCAGTCTGGGGCTTTTTTCTGGTCTGAACAATTATAACCAGTCAGTGTTTAATTCGATCTGGTTTGTTGCTCGTTATAACAGAGAGCAAGTTTGTTGTATAAAAGTATAAACAGAAATTTTTTTTGGGAAAAGAAAAAGAAGGTATCAACCACTTGTATATGTTTCATTTCAAGGGAATCATAGTGGATTTTTTTTCTTTTTTTAATCCAAAAAGTTCAATAAATCCCAAATATTTCAGCATTTTTAGCCTTTTCTTTTATTTACAGCTAATTTGCTGGAGCACAAACAATAAATGCACTGGATACAGCGCAGATAGTGTTTCCCATGTGGGAACGGTCAGACTGGAGGCTCGGGTTCCCGGCCCATATGCTGACCACTCCGAGTATCAATCACAGCATCCAAATGACTTAAAAGAACCATATTGATTACCAATAGCAGCGTCATAAATCAAGAAGTGGACACTTTTTTTTTTCTCCCCTCCTCACTGTCTCTCGGTTTCTCACACACGCACAAAATCATGGCAATAAATCTGGAGTTTCACAAGACTGAGAGAATCTGGCTGAAATCTGATCGACGATTCCAGACAGACGGGAGATGTGTGTGATGGATGGCAACAGGATGGCTGGCATGGGGCACTGAAAACAATGTCTGTGGCCGAGAACGGTGCGGTGTGTTATTCTGCTTCCTCCACGGTGATGGGTTTGTGTCTTCGGTGCATTCCCGCTCCGTAATGGGACACATGTTCCTCTGCTGCTTGGCCAGAGGGCGAACATGCAAAGTCTGCAGCTATAAGAGCATTTCAGCCTTCAAATGTGTTTCATCCACTTACTTATTTATCCCTACACAACACCCCGTCCAAAATTGATTGAGTCAAGAAGATCCCAGGGATTTTTGTTTTTGTTCTTTAAAAGCTTTTCGTGAGATTTGTTAGATGACGATGGCTTCAGGTGATTTCCTGACTTGTTTTCTAAGACGGAGAAGCATTTGGTTTAACCCCCCCTCCTTCTCCTCCTCGTAGCGTGTCTTTATCCATTGCGTGTGTTTTTCGCCTAAATTCCCTTCTTTCTCCCGCTAAGTACACACAGTCCACTTCAAAAACAACAAACACAACAAGCTCCGTGCAATAAAATGTATCCCATCTAATATTTATCAATATAACTCCGCCTCGACGCTGCGGATCCAGTTGTGTTCTGCCACTCGATTTAGTGTGAAGATGGAGAAAGCGCTGCTTGCTGATGATATTTTTAGGCGGTCAGACTTGCGCGGCATGCTCAGCGGAAGAGTGAAACTGCAGGATTGTGCTTGTTCCTGTGTAGCATGGGAAATTTAGGTAAATAAAAAAAGATGTAGAACTGCTGCTTATATTGGTGATTTTAGGCCTTAAAATAAAACACACTTCGATTAAAGGATGTTACTTAAAGATTTCACAATCACAATAAACCACCTCGTCCACTCCAAAGATATTAGATGTAAAACAATGATCAGAATCAGAATAATTTTTATTGTTTATGTTGAAAACAATGAAATTATAAGCAGTGCTTGTGCATGTGTCACATCATGAAAATGCAGAGAAGTTCAGAACCTAACGTTCTTCCATTGTTTCTGCTGGTGCCGTGTAAATGGACATCATTTTCAAAACCTTAATGAAACAAAAATGCTAAAAAAGTGGTTTCACTTGAAGTCTCATCTAAGCAGGCTCTTAAAAAGAACCGTGAAATACATTAAAAACTGCATGTGTCACTGTGTGAGCACATAAAAATGTAGGTAGAAAGTTTACTGGAGAAGAATAAAATGTGCTAAAAAACCACCCCAAAATAAAATCCACACTCATACATCATAGAACAATCAGCTATCGTGAAATCGTAAAAATCAGCGGGGAATAAAAAACTAATGAAAGCCAACTGAGCTTCACAAAAACACTCTCGGCCATGATGTGACGGAGGCTGCATCTCCAGTTTAGAGAGTTTCACTTCCGTTCCACTAAGGTCCTGCAGTTACATTTATTTCAAGTTTTTTGGTACACACACACACACACACACACACACACACACACACACACACACACACACACACACATCTCACTGTCCTGCATATCTGTTCAGAATTACTGTCCATAACTTAAACTTTACAATAGCAAAAAAAAAAAAACCCTTCCCTTTAACCGGCATCAGAAACACAAAGCAGCCACAAAAAAGTTATGGTTTCCAATAAAATTAAACACATTCACATGCAAAAAGATGAACATAGTAAAGAACTCAAAATTGCACAATTGTATTCCCATTGTGAGATAAAAACAATAATTTATTACTGTCACATGCTTTAATTTGAGCTAAAACCTTGTGAATGTAATTATTCCGGAACGATTGTGCTCTTCGCTTCGTCTTCTCGGTTCTTATTCATCCTGTCTTTCTCATGGATTTACTCAGATGTGTCAAAATTCTTGACCTCTTACATATGAAACGAATAACGTCGACTGTTTCACAACAGCGTTATTGCCTGGGAAGGATTAGACGTAAGTGGACTGAGTGGCTCTCTGAGTCATCGTGGAGGAATAGATGTGAAAAACCAGAGACAACATTTTTAGGCTTGAATAATCCAACTTGTATTATTTTAAAAAGGCGAGAATGAGTGATTGCTTGTCAACAGGAAAGTCCACTTGTACCAGTTTTATATCAGTCTGTATTTTTTCAACCTCTCCGGAGCTGTTTTGATGGTTTTGAGGAGATTTGTTGTTTCCCCCCCTCATTGTTTTGTTTCAGTCTGATGGTTCCACGTTTCAAATGGGGATGAGAGGATTTGGCGGCACTCGAGGCGAGGCGCGCCGGTGTCATTAAATTTGCATGAAGTTAAAATACGCACACGTACAGAACATGTTCCTACACAGAGAAACACACAGGAACACGTGTATGCACTTAAAAAGCACACAATATGCTTTGTGGGTTTGTGTTTATATTGTGTGCTCAACCTTTTCTCCAAAATCAGTCGACATGCGCGTGATCGCCGAAGTTTAGTCTCGAGATGTGAATATTTTCATGTCACAGACCCGTTTTAAACATTATTCCCTCTCCTATTAGCGCTGTGTTAATCTCTTGTGTTACTGTTTCTTAGTTTTGCTCCATCTGGTCTCTCTTATTTCAGTTGTCCTCCCCCCTCGTGCATCCTCCTCCCCCCTCCTCTCCCTGGTTTATACAGTCCAGGTCACTGCTCTCCCATGTGGAAATGTGAAAGTCAGTTGCTGCTCTGGCTCTCGGAGCTCGCTCCCTGCACGCTGCAGGATCGTTCAGAGTGTTGGAGGTTTAATGTGCTTTACTCACGAGAGCTCTGAAATGGATTAAGTCTTGATTACTGAAGGTAAATGAGTCTGAGGTCAGTGTGTGTTCACTTACAGCCTGCTGATACGGAAACCTTTCAAGTGAAAATGCAGCGTTTTCACGTTTTCACTTAAGCGAAGTTTCAGGAGAAATACATAATAAACATTAACGATGGGAGAACAGGGACATTTGTATGGACAGACCACCACTGTGACAGGTGACTCGCAGCTATGAAACTCGAATGTAGACTGAGACTCAGGTGACTCTGGAGACCACCGTGTTTGTTGTTGTCCGTCTGCATGTGCAGAACAACTGTTGACTGAAGCCGTGGTGTGCATGCACAGTGGCAGCGTTTCCACTGTCAGCGTGTCCGCTGCAACAGGCCTTCAGCATGCAGGAAGTTTTGTTTTTGCCCATTTTCATGGCGACGACGCCCAGATGTTTTCACAAAGTTCTACGTTTGAGTCTGTTTCCAAAAAAGTTGCATTTTCAGTCACTCCGAGCAACAGAAACCGAAAACAAGAGAACAGTTTTGTGTTTTTAATGGAAATCGATGCAGCTTAAACGAGTCGTTAGTTTGGATTTTAAGTTTCTACTGAGGAATGTAAGTCACGTTTCTGAAATGACACTCGATACATCCTTGTAACTTTCAGATTTCATTAAAGAACTTAGATTTTTTTTTTAAACTTTCTTTGAGTCATTTCTGAGATGGTACGCTCTCATTTACAGAAAACAAAATCCGATGGTCTGGCAGGAATGGTGTGATAAATGAGCGATCCGGGTTACATTAATAACGAACATTTAAGCGACTTCACATTGTCCGTCAGACGGAGGAGGGCGGGGGCTGTGGGAGAGGGGGAGTGTGAGAATGGGCCTTGGAGATTTATCCCTCTGTTGTGAAAACACAAGAATACATCCGACGGCATTGTTGGACACGTCTCGGCCACAGACTGCAGGGAAGTGGATTTTCTCTGTTAGTCCAACTCAAGCCACAGGTTGGTCCTAATATCCTGGTGTTGCTGCCAAACGTCAAACTGTCGGCACAGGATGATTGAGTGCTGTGGGTTTTTTTTTTTTTTTTTTTTTTTCAGACCTTTCTCTCAGTGTAGAAAATACTACATTTAATCATGCATGTTTTCCTTGGCAGAAATTGGGATCAAATTATATTACAACTGTGAGGAAAATAAGAGTGGAAGACATAAACCCTTTCAGTAAGAATAAAGAAATCTGTGTTGGTGAAAGTTTAAATATATTTGAAGGTCAAATGACCATGAAAAGCAGTTCAAATACACGTTTTACTGTTACTGAAAATGAGTTACAAAGTTACAAATCCTTCAAATCTTTACAGTGTTTGGATCAATTCAGATGATATCACTGATCTCAGTCCAATAGAGAAGATTTGAGTTAAGTGGAACATCATGGATGTGCAGCCAACAGATCGACTGCTAAGGGAAAATGTCAGTATGAACCAAACTGTTCGCAGCACTTTGTTGAATCAAAGCCACCAGGAGTTGAAAACCAACCTGATCAGTCGACTGGTGAGTGTGGCCGCATGGTAGCTTTGCTGCTATGTTACACATTAGCCGATCCGTCAGAACACTGTCGCTGATTAGCTTCAGGTAAAGTAACTGAGTAAGGAAATATTCTGTAAGGCTGATGCTATCGGTTATTGGAAGAAATTATTCATAAACCACTGAGGAGAAGAAACAGACGAGATAAACTGCAACGTTCAGAAAGCAGTGGACCGCTCTCACAAAGCTCAGATTTGTTTATTCATCACAGTCATGTTAACACTGATTTGAAACGCCTGATAGAAATGGACTTCGATCAGTTTACACCTACGTCCATGGTGTGCATGTGCAGCAGCAGTGTTTTCAGCGTCTTCGACAACCGTTATCCTGGAAACAGTGTTCAGTTCTGAAAACGACCTGATGGTTTGCGTAATGAATTATATCTGATACGTTTTTAAGACGCTGCTGCCCGAACCCAAAAGGTCAAGCTGCTCCTGGTGCTGCAGGAAAAGTCAGAGGATCCCCGAAGTCCGAAGGCGGGTTTCTCTGGAGAACATGAATATCTGTATCAAATGTCATGACATCCACTGGCTGCTCAGGCAGTTTAAGATGAGTCAAAGTGCCGAATCAGCGCATCTGCAGATCCAGATTGCCTCTGCTGTGTGGTTTGAAAGGTAGCATTGGTTTGAGAAGTGGAGAAACCATGTTTTTATTTTGCCACACACACAAAAAGAAGCGAGCTTGCTTGGATACCCATGTAAACACATATGAAGTCTTCCACAGATTACAGAGCGAGAGAGCATGAGGACCTGTAGTCTACTCTGTGCTCCAATTTAAGTGTCTGATCTGAGCAGAGCAGACAAGCGAGAGCAGTGTGCCCTAGAGTCATGTAAAATGCAAAGGAATATACTCCTCTATTAAAACCTCCCGATAGCGCAGACAGCCTGCACACACACTGTCAGAGGCTCGCATTTGTATGTTTGTCCACATAAGTGGAAGCCTCCTCCTAAACCTACTGTATAATCTGCTGCATCATAACACGCTCTCTTATGAATGGGAAACGTTCATAAGGCGCGCCTGAAGGTTTGCACGCAGCCGTGGAAACCTCAAAGCAGCCAGTGTGTCCGTATCACGGATTGTTAATGTGATGCAGTGAGTGGTGTGTTTGTTTAATTTAAGTGGCTATAAAGAGAAATCTGTTTCCTGGACTGACAGAGGATTAACCCAGATTCCGAGTGGCGGTTTGTTAACCATCTTCCTGCCACCTCCTCGGTCCGACTTGTCATCCGGTATCTCTTCCACAACACTTTTGAGTGCACTCCTAAGTGTACTTAACTCTAGCAGGTCCACATGTTCTTCTTACATTATTTAACCCTCCCAATAGACTATCAACTTTTTATTCTGCCTTCTGCCAGAAGTTGGCTCTTTCGGATGTTCTCCGGCACTCATCCAAGCCCCCTAACCCCAAACGACACTTTAAAACACTTAAGTCTGAAACTGCTCCTCAAGCGAGGGACAAGAAATTTACTCCCATTTATTTAATTTTTTGTTTGACAACACGCAGGGTTCACGTCTCTTCGGCAGTGGCAGTGGAGGGAGTTTTTCAGGAGAGACGTTGGGTGATATGTGTCTTTGTGCGACTGGGAGACATTCACATTGTTATCTCATCACTGTTCACTTAATTAGCACGCAGCGTAGTGATGAACGCGACCTTTCAGTTGGTGGAGCAGAGGTTAGCCGGGGTTACTTGCTTTCAAGTGTCTCTGAAGGCCGAAGTGAGACGGAGCTCGTTCAGCCAACGCTGTCTGCTGGTGACTTACAAGTCGATCAGATCACAATATATAGCCGGCGTGTCAAACACATTTCAGCTCAGAGGCCAGTGGCCATATAGAGATCCATTTAGTCTTGAGTGGGCAAAAATAATGCCATCATAACCTTTAAATTTTAACTAAAAAAAAAAAAAGATTTACATTGGTGTAGTGCAGATGTTGAAAATGTCTGTATTTTTACAAAACCAAACTACGACTGCTGAAAACGACTCCAATGAAATTGAGTGTGGCTCGTTTTTGCTTGAAATGGTTGAGGTAAATGTGGATCTCTCCATTTTTTTTTTTTTTTTTGGTTCTTTTAGTGCAGCTGACAAGCCACTTAGTTTAATTTTCAAGATGAATTAAAAAAGAAAACTTGCATAATTCTCATCATTCTCACTGCACTGTTTCAAAATGGCGACCCACTCGACCGCTGAGAACATATTGTTCAATCCCCGTTTCAACCCTGTTTCAGACTCCAGATATATAGCAGAACATCAAAATAGATTGATTTTAACAACAACTTGTTTTACCTGAGGTTTGGTTCACAGCAGCCAGCAGCATTTTCGAATTGTGTGCATTTACTGTTATCTTTTGTGTGATGCCTCTTTACTTTGCATTTGTGCGTTGCACTCTGAAACATGGACGTAAATGACTTCTGGAAACATTCCTGAGCCGGAAGATGGTTTTCAGTGGAGCAGCATGCCTGGTCTAAGAGCTGGGAGTTCACTGGTGTTTGGTTTTCACTCTTGTCTTTGTTTCTGGTACGCAATGATTTATCTCCATTAACTGGGTGATTACGTATATACTGTACACGATGTGGTCTTCAGTTTCCCTTCGATGCCCTCTCTCCATCTGCATTTCCCTTTATACCCAGTCATCTTACTGACTTGTTACCAATCCATCTCATATCTTTAGTGCCAGAAAAAAAAAAAGATGTTTTGCAGCAGTCTAATTTAAAACTAGCGGGGACAAAAATTCCCACATCTCACTTTCAAACGTACTGATGTTGATGATCTGCATCATTTCCTGAGATTATATTTTCCTCGTGATTTCAAGCTTTTTGGAGTGGGAGTCACGCTCTCTTACATCTTCTTGTACACAAACAAGCCGACAGAAAACATCTCCAGGCTGCTCGCAGTTAACAATATAAAAGGAAAGCTGTGAATCTCCGAGCGCTCCCGAAGACCTCAGCGCGACTATTTCTGGAGTCCGGGCTCATCTCGGCTCATCTCCTCTGACTCGTACAGTTGGCTCTGCCCCTAAAATGTTGGCTCACCCCGAGCCACTTGTTTATCAGTCTAATGTTTGTTCTTGTCGGGCACAATATGTTCTCTCTCGGCAGCAGTCTACTCAGTTATTCCTCATCTGGCCCCTGGGCTGTTCTTAGTCAGCCCGTGTCCCCAGACACCTCTCCACTGACCAATGGAGGGTTTTAACTATTTATGGCTGTTAGGTATAGGCTTCATACCAGCAAATTAGATAATGGGGGTGTGCAGAGCACTTCAGGGGGAACCCACGTGTTAAGGCATTTTGTAAACATCGGGGTGTTTTTTTTTTGTCATCACATGGGAATGTTGGCGGTAAATACTGAGGTGTTTTTCTATAAATCTGAATAGAGGCAAAGTTTCAATCAACTTCAAATGTATTACCACAAAAAAAAAAGGGAAGTAAATAAAAGTTGCTGAAAGCATCTTTACAAAATCCCAGTTGAGACGTCACAAATGGAACGTGCTCGGGAGCTTCCGGACCAAGAGGAATTTCCCTTTTTCATTTCCGTTCACTTGGGAAGCGATTTCACACCATTAACCCTCGCCCTCCCGCGCACCCACACCCACCCCCACCTCACACCACCCCCAGACCATAAATATTTCAACCTCTCAATCTATATTCATTATAAAACACATGCCCAATGCAATATGTGGTTGTGAGGACACAGGGCTTTTATTTATTCATCTTATTTATTTATATTTCTTTCCTGAGGGCCAGACGTTGGTTTCTATCCATCTGTGCTGATTGCCAGCTATTACTGAGCACTTAGAGCCTCCCCTGAACTGGCCAGAGGGGAGCACGAGCCTCCGGAGATCCACTCGTTTCAGGGCTAAGAGGTGTGTCTGCTGTGTGTGTTTTGTCGGGAGTTATCAGAGTGATCGCAACTGCAAAGAGACAAAAGTAACGCAGAGTTTACTGGGGTTCATCACACGTCAAGCCCTGTGATGTTCAATCAATTAGGTTTCACTTCCATTTAATTCATACCTTCTGCTTGGAATATTCCCTCAGATGTTTCTGTGGATGGAGAGACGTTCCCTCTGCTCATTTTCACCTGGTTTACATGCCGTTATTTTAATCTAGAAAAATTCTCACCCAAAGCTTTCAGGTCCCGTTTCCGAGTGGATACGCAAAGCTTTGGTTGCGTTTTTCAGCTTCTAACTGAAATGAAACGAGGCAGAAATAACTCACTTCCCAACTAACCTTCAGTAATTGAAAAATTAACTCCACTACTTTCAGGGCAGACTTTATAACACAAGAGCCCAATATACCGCAACTAATGTCTGTTTAATCACTGGTATTTCTCCATGATTAACACCCAGCAGTGCTCCTCTCTCCTCGCCGTTCGCCACATTTCCCTCTGAGCAATCTGGCCTGCAACAGCAGTAATTGTTTGAGACTGCTTCCTCTCGGTGTTACGGTTGGAAACCCTCCGTACCACAACAAGCTTACCGGCTGAACGTCTTGGCTCCGCGTGCTGGAGGAGCTGTCCGTCTAACTGAGTCCAGTGAAGCTCAGGCGCCAATATCGCTTCAAAAAGACCATGTTCAGAAGAATACAGTAGAATACCGGCAAGACAAATTGACAGAACTTTGCATTCTATCATGGTTCATAAGTGATATAGATTCTCCTACATGCGTTGTGAGTGACTGCTGCAGGTCTCTCTGGTGCTGTGTTGATCTCTGGCGACTCGGTTCAGCCGCAGCTGTTTGTTCAGCCTCCTCCTGTGCAGCGGCGGCGGGCGGCAGGCGCGGGTCTCCTCGCTCTCCCGAGACTCGCCGTGTGTCGTGTCGCCGTGGAGGCAGGCGGGTCAGCTTTCTACATGCACAATGCATGTTCTGCTCCGCTTAGATCTGAATGACCGCATCCCGCGGTACAAGATTGTCGGAGTGTGTGAGCGAAGCCTCCGTGTTAAAGGTGCATCTATCTGTGTGTGTGTGTAGTCATGCAGGTAAATAAAAAAATCTATCTGAATTGTATGTTTTTCCACCATGAATATTTTGTCTGTTTAAAATGACCAAATCCCATTTTATCACGTTTTGAAATGAATAAAATTTCATCTGAAAATTCAGTTTTAAATGCAAATGATGAGAAGAACCAGAAACTTGACAAACCTCCAAATGAAATAGTTGTGTGCAATATTGAGTCTGGTTAGTGAAGTTATTCATGCAAACTCTTCAGAAAGCCATTTAAAGCTGTATGCAGGGTGTAGTGGTTTACACATCTCCCTCACAGGGAGGTTTTTCTCCAGTTTGAGTCCAGGCCTGGGGAATAAAACTGTATATAAGACGCATCGATGGAGCCACTTTCAGGGTCTGCAGATGTCAAGGTGTATGCAAAATAAAAAAAAAAAAAAAAACCTGTATACGTTTTCTTGCAAGTTGTAGGTTTCTTAAAAATGATTTATTTCATCCAATAACAACTGTAATTTGTATCGTTTGCTTGGGAGTAGTGAGTTTCAAAGGAAGATGAATATTTTTCTCCTGAAAATCTAGTTTGACCATTGACTTCTCTGCATTGTGATGGTCTGCGTTGTGAGGCTGAGTCTAGAAGTTGTACTGGAGCTTTTTAATGGAATGAACAGCACAACAATGAGGAAAGCTCAAACACACAGGCACAAAGGAAAAAAACGCTTTGGGGTGTTTTTGGTGATTATAGCTATATAACAAGATGCTGAGATGCTGCACTGCCATTACTTAATTGGTGTATATAATTACACAATGGTATCCATTGATTGTTTTGAACGTTGTGGAAGACAACAGGGAGGGGAGGAGATAGTATTTATTCATTTATTTATTAAAATTAATGTTTTTTGAAACTGAAACATTTAACACCAATAGAGAAAAATAAGTTCTAACCTAAGCTCTGGTAAAACAATGTTAATTTCCACTTCAATATTAATGTCATTTAGGACTCCTTTCTGTATTCCTGAACTCTCGAACCACAGCAGCATTTTTCAGCGATCATAGTTGTAATTGTACCCACAATCACATCTATAAAGACCATGTTGACTCCGTTTAAACAGCGTTCTCAGCTGGAAATGGAAAACTTTTGTTGCGTTTGGGGTGGTTGGTGCTTGGAGCCACGGAAAACACCCCCTTTTTTGAGAACGGCATCCAACTTTATTGAAAATGCTCTGACTCCAACTCCATGTAGACAGTTGGAATTCTGTTCCTGTGCATGCGGCACTACGACCGGAGTACAGGATTCTTCTGCACATGCTCAGTAGACGGACAATAAGAACAATGTTTTCCTCCACAGTCATAACCCCCAGTCCAGATTCTCTTGGAGTGGGTAGTTTTTTGGAGAAGACTTTGGAATTTGAAAAAATAAGTCTTTTTTAAACACTTCATGCTACTTTATAATGGATCCGACGCTGCTGCTTTCAGGCACCCTGAACTGAGAAATCCATCCACGGTGAACTTTTAATTTACTCTCAGAAACTCAACAAAGATGTAACTATTGCGGCATGTCAGCATTATCCGAATCAAGGCCTGCAAATGAAATGCAGGCAGACTGTAAGTCAGACGGAGAGGCGGTGATAGATGGTGGTATTTTAAAGAGCGCAGGGAGGGGGGAGCAGAAAAAGTTCGGACACTCTAACGACTGTGTACGTTGTTAATGGACCCATATTGACTATCAGCATGAAACCGCATTGAGTATTCTATGTCTGCACATAGTGGAGCTCGTTCTCTGGTGTTATGGATAAGTGTTGATGCCCCCACACTCACTCAAACGTGTCCCCCAAGACCGGCAGCATCCCTCCCCTGCCTCCTGTCCTTCTCCTCCTTCCTTCTCCTCTTTCCTCTGCCTTTATCCTTCCATCTTACCTATTGATTAGCCAATAATGTGTTTTCAGTGGTAGATTAATGGCACATTATCCTGACAAGGGTGTCTGAGGGGACAGGACGTGAGGGAGGGTGATCGAGATGATGCCCTTTAATTGATATACAGTCGGCATGTGTCTGTGGAAGTTTTGAGACGGCGAAGTCGTGAAAAACGGGGAAGTTTGTGTTGAGAAATAGAAATTTGCCAATGAAAGTAATAATCAATTGTTGCTGAAAGCGTTTTCAAAACGTGGTTTGAAATATTTTCAACAAGCTTTGATTCCAGATTTTTTTTTTTTTATTCCACAGAAATGTGAAAATTACGATTTTTTTCAAGCACTCTCTCTGCACCGCAAGAAAAACAAGGGTTCGATTCCAGATGGTGGGTCTTCTTCAGGTACTCAAACCTCCCCCTCCAGTGTACAGACAGGCTTGTTAAAGTAATTAGGGACTCTACATTGCCTGCAGGTGTGAATGTGTGTGTGGGTGAGTGCCTGTCTGTCCGTGTTAGACGTGTGGTTGACTGGTGCCTTGCTCATCGTGCCTTTTGAGGCTTGCATAACTGCATGTTGCACAAAACTTAGTAAAGCGTCACTCAAGCTCCTCACAGCACTCGCTCCACATCCAGCAGGGATTTTGTTAAGTTAAATCCGTAACATATCGTGTGATTACTGGAGATCTCAATCATTTTTCACCAGATTTCAGGACAGATGGAGTTCATAAGAGAAGCGAAGAAACTTCCGGATGAGAATCTTGACCTTTGTGAAGAGCAGGCTGACATATGAAATGGTCATTTTTTTTGCTCATCCATTTCAAAGAAACCAAATGTAAATAATTTGTTGTTTCCTCAGTAATAAAGAGAAAATAAGTCAAGTGATATTTTGGCACAAAAATCCAGAAAAAATGCAAATTCCTTTAAATATTTTGGGATATATTGGAATATGGTCACAGAGCCATATTCCAGAAGGCTTTATTTTTGTATTAAAGGCGAATAGGTGTAACAAGAAATGTTACAATTTAAATTAAAGGTGAAGCTGTGTGCTGAACACACTGACAGCATTAAAAAATGTGAAGTCAGACGTATTTCTACACTGAAAATATGGATCCAGAATGATTCCACGGTTTAATATTTCCTTCATTCTGTAAAGAAACTGATGAAATGAGAATTTAAAGTCTTCATTCATGCCCGATTGTCCATATAAAAAGTGAAACAAGACACTTAAACGGCGAATGACGCTGTAAGATTTGAGCTCTTGAGAAAAATTTCACGTCGGCACGGCAGTGTTTTGAATACGTCAAATTACTTGACAACGGCAGAAACACTGAAAACGACGTAGTTTTAATGTTGAGCCACAAGTTGGCGCTGTTGTTCGTTTTTGTCATGAAACCACACATACATATGAGGAGAGAAAAATACAGTATACTGAATGGACGTACAACAGTTTGTATAGTTTTTACGGTGACTGTTAACTCTAAAACTAGCAAGTCCAGGAGAATCTGGACTGGGAGCCATGACACTCTGGAGGAAAACGTTATTGTCCATCTACTCGTACTGAGCATGTGCAGAAGAAGTGTTTACTGCGGCCGTGGTGCATTCTCAAAAAGTTGATTTTTCAGTGGCTCCGAGCACCATTATGGTGTAAACGGACACCGAAAACGCTACGAAAGGTTGTCGTGTAAGCGGAACCTACAACACTAGCAGACGAGCAGCAGGCGACGGGGTGGATGTCCGGTTGGATGATTAGTTCACAGTATCTATGTGTATCAGGGCTGCCTCAGGAACTCACTGCAACTTTCCCCATATCCTTGCCTTGGATGTTCTTCTGTAGAAATAATTAAGATTAAAAATGTTTTTCCTCACAGAAATATGCTAAAAACGTAATAACTCAGTTTGTACAAGGCTTTATGTGTGGAAGTAATGTATTTAAATGTTTCTATTTCACTGTCTCACATCTTGTGTGATGAGACTGGTTTGGACTGAATCCAGATTCATCACCTCTTTTCTCCGTCACTGTTTCACTTGCTTTTATGTGACTCTGTCCCCACTGGCGTCTGTCAGTTTCCTCCAGCAATTTGCATCATGGCGGGGAGAAAGGGGGTCTAAATAATCGGATCAATAGGCCATCGAACAGTCTTTAAGAGTGACACATACACAGACTGCGTGTCTCGGGTTTCCAGCTCTAACTAATAGCCCTGTCGTTTACTCTACAATGTGCTGTGTCATGTAGTTTTGGTCTCAGGTTGCCCTGCAGCGAATCGTGACGTCTCCGGGGATTTCATAGTGCCGACTGATGCTACAGCGGCGCGACCACCAACTCTGTTTACACGTGTTGCCTTGTGTCTGCTTTCCAGAGGATTTCTGATTGATTTGTGCAGTGAGAGCCGCCGTCGGAGTTATTTCGTTTTTTGCCCGATGGTGAATGTCTTCCTCCGTCGAGGCCATTTCCCAACAAGTGAACAGCAATGTGAACTCTCCCACGTGAAACGTCCCGGTGACAGCCGTCCCCGCGCTTTTGTGCCACAGAAATATGTTTGGGGACCGTCTCTCCCGTCAGCTTAGGCGATGACCTTTGTCAGATGACAGGGTGAGGTCAACAGAGGTTAAAGTAATCGGCGAGCTGAGAAAGGGGCCCCCACCTAGTCATGCAGAAAGGAGCTGCCCGAGAGCTTTACACGGGCATAAAGCACACACACACACACACACACACACACACACACACACGGGGAACTGCTCTCCACCCAACAGGAGCTGCACGTCTTTACTTCTGACCAACCAGACCTCGGGTATAGTGAAGCACGGAGCCGTGCCCAAACACAAACGTGATCGTAGTTTTTCCAACACAAACACACACTCATCAGCCGCTCTGGAGCGATCCCCCCCCCCGTACACACACACACACACACACACACACACACACACACTCCCTTACTATACACTCTCCTTCTTAGTCCCTCTCATTCAGTCGTAATCGCACACAGTCGGGCTTCAGTGCACAGATTACCGTGATGAGCTGTGACAAGGCAGGAGGCGAGAGGGCAGCGCAGTAAGAATGGGAGAGGAGGACCGAGTGACAAAATGAAAAGAGCACAGTGGTACGAACAATTATCACTCCTTACAACCAGCGGTGAGCGGGATTCGTGCAGTTATGTTTGCGAGGCGTAATGATTGGAGTTTTATGGTGAAACATTTTGCCCCGGTTCTCTGCGGCCCGGAGACGGAGGCAGGGCGCCTTCAGGATTGCATTATCTTCTCCATTAACTACGACTTAAACGTTAATAATATACCATTTGGCCACACCTCAGATCTTGACAGTCTGCCGTCATGTCTGAGGCAGTAGCCGCTGGGGATTGTGGGTACTGAGCAGTGGTGTGACTCTCCTGCAGCCCTGAAACACGAGACAGCCTGGCGGACATAACAGGCCTCTTTTTCCTGACTGGATGCACACATGCAGCGGCCGACGTCTGATTCAGCCTCACAACGCCAATGCCTCTGAGGTTCCTTTTATTGTTTTCCACAGACGATCAATGAGGAGCACGTACAGTCTGCTTTTATAGTGGGATTCTGTTTGCATCATTAATATCTGGAGTTTATATGTTTTTTTTAATTCATATTATTAAAAATGTAAAGGTTAAGTGTTGTGGCAAAGTGCACGAGGGGGCAGAAAGCAGCACAGACGGGGTCAGCTGACTTTTGACCCAGTGATTGCTGCCAGCAAGCTTTCAAAGATCAACTTTGATTTTTTTTTTTTATGCTTTGACTGTGGTTGCTTTCTAATTTGATTTTGTTTTTACAGCACCAGTATCTTTTTTTTTACAGCTGTAAATAAATCCTGCAGCTCATGCCGAGCTTGTGGCACTAGGAGCGTGAAACAATTCCCTTCAGGCTCCACTGAAATATCAAATATTGAGATCTTGGGAAAATCATGTGTTTCCAAATACCACAAATTTACACTGCGAAGCTCTGTCACAATCAGTTTAGTTGTATTAAAATCCAGAATTATTGAGTATCTTTAAATAGACAGCAGTGAGGAAAAAAGTTGTTTTAGGCTCCATCACAGTATTTTTCCAACATATTTTTTTGATTTTGAAGGATAAATTAAATTTGACACACTTGTCATGATGTTGTTGAGAATCTGGAAATGTATTGTATACATGCTGAATATGCTGTTTTTATTGTATTTTAATGTTCAGATTTGAAAGTTTATGCTCATTACATTGTTAATTCTTTTATAACTGACTGGATTTTACTGTTATTCTTAGTTACATCAACATCAGAGAACAGATAGGCCCGTTTTCTTTTCTGGTCTTTTTTTTTTTCTTTTTTCTTTTTTGATGGTGTGGATTAGTGTGGTGCATTAATTCGCTCCAGACTATGAGATGTATTTCCAAAGCACAAACCCAAATCCTTGGGTAATTCGACTGACACAATACTACCTCATACGGAATGAAAGCTAACCCTAAACCACTGGCTTGGCTTCACAGGGGTGGAAGAACAGTTTTCCATTGTGTGTGTTTTCAGCCACGCTGCGCATGTGGGCACGCCGGTCTGTGGTGGACTCCGGTCCGGAGGACAGATTTCAGTTTCCCTGCACGAAAAACGTAAAAAGGGACGACCTTCACTTCAGCAGAGAGCAGTGTGGCTAATTTTAAATCATTATTTTGTTTCTCGGCTGTGTTTACAGTCGGCTCACTCGTCTCATTGCAGGTTACGTAAAATCCCTGTGACTACATTTGGTACATCTGAGTGGAATTATGCAGAAACGAGAGAAAATGAGTCTTGCTGCTTGTTTATGTGACCTTAATAATGAATCAGTTTTTTTTTTTTTTCTGTTTTTAGAAATACAACAAAAATGTGGCATGTTTGTGACCTTATGAAGCCTGTTGGGCCCTGCATGTTATTTAAATGATCAGTAGTTTTTGTTTGAGGTGCCACATTCCAGATTAACATATTTTGTGCCATTGTATAAAACTGGATGTAGTTTTTAAAAATATTACAGGAATAAATAGATGCATGTCAATTGGAAAGGAATTCTGGCCTGACAGTGTAGCCATGTTTTTTTTTTTTTTTTTTTTTTTTTTTAACATTCAAGTTCCCTTGATGTGTTTTCTAAATGTTCCATGTAAACTTACTTAATTGTATTTTAAAACCTTATTTCCTCTTAATTACAGTAACATAGATTCCTATTGAGTCCCAGACAGTAAGCCTGTTGGCCTTCAGCAACAAGCATTGTCAACAAGGCCAGATTTACATCTTGAGACCAGTTTTTTTTTTTTTTTTTTTTTTTTTTTTTCGGTTTAGTGTTTTTTCCCCCCTTTAAGTCTTACTTAAGTCTTTCTGTCAATAGGTTTAACAGATATGTCAAAGGTAATCCATCCACCCATCCACCCATCCATCCATGCACCCATCTTCTGTGCTGCTTATCCTGTGCAGGATTGCGGGGTGCTGGAGCAGATCCCAGCTTACTATGGATCGAGGGCAGGGTGCACCTGGAAAGTTCACCAGCTCAAAGGTAATCTGTCTGTAAATTCTCACTTTACAGAATGAATGCTTCATACTTCCTGCAAACATGAGAAAATATCCCTGAAGTGATCTGCCAGTAGTTCCACATTGATGAGGTGATCAGACACAAAATCCACCTGAAAAATACTGAAGGAGCTCTTTGGAAAAGTATTACTTAGATGAAGATATTTTTTAATTACAGTTTGAGTAAAAGGTGTAATGAGCCTATAGGCAAAACGTGAAATAAAGTAAAAATAGTAAGATACTCAGAAAAAATAAAAACATGCGTGAAAACAGAATAAAATGTTAATTACATTCATTTAAATACATAGATAATTTCAGTAATTCAAAATTCATTATGATACAGTTAAATGCATGCAAACAGGCTATGGTAATGTCTTTGGTGGCTTAGGCTGCTGAAAATGCTGTTGCCAATAATAATAATAATAATAATAATAATAATAATAATAATAATAATAATAATGAAAAAAATATATAAAATATAAATGATGGTGTTTAGGCCTCCCTCGGGCTATTCTCATGATAGAAGCCTGCTATTAACGGCTATCTGTAACAATAGATTTAGTGTTAGGCCTTTAACAAAACACATAATTTCTACTTAAAATAAATAATATTGAATCCGTTTAACTCTGTGTGTGTGTGTGATATGTCAGTACTCCTTTTTTGCCAAACGTGCAGTCATCTGCAACATCTAAACACTTTGAAATGCTTGAGGGTTGGCAACAGACCACCAGAAGTGTCTCTCTCACGACGTGGGAAGTTCAAACCATCATACGTCCGCTTCGTACAGGCTGAAGTACTTGCTGGCGTTGGAGAAGCAGAGGTAAGGCGTGCTGCTGCCCGGGTACACCACGGGCAGAGGCATGGGCAGCAGGCATCTGCCCAGCAGGTTGCTCTCCTTGTACAAGGCCGGGAGCTGGCCCACCACCACGGGCTTCCCGGTCTCGGGAAAATCACTCACTGGTCCGTCGATTTCAGTCGATATCTGCCGTTTCAATTTATTCCTGCGGTTCTGAAACCATATTTTCACCTGCGTCTCCGTCAGCTGCAGGGAACTGGCGAGGCAGGCGCGCTCCGCGCTGCTCAGATAGCGTTTCATGTCGAAGGTAGACTCCAACTGGAAGATCTGTCTCTTGGAAAAAATAGTGCGAGTTTTCTTTTTGGTGATCATCTTGCTCTTTTTGCCCGGGCTGCCTCCTTTGTGCGGGTCCGTGGCCGCGGTGGTGGAGCCGCTGTCGTCGCAGCTGCTGTCGCCGCTCTCGAAGCGCGCCTCCGCCGCCTTCCGCTGGCTGATGATGACCGACTCCGCGGCTCTGCTCCGGTCTGTCATCAAGTCTGCAAGGAAATCACACCACCGTTTATCGAACTAACTAGCTGGCTGCAACTTTGACTCTTCTGTCGCTGTGCTGACTTGCAGTAACCGCGATGCTATTGTTTGGGAGCTGTGCGTAATGGTGAGGGTCCCCACATGAACTCTTACCGCTTTCCGCGAGCCTGCTGTCCGCGTCCTGCCTCTGCGCGGCTCCTTTCTCCTCGTGGTGGCTCTGGAAAGCATCTTTACGCATCGCCGTGGCCAGTTCATCCTGCAGTCCTGCCGGGTGACAACTATCGCGGCTCCTCCCGCTCGTCTTCAGGTTTAAGATGCTGTCAATGGTGAATTTTAGAGAGGCGGCGGGTCGACATGGCGCTTCTACTTTGTTCATATTCTCTTTTTGTTTTACTTCCTCGACTCTGTCGGCCCTGAACTGTGAACGCGGGACGTTAATTTCACCACTTACGCACCATATCCGCAGCCACTGAGCGAACACTGCTGGGCCGGCTGCGCTCTGCGTGCGCCGCCGCTTCACGGGACGGATTGAGCGCTCCGGCGACTCGGATTGGTCCGGACGATTGCTCCGCACGGACCAATGATATCCAGGGATGAGGAGGAGAGGAGAAGGAGGGCAGGACTGCGACTGTGCCCGCCCATTCCAAACACAACACTCACGTTCCGCTCTCATCCTTTTACATCTGCAGTGGGGAAAACCGGGGTCCCGGAGACCCCAAGATGATGACTAATACTTTAATTCCACTGTTTTAGTGAATATACCATGCATATTACGTGTGTTTTAACTCTTAACACTTCCCTTTTCATCATTGTTTTACATACAGATGCATTTGTAAGTGAGATTCAGGCCCTGGATCGAAATAGCGTCTACTTTTTTTTTAATTAAAATACGAAGATCATTAGAATTGCTTACTCTGCAGTTTACAAATATCATGTTAAAAATATGTTTTTAAACTGAGAGTGGAGTTTTAGCTTTCATTACACCAAGTGTTAGTGCTCAGCATTTTAGGAGAACACCGGCTGAAATCGGAAATCTATAAAAGTTTATTAACCCAAAGATATACCTGACTGCGTTCAGCTTTTTGGTGTATTTTATTATTACTATTAGTTCTAGTTACTCCAGCCTGAAGCGGGTTTATTATTCACGTTTGGCCTATTGTGACTTTTAACCAGAGTGGTATTTGCTGCATGATGAGGTATATCTCCTCTGGTTCCCCTCTAATGCTTTTTCTGTTATGTCGCCGATATGTAGGTTTCATGAAGTAAATGTAGTAAAGCAGAGCTCATCTTTTACGCATTAAGACGAACTTTATTCTGTCTGCTTCATCACATTTATAGCATTCTTATAGTTGAAATCCTTTCATATTTTAATTATAGAAGGATTATTTTTACTCTCCATTTGTTGCTGTTGTATCGGATGGCATTTCCTTTCATTCTTGCCCTCCTGCGTCCATTACAGCACCACAAATCACTTGTAATGATGGGGTGAGATGGCTTTTTAAACTTCCATGATGTTTGTTAGTCCTGCTGTTTCCACGTGTCGTGTATTGATATATTTAGAAACTTCAGCGTCTGAAAACGCTGACATCCAGGCTGTGTTGGTGCTCCTGATTGGATAAAATCAGTTTTTTACACGCGCTGTTGCAATAATTTTGATTAACTTTAATTTTACATCCTGTTTCTTTGGTGACTGAAATGAATAAACTTATAGATTTACTCTTATAAGATGTGGACTTTCAAATGACGCAGGTGCCGTGACAGCTTTTACTGGACTATCTGCCTGGTTCATACCTGGTTTCTCCAGTTTATTAACGTTCAATCTACATTTAGTGCAGTGCAGTGTGCGCCATTTTGGGCAATTTGCGGGATCTACCGATTGCGCTATGCAAATAATGGATTCTTCATTTGCGCACAGACGGTGCTTTGCATTTTGTGAATCCAAATTGGACGCCATTTGGCAATCCATCCATCTTGCGCATTTTTTAAACGTCCATCGAGGTAATATCCGCAAGATGGTATGCTGAAACATCAGAAAGATAGGAAACCTGTTTGAAAACGGCACGCGCCTTTGGCATGCTGTGTTGGCGCTGAAGTTGGTTCATGGGAGTTTAAGATCCATTATGTGCGCAGCGCGCCCATCGCCCAAAAAGCGCCTGCCATAAATAAACCAAACTTTGAGTGAGAAATGAGCAGAGCAACCAAATTTAAAGACAACTTTTTGTCTTTTCCGAAATGAATTCCTAATGTTGCAAGTTTTGTCCCTTGCGTGTTTTGAGTAATTTCCTCTCTCGGTTCTCTGTGAAGTTTTTTTTTTTGCGTAAAGAAGGGTGTAAAGCAGTTTCTCAGAAATAAAGACACATTCCAGGTCACACAGAAGTGAAAAACCAAACGAGAGTTTAGTTTTTTGTTTATTTCATTTATTATGTGGAAAAAAAGTGACAAAGTTGGAAAAATCAGTGACTTTAAATATAAAAGTTTTTCAAAAAAATAGGTGTATATTCAAACATACAGTAGCTACCTGAACCCTTGGCCTGGCCATGCTCGATTGTTAATATAGTTTATACTGCACCAGCACGCAGTCTTGTAGAGGCTTATGAACATATACAATTATATAAAACCCATCACTCTGTGCTATATTTGTATTGCGGGTTGTATCTTTGGATGAAGTCCACATTTCTTCTGCGGCATCGTGGGTTATTGCACGGCTACTGATCAGATGAATGTTACTAAAACAGCTTCATTGAGTGTCGGCCCTGTGCCGTCCTCACACCAGGCCGGTCATCTGCGACCTCAGCATGCTCATGGAGTGCGCAAACGACGACAGGGGGTAGCTGATGGAGCAGGGGAAGCCCGCTGGGTGTCCGTTCAAGTTGAACCCGAGTGCGGCCGCGGGTGTGGGCCCCTCGTGGTAGAGGATGGGGACCCTGACTACCCGCTGGGTCGAGTTCGGGATGTGTGCAGCCTCCAGATCGGCCGCCAGCTGTCTCTTCCATTTATTCCTGCGGTTCTGGAACCAGATTTTCACCTGCGTCTCAGTCAGGTGGAGGGAAGCCGCCAGTCCGGCTCGCTCCGAGCTGCTCAGGTATCGTTTCACATCGAAAGTGGACTCCAGCTGGAACACCTGACTGCGGCTGAAGACGGTGCGGGTCTTCTTCTTGCGGGTGGAGCCGGTCTCGGGTGATGCGTCCCGCTCCGAAGGTGCGTCGAATGCGTTGTGCGCGTCCTCGCTGTCGTCCATGAGGTTGCTCTCCCCGGTTTTCTCGTAGCTGGCCTCAGTTATGGGCTCAGACACGGCGGGGGAGCCTCTGTCACTGGTGGACAGCGAGCAGCAGGGATCCTCCGAACTCCTTGGACCTTAAAATGAAACAAAACAACATGACAGGGTTAATAAAGGAGAGCAGAACGTGTCCAAGAATAACCTCGGATCATCTTTGAAATAAGGCTTCAGATCTTTATTACTCAACGTTTTATTTCATTTAAACACGTCAAATGATGATGCAGTAAAGAAATGCACTTGTATATTTGAAGCTTTCGCTTCAGCTGCTGTCCTCAGCACAGTTTATAAGGCGTTAATGCATAAAATGAGTTTTAGGAGTATTACATAACGCATTGTCAATAAAGAAGCAGCTTCAGACTAAATTATGAGAAATAAATGCGTTTCTGGATGATAATAGGTGTTTTCACATGTTGACCAGGGAATTATTCACAAAGAGACAACGGAATCAGAAAATCAAAATATGCGCACAAAAGGGAGGGGCGCTCTGTTTTGATGTAAGAGTGCGTGGAAGTGGCACAAATGTGGCACAGCGAGTGTGTAAAAGCGTCACGTCGATGTGCAGTGGTGCAGCTCTTCTGTTTTGATTCGTATTCTGGGCATTTGTGCGTCATTCACGTGCGTAAAGTCGTGAAATGTGTCACAGGTCTGAGGAAGACGAACAGCTTGGATGTGTCCTCCGTACTATGACAAACTGAGTGTGGTTCCCATCCCGTGCACTGCTCCACGAAGTGTGCATGCATCCCTCTTAAAGCGTACGGCGGAGTTGAGTTTGGGAACAAGAGTAAAACCAGAGAAAACAAGAGTCCGAACTCCACGATCCGTTCACCCCGAGTCTGTCAGCTTTATTTATCGAAGAGAGAAATGACCCCTGGGTCAAAGAGACGACTTGCAAGAGTGAATGCTTATATTTACGTATGTAGAATAAATGGGCCTACTTGTATACAAACTTGAGATTAAACGAGAAACAAATTACTTGTTGCTGTAAAATTGCGTGCCAGGTAATCTGATATAAATGCATAATAGAAATGTGCCAGTAACAAACGCACACTGTAATTTATTCTATCAAATAGTTTTAACACGCAGGAATTTACCGTCGCGCTCGTAAAACGCGTGTGGAACTCACTGTGCTGGGTTTCCAGAGCTCCCAGGCTGAAGGCGCTCCCTCCTCGCAGCCACTGCAGCGGAGACGCGGCTGTGGAGCAGGAGCCACTGCGCGCTTCAGCGCTCCCGTCCGGGTCATTTGCGATCAGCCGCCGTTCAGTGGAAACAGTTTCTGTCCCAGAATCGCCGCGGCTGCTGTCCGCTCCCGACTCCTGGCCACTCCGCTCCTTGGCCAGCAGATTCTCAATAAAAAACGAGGAGGATCGGGACGGAGAGGGAGTCTGGTTGTCCGTCAGCTTCTCCAGCATGTTTTACCGATGTCACGGTGCGATCACAAATGAAAAATACCCATAGATTTCTGTCTGGAAGTCCGAGCACTCATTTCAAGCGTCGCTTCGCGCAGGGAGTCATGGCCGAGCCGGGGAACTCCTCGGTGCCACCGGGAGGAGAGAGGCAGAGATGGAGGCAGCAGCGCAGTGAAACGTCAAGTCAAACAATCAGCGAGCCGAGGGCATCCGGCGATTGGACGAGCACAATTGCAAATGGGGGGTTTTCCAAGGAAAAGAGAATTACTGTCTCGTGCGTCACAGTGCTCAGTGCGCGTCCGTGCGCGTTCACGTGCAGGCCCGTCCCCTCGAGGCCACGCGGAGTGGAGGAAACCTCTGTTCGTGGCACAGCAGCACTCTTGATTTGGGTCAATTAGAGTGCAAATCAAAATAAGAAAAAAAAAAAAAATCCGGGAAAGCAGCAGCAGCAGCCGTGATCATCGGGGTCAAGCAGCACTCTGAGGAGCAGCACTCACTGGCACGGAGCGGCAGGATGGCGCCTGCAAAGATAAGACTTTCTGTCAGTGTCTACTCGCCGCTGACATCCTTTTAGACTTTTAGGGGGGGAAACATTACAGCTCGCTTCATTTAAAATGCCCACGAAACCAAAAAGCAAAGTTTGACTGCAACCTACGGAACACAAACAGTTCATTTCTTTTTCCTGTTATGCAAAAATAAATAACATCCTTCGGCGATGGCTCAGAAGGATCGGATGTTAATGGCCTCTACGATGTGAGTCTTGGGCGCATTGAACCATGCAAAACGGCACGTGAGACGCTGCGCCTTGGAATCGGCCTCTGTCAAAGGTTATCTAAACTTTGCGTAATGGCGCAGATATTCCTGATAATAGGCCTGTTTTTTTTCTGTTTCGGTGCTTTAATTAGGTTCAACTGCACACGTTCTCCTTTGTCTCAAGACTCCGGATCGGCACTGAAATAGCTGTAAGAGTCCATGACTGTTGCAGTGCAGTTTATAATTCACCGTTTCATGCGTCCTGCTCAGAGCACTAATGGGAACAAACATCATTACACATGAGCATCAGATTGGAAGAGCAAAGATCCTGCATACCTTTATGGTGGGCGCACATATGAAAAACAAATGAGAATAAATACAAGCTGTTGATGGCCTTTTCAGTGGCATTGACTTGCAAGTAACTTATTAAATTTAATAAGTTTCGGGGAAAATGCAGGCTTCTAGTCAAATTAAGACAGTATTATCACTATTAGATCATCTGAAACATTTAAATGAGTGCTGACGGGCGTCTTTACCCTTTTCCATGAAATGGCAAGACATTTGAGCTTTTATTTCCCTCAGTGGAGTCAGCTGCTCTGACCTTTCACTCCAGCCTCTCTCTCTCTCTCTCTCTCTCTCTCTCTCTCTCTCTCTCTCTCTCTCTCTCTCTCTCTCTCTCTCTCTCTCCCTCTCTCCCCCCTTCAGGCCAGACTTACCCTTTGACAGAGGATCAGCGGTGATGCTGCTCTTCAACACTCAGACAACAGAAACGCGACCCGCTGCGTAAAGAGCGCATCTTGCGCCGTAATAACATTGAGCTCAATAGAGCCAGAAATGCTGTGGGATTTCGTTTTGCGTTGCCTTATTTGGTCCAAAAATCTTATTTTGAATTTTAGAATTTAGCCTGAGGCCAGTTTAATGTCAGACAAATATAAAAATCTTAGAGTTCCAATTGTCGCCTTTTGAAAAGAAGCGGGGTCTACTTATGTTTTGCACGCGCCGACCCATGTTCGGTAAATTCTAAGGTGTAAATTGAAGTATTTTTGCAGAAAATAGGAGTCTGGTTTCTGTCGGTTTAAATAAGGATCGTGATCTGATGTGAACCCGCTTTCTTGTGTTTACGTTTTATTTTTTTAACTCTTTTTTTCCTGTGGTCCAATCTGCTGTTTCTGAATCAACTTTTAAAATTAGCTTATTATCAGTTTTAAAGGATTTAAAAGGAGTAAAAACAAAGTTCTAAGTTCTCCGATTTTAAAAAAATGTAATCTTTATTTTACAAAAAATGTATTTAAAAAATCTTAATTTCTGTCAAACATTTTCCAAATAAATACTGTAAAAGTCACTTTTTTGTTTCAGAAAGAGTTTCTTCACCACTGTAAATGATTTTACAATATATTTCTGTTTAAAATACAGACATATTGTTGCACCTTTATATTATAGTAGTAAACTATAAAATGTAATAATACAGTAAGTGAGCATTGATGACAGTAAAGAGGGGAAAACTCCCCTTTTCCCAGTTGGAAACCAGCTGATCCAGACTCAGAGGAGGTGGCTTTCTGCTTCAGAGACAATGAAGATGAAACAGAGGACAGCCAAAAAAAAAAAAAAAACTTTGCATTGACTTTGCATAATCTCATCCACTCACTGCAGATTTGAGACTTGAGCAGGAGGTGGATTAACACTCTGAGAGATGCTTTGGAAAGAGAGTTCAGACTGAACCGTTTTACCACAATTGCATGTTGAATTTAGTGTTTGCTTGTTTTGAAATGATCCTCATTCATCTGAACTTCACCAAACAAGCAGAGCACTGTGATGTATTTCACGGAGCCGTCGCCTCTGTGTGATTCTGTCTGATTTCGCGGCTCTTAGTGTTCAGACCACATCGGCGCGGCGAGTGTTGAGGTGTGCATTAGATCGGGTTTCTCTGTGTACGCCACGCCGTCTGAATGATGTGGCACCCTGGTCAGCACCCCACGTCCAGACCCCGAGGCCCCTCTCTCACTTTCCCGTCCTCTCTGGCTCTGCCCTGATCTTCATCCGCTCTGGCATGCCCTTTGCCTCATGAGGCCTGCTGGCCTGCACCGCGGCTCTGGAACGCAGTCCCACCACGCACAGTCAGATCATCGGCTCGTGCTCCGGGAGACAGCTGCGTCAAATCGAGCATGGTCCTCCAGTTGGCGGTGGCGAGTGCTTTTTAAGCTGTTGGTGCTGCCGGCCAGAAAGAGGGGAAGGCGTTTCACAGTTTCACTGCTTTCTGTCACTGAAAGAAAGCAGAAGTCCTGTGTGTGATGGCACCGTGCTTTTTGAGGATCAAATTGACTGTAAGACATGCGTTATATGGTTTGTAACTCTTGCACATGACTGTTTTAGCATTGTTCCCTGAGTTTCCTCTTCTTCCATGAGAAGAGTAACCTCTCTTTTTTACTTTTCACCGGATTAGAGCAGCTTTGCTTCACATGACTCGGTGGTGTGTGAGACTTTAACCAGCCACATTGGCTCTGCAGCCGCTCTGATAATACCCAGGTCTAATCATCATTTTATAACCGCCATTACTGCTCCAAGTGTGATTTTAATGGCTGTGGAGTCTGCCGCTCCCAGCCGGGGTGAACAGTCACTGAGAGTGGAGACAGTTTGACCTAGTTCATTTATGGAGGAGGCTCCGAGACAGACAGGAAGGCCCGCTTCTCCTCTGGGGCATTCACGGCTCTCTTTACATTGCGATGCCTTCATTGCGACGCAGTGAAGTAGAGTGACCCCGGCTGACTCTCACTCAAGGTGATACCGCCGTGCACGGCTCGTGCACCGTGGTTTACCAGTATCAACACACTGTAAAGGCAGCCACTCACTTTGTATCTTTTTTATAGGGAAGGGATGGTGGTGCAGTTATTTCATATTGAACCACCGAGACTTGTAATGTGTACACACTCTCTCACTCTCTCTCTCTCTCTCTCACACACACACACACACACACACACACACACACACACACACACACACACACACACACACACACACACACACACACACACACACAGAGGAGACCTGCAGGGAGTCACTCTGGGTTGTTAGAGCGCCCTCCGATGGCCAACATACTGCACTGCAGCGGAGCTTCACAAATCAAAACACCGATTAAGATGCTTTTATTTTGGTTTTTATCAACTTATTCTTTTACTTGAATTTTTTTCTGATTTTAGAAACTATTCTACATATATCTGCTTTCAATTGTAGCAATAATAAATCATCCTTATGTCCTTGAATATCAGGATGAGTTGACCATAAACAGCGTCCTTCCAATTTTTTATTTGTTAATGAATTCTTAACATTACAGTTATTTTCATTTTTCCATAAAGCACACAATACAGACATAAAATGCACCTGTGCCACCGCTCTGAGTTGTATTTACATTTTTTTATTGCTGTTACTATTGTAACTGTCTGTCTACTGAGTAAAATTGGATAGTTTTTTTAAGTAATTTATATTTCACCCATTTTAACCTGTTTTTGCCATCAAGCCTAAATATCAACATTTCACTCTTTTTTTGATCCTGCAAGACAACTGAAGCAGAAATATGTCTTCATGACAACATTCCATTAAGTTACAAGAAAAAAAAAATGCATTCAGTCACATCCTGCATTATAAAATCCCACAGTCTTTATTTAAAATGCAATATTATGTGTAACCTGTGTGTGTGTGTGTGTGTGTGTGTGTGTGTGTGTGTGTGTGTGTGTGTGTGTGTGTGTGTGTGTGTGTGCATTCATGTGTGTGTTTGTTCGCAAACTTGTGCATAAAGCCAGTTATCTCAATAATTCAGAAGTTAGGAAAAACTCTCTATTTTTTTTTAATTTGCAAAAAATGTGCAATATGTAATGTCTGCATTATGAAGTCCAGCCTGCTGGGATCATGTCAGCTTTCAGAGCACTTCACTCTTCATCATTCAAACAAACTCACATTGCATACCTACTTGCCTCATCTGGCCAGCCAGCTCAGCCTGACTGTGCTAGCTCTGGCATTAATAATTCACTGTACATAATAAGTTGATGCTGCAGAGTTTGTTCTCATTGATATTAGCCGAGGTGAGCATTCTTGGCCAGACTGTGTGACGCCAGCAGACCGGCATAAAGTGGGCTTTAATTGCCCATAATCTCTGTCGTTCTCTTTCCTCTCAGTGCAAGTCAACACCATATAGCCCATGAATGCCAGACTTCAGTGAGGCATTTTCAGCTCGGCATCAGCGTGAGCCTCGCAACAATGCTTGGAAGAGATTTTCAACTCAGAACTCAGAAAGGATTTTAGACGATTTTGGGATTTTTACACCCGCTCTCACTGTACTGGAATTTCAAGTCAGCACATTCATAATTGTATCCAAAGCTGAAACAACAGGAGGTTTACACCTCTGGGTACATTATGCTGCACATAAAATGTGTTTCTCCAAAGGACGACACAATCAGCAATATTGTTTGCATTTTTGAGAAATCCTTGCTCTTGTTCTTGTCTTTGAACGTCTGATTCTTGTTAATCTTTGCAGTAGTCTACTTTCTCTATCTCTCTGCTTCTTGTTTTGATGTCAGTTGGACATTTTAGGTGCAGAGATTTTCAAATATATGAAACCACAGTCGTCCCACTAGTGTTATTTAAAAGATCCCGGGATCAGATATCAGTGTTTCCAACCACAGCCTCTTTACACTCCACACACAGTGGATTTCATCGATGGGTTATAACCCTAACACAAGCACAACACTTCAGATTCTGTTCAGATGTGTGTTTTTATGGAAGGAAATGTTAATTATGATTAAGATGAACGATGACTGTGGCTGACTGATGTGGAGCCACTGCACAGCTCAGAAACTGCTATTCTGCATTCACATTTCACTTTTGAAGCCAGCAATTTTCATACCTGCAATATGTTAAATTCAGAGAATCTTGCAAGTTTTCCCAGTAAAAAGTGCAAATAAACAGTCTTTCAATAATTTCAGATTGTTTCACAATAATCCGATTTAAGAAACTGTTCACCTCTCAGTTCCCCAGTACTGCATGTGTGCCAGGAAAACGCTGAAACCTCCAGGGGCCTGTAGAGCATCTCCCATGGCATCAGATTATACATTCATTATGTTTTATGAATGAAGTGAGAGGATGAGATGAGGGATGAGGTGCTGCATCAATGGGACACAATTATATGATTGTAGAATGCCTCACAGAAGGAAAAGAAGGAACATTTTGAGATGGTTAATTTTTTTTCTTCGACATAAACATGTTGGAAATAATTAACACTTCATTTATGAAAATACTCATTGTTGGATAGTCATAACCAGTGTGCCACAATGAAATGTGTTTAATAACCTGAGTTTGTGAACTTAATTCATCATGAAACCTTTTATGAACTTGCACAATGAATTTGTTGCAGTCTGGACTCAAACTCCCAACTCAAAGGGTCAAAGTCAGTGTACCCCAAAGTGGGGAGTTTTATTAGATACAATCAAATATTAAATTTGAGGGAAAAAAAGAGCCCAAATGAAGGATAAAGCTGTAGATTATGCCTTTATAGGCGGTCTGGTTTATGTAATCACAG
This sequence comes from Salarias fasciatus, assembly GCF_902148845.1. Taxonomy (NCBI): domain Eukaryota; kingdom Metazoa; phylum Chordata; class Actinopteri; order Blenniiformes; family Blenniidae; genus Salarias; species Salarias fasciatus. Next base: position 37,626,109 of record NC_043750.1, on the reverse strand, counting down.
AAGAAGCCCTGTGGATTCATACAAGTCCACATTAACGCAGCCTAACTTTAAAACCCAAAAGGAAAGTTCAGCCCCCAAACCTGGAGACCACCGCTGTCACTTCATCGACTTATAAGGCCGTGTGTGTCTGGAGGATTTCTACCGGGAATGTCCGTTTGTTTAACCTCTTCACGGTACGTTAACCCCTGTCAGGACGCGCTCGTCAGCGCGCCACAAAGCGGCTGAGAAGCGGGGACCTTTTCCCCTTGAGCCGACCCCGCTCACATCGGAGCCCACCTCCATGATCCCCCTGGACCCGCGGTCCTCACAGCCTCCCAGCGCTGCAGTGAGAGCAGCGGTGTCGATTAGAGAAGAACCCGCAAAGAGTCATAAATACCCCCCAAAAGGTCAGTGCGAAATTGACTTTGAAACCACCACATTCATTTTTTTTTTTTTTTTTTTTTTTTTTTTGTGGGTTTAATCGTTTGATAATCTGTATCAACTTCCTAGAGTGCACAGACCCATACTGAAAAAAAAAAAAAAAAAAATTAAAAATCACCTGTAAAATGTGGGTTGTGTGACCTTTTCCTTGCCGAACACGAGCCTGTTCTGCCTGGTGTCTTTTCTTTCCGTGCGCTTTCATGCCTCCCGAGGCCGAGGTGTAATATTCCCCAATCATTTCTTCCCATAGTTGAAAACACGTGGCCGGGGGACTTGCTGACCTCCTGTAATAAGCTTATGGCAAAATAGATCCGTGTGCGTAAGAGGCAGAGCATTCAACACAGAGACCCAATGAGACGCAATTAAAGTGCGCAAAGAAAAGGAGATTTCCAGACTGGACAGTCAGGGAATTGCAGCAAACAAACATTAATCCTTTTTTAACCGCAAAAGAAATTTTATTAAAAGATGTTTTGGCTTTAAACAGTTAAACATTGACATGATTTTTCACTGTTTCCCTTTTTTTTTTAAATGTTTTTTCCAATTATTTAAAGCTGTTAATTTCTCTTGATTGGAGTCAGTTTAATGCAAAACAAGCTCAATTTACTAATGAAACAAAGGTCAGCCATCACTAATAACCTTGTTTTAGCCACTCTTACAAATCAGATTATTTTCGATTGACCACAGTTTCAAATCTCTTGAATCAGATCCATCAAAGCCAGTCATGTGAGGGTTTTCCCCCTTCAGTTTGTTTTAAAGCCTGTTTATTCACCTCCACCACTTCAACACCCCTCCTTTCTTCCTCCACCTCCTCCTCTGGGTGTATTTCTGCTCCGATCACATTAAACGATCGCGTGAGAAAGAAGAGGAGCGCACGAGGACCGAGCGCGCTCCCGCGGCCGTTACATCTGAGCCGAAAGTAACTTTATTGAGTTTTCTGCGGTCCGCGGTGCTGTCACGTGCAGGTAAACATTTGATCCCGACAATCTAAAAGAAGAAATGGAGTTTAAATGAATAAAGCGGATTTAATGACGCATTCAGTATTTCTATTGAATTTATTCTAAATGCAGAGAAACGTTCAGTAAACAAATAACTTGAATTTTATTTTTTTTTATTTCATGCGACTTTAAATTGAGATGCAGTTTTTTGTTACATTTGATGTTTAAGTATGCAGAAATTCTATCAATGAAAAATCTATTTAATTCCTGTTAAATTAGAGGCTATATAGAAGTCTTTATGTATATTACAAAACACCATTGAAACTAAAGATTGCTGTCAAATGATATTTTAAGACTTTTTAAAATATATATATTTGTCACATTTTACAGTTGATTTTATTTCTGCATCAAAAAGAAAAATATAAAACTGACCCGAATCAGATACACGTATATTCTAAGTTTCTTTGTTAAACCTCTTTGAATAGGAAAGCCTTCTCTTTTGAATTTGCAGCACTGACTGAGTCAAAGTTAATTTTCTAAAACAAAGAGAAAACAAAAATCAGTAGTGCTTTACCAATTATTTAAGTTCATAGAGACTCCAGAAATAATACCAAAACAGCACATTTCAGGGACACTTTGTTTTAGGTGTTGCATATTTCAATTTTTTAATTTGTAGGTTATTTTAAAATCTTTTTGCACTGTTTTTCCTTACCTTTCCATTTCCTTATTATTTTTAATTTTGTGTGACACATTTTCTTTTCTTTTCTTTTCTTTTCTTTTCTTTACATTTTGGGTGAACTATATTCAGGATACCAAAAGGAAACTTTGATTCCACTATCTATCTTATTTGTGCAGTAGAATTGACAATTAATCTGACTTTTACTTACCTTGATTATTACTCTATTCGTTCTATTAGGTTGTTATTATTTGTAGTTCTCATATATTGACCATGAATAATTTGGGAGGAGCAGGAAGACATGCACACCTCACCAATATTTTTTTTCTTTTTTCACATGTGAAGTAATTCTTTGTTATTGGTCTTTTTCATTGGATCATTAGAAAGAATTGGAGCTACATCTCTTCACCTCAAGCAGGGGAGTCAAACCCATTTCCGTCCAGGAGCTGCATGCGTCCCACTCTGGTTTTCAGTGAACCTGACCACTTAAATCACATTTCTAAATGTTTCTCCAGCTGTCAGTAAATTTTGAAAGTTTGCTTTATAACTTGAAAAAGTTTTATTCTACAAAGAAAAATGTGTGCAAATTCAGCTATATGCCAGTTTTAACGGTGCAAAATACAGTGAAATGTTAAAAAAACAATTCTCTCTGTTCTTTGTAATTTAAACTTGTATACTCTGTGAAAGTGTTTCCCTTCACATGAATGTGTGCCAAAGCTTTCCAACATGCACCGTTTGTGTGCCTGTCTTTCCAGACCGTTCCTAACAGAAAGCTCAGTGTGCCAAGTGTACAAAGCCGAAAGAGCCCAGAGTTTCGAAGTTAAATGGAGGTCACCCTGCTGGCTGCTCTGGATTCTCCTGCAGTCTGTGTGTTTGGCGTCGCCGTGCAGTGAGAACACGCTAGATTAATGTGGCTTTATGTCGACACAACAGAAACAGAATGACAGGGGATGTATTGGTTTTAAAAACTTTTCACTCTATGTCAGAGGTTTGGTACATCCTCTGAGAAAATACAAATTTATTATATAAAAAATGGAGCCTGATTGGTGAAGAGAGAGATATCCAGTTGACCTTCTTTTCTTTTTAAAATGTTCTTTAGTCCAGAAGCAGCACACAAGCACTGACTAGTACGCTTTCATGTAAGTAAGTAGAATTGTTTGAGATGGGTCGAAGTGGTTGAAGTAAAGGAGAAAACATATTTTAGAAGGTTGGATGAAGCAGCAGAGCAGTGGAGTAGAAGAGACCGGGAGAGGAGGTGGGAGGGTCACTTCAGCTGAAAGTGTAGAGAGGCAGGGCAGCCGGCCTAACCTGAAGCGACATAAAAGAGTAATGTGTGTGTGTGTGTGTGTGTGTGTGTGTGTGTGTGTGTGTGTGTGTGTGTGTGTGTGTCTCTGAGTGCACATGTGTGTGTGTTGGATGCCAGGCTGTTTTCCTCACTCTTGTCACGCAAAGCTCCTCCAAGCCCCGCCTTTCTTCCACTACTAGACTTCCTCTTTGTGTGTGTGTGTGTGTGTGTGTGTGTGTGTGTGTGTGTGTGTGTGTGTGTGTGTGTGTTGGCCTATTTCCAGTGTCTCTCAGACTAAAGTGATTATGGTATGGACTCCATAGTTTGGGATTGAGATGCTTGGACTCTTTAATGCGCTGTCAATGTGTTGAATACAGGGATCACCTTAATCTGACTCCCTCTCCCCCTCCAGGGATGAATCGCCCGTGTGTGTGCTTGTGTGTGGTTGTGGGGGGGGGGGGGGGGGGGTGCACACTGTACATCAGCCTCTAATCTCCTTTACAACTTAATGGGGGTATAATTCAGTGTGGATTGTGAATGAAATGATAAATGACAGGACGCCGAAATCAAGACGCAGCGTCAGAAGAAGGGTAATCAGAGCCCTGTGTGTGTGTGTGTGTGTGTGTGTGTGTGTGTGTGTGTGTGTGTGTGTATGTGAGACATCATGGCTGAAATAACAGTAATGGAGGCTGTAGCTGAGCCAGAGTGGGGGCAAGGGGGCGATCGCCCCAGGGCCCACAAGGTCTTAGGGCCCCGTTTCATGAGATATATTCACATTTAATCGGAAATAAATTATTATAGCTAATAAAACATGCAGTGTGTGTGAGAAGGTATGCGCATATGAGTGGGCTCCAATTTGCCAATTCTTACATTACGACTGTCCACAAATGCATCAGAGCTGTAAGCCAGCGCTGATTGGCTGTGCGGCATGAACCAGTTTTTTCTTTTGCACTTGATCTGAACTCTTTGGAGGGAAGTTAAACAGTATGCTAAACACTATGCTAGCTGCTAGCAGTACTACCCAAAACCTAACATCGGAGCCACTGGTGAGTCAGTGAAACCTTCAAAAATATTATCTTTATCAGAATGCCGTGGTCTTAAACACCTGCCTATTTGAATGTGCCTTGTGTTGCTCTCAACTATAAGAGACCACAGAGTCTATTTTTTTTTTCGAATATACGTGAATTCCAAAAGATATGGATAGCCGTGTCTATATCTATCTGAATAGATTGTGTAATTTTAGACCAGCTGTGTTCATTTTATATTTAAGCTGTATCAAAGATGGTACAGATTTAGCCAGTGAGTTTTTATCTGAGTTTTCAGCACCATGGACAGCGGACGCTCTGAGATTGACAGCTGTCAGGCTGCATTTATGTCAGGCTCGTTCCTGCCACTGGACCTGCACACAGTAAGGCAGAGGAACAGCACGTTGTGTGTGTGTGTGTGTGTGTGTGTGTGTGTGTGTGTGTGTGTGTGTGTGTGTGTTCTTGTATTTCTATCCTTGTTGGGGCCAAATGTCCCCACAAGGATAGCAAAACGTGGAACGACGTGCCTTGTGGGGACCTTTTTCCGGTCCTAAGTAGGAGAAACAGTGTTTTCTTGACCATGTTGTTGTTACTGAAAAAAGTAAAAGTGCAAAAACATTTCTTTAGGGTTAGGCTTTGTTGTGGTGTGGGTTAGGGTTAGGGTAAGGGTCAGGGTTAGGGGCTAGACATGAATGGGAGTCAATGGACGGTCCCCACAAGGATAGAAATACAAGACTGAGCGTGTGTGTGTGTGTGTGTGTGTGTGTGTGTGTGTGTGTGTGTGTGTGTGTATTTGTTCTTCAGAACAAGTCTGTGAACTGGTTTGTGACTTTATTCTGCTTTCTGAGGCATATAGGTTTGCTTGGCTCAATAAAAGTGAGCATTAGTGTGTTGTTTGATGGTAGCATGAGGGATTGTTTGAATGGTGAAATTACTATCATAAGGGCCCATTGAGAATTCTCCGTCCCCTCTGTACTGAGACCCACGCTCCACCTCTGAATGGAGGAAATGAGGGAACATAGTATACTGTCCATCTATCTATCCTTTGTAGAAATGAAGAAATGTATGCATTTGAAAATGATTCTCATTTAAATCTAAGTAAGAGGGTTTTTTTTTTTCTTTTTAAGTTTCTGATTGGTACAAAACTTTAAATAATAGTAAGCTTTAGAACATCTTTCACAACATAAAGTTGTTTATAGCATTTTAAAATAAAAAAATAATCTAATCTTTTAAATGAAAAAAAAACTAATTGGTGTTGCATATCAGCAACATGACAGTGTTCAAGATGCAGTTCTGCATGTTTAGTTTTCAATATTTGTGGTCAAATATGTATTTTTCATGTACATATTTCAATTTTTTTCCACCCCTGTGTAGTTCTGGTAAATTATGAGGATCAGATTTTTCATTTGAAGCTTAAAAATGCTTCCGATAACCAGCTGTGGCAGTGTGTTTTGGACAGTTTGACAGTGACAGAGCAGTGAAAGTGGGAACACAGTGTGACCTTCAGACTCAGAGCATGGTGCAGAATCCACTCTGGACTGCTTCACATCACGGTCCATTACAGTGGTGATCACAAAGCAAATTAAATCCTACCCACAGGTTGAATTTATTGCCAGTAAACATCTGTCAGCAGCCCTCTTTTTTGAGTGACCACGTCATGCAGCTCTCTACTTCAACAGTGTGGAGAGACTGAGGAGCCTCAGCGGCTGCCTGAATGTAAAGGAGGAGGAGGTATTAATAATAATGTCTCAGCACAGTGGAATGTGTAAAGGTTCAAACATTAATATTTCAGTGGAATACAGAGAATTTTGTCAGCATAAGATGAATGTTTGCATTTTTGTTTCTTTCAAGATAATTAAGTTATTCCACCTAATTTAGTTATTGTTTTCGGTTGTAATAGACAACTAGACTGTCCTTTACGACAGCATCTCGACTTTTAAATGTTGAACGGTTCAAATTCCATTAAATACACACTCAGATTAAGTTAAACGATTTATAATAAACCATTTTTGCATTACATTTGAGATTGTGTGTGTGTGTGTGTGTGTGTGTGTGTGTGTGTGTGTGTGTGTGAAGTGTGATTAGGTACATGGAGGCCTACTGCAGAGTTTTGCCCCTGGTTTTCTGACTGATGATTGGACGGAGCAACATGGTTTCCTCTCTCTCCACAGGTCCCTGGCCTTTGTCAAGACCCGTACTGTCAGAAAGCATTTGCACAGTATCTACTCAAGTGCACACACACACACACACACACACACACACACACACACACACCAAACTGGCGGTTTTTCTGTAGCATTTCAGACTTTCACACAGTTTCCTGCAGAAATCAGCAGATGGCACCAGAGTACGTGCTTTCATGAGCCTTCTCTGCAGCAGAGGCAGGTCCAGTGGTCATGTCAGATCTCAGTTTATTTTCCATTCAGCAAAGAGAAATAAAAATCACATGTCCAAATTCAGATAATTTTCCATGGTAATGTAGTCTCCTCCAACATTTGAGGTTCATTTGTTGCTCTGTCTCTATTTTTCCCTAAAGACATCTAAGATGTATCCTACCTTGACATCAGGCGGGATCAGTTTTATAATAGAATAGAATGGAATACAGTAGAAATCTTCTTTTAATCAAAGATACAATTTCTTCCCACTTCCCTGACCATGACAGACAGAAAGATGCACTGCCAGACAGTTTTCCCTTAAGCGTGAGTGATCAATACCAGCACGAACCGTAAGATGGCACAACAGTCAAACTAATGCAGCCTCCAGCCTGGAGGCGGTTGTCACGGCAACAGGTATGCTTTTCTCCTCTCCCTGAAGGGTCTTACTTTTCAAGGTTCTTCTGTGTACCTTGATACTTGTTTTAGAAGACTAATGATTTGAGTACCTCTCATGAAATCACCTCTTATTCCCTCATAAAGTGAGCAAATGTGCAGTTGAGCACTGAAATGAGGTTATTTTGATTTGGTTGGAAAATGCTGGGAAAAAAAGCCTTTTATTGGATTACTGTGGCAGAAATATGACACACACTTTCTTACTTGTATGGTTTTCTCTTATTCCTCCAAGCAAGGACTGATTTTAGTTTTTCCCTGAATTGGTTGAATGATTAATAGAAACCTGAGTAATTCCTTTTATGCCATCACATTTTCTGCCTCCCCACCTCATGAATAATATGTGAGGTTAAAATAATTCCATTACAAATGGCCCCAATCCCATTAGCCTCATAATTACGCATGTGATTTAAGTCAGTGTTTCCCGGCTTCTGAGTACAGCTGAACTTCAACAGATCTGGAACGGAAAGAGGCAGGCTGTTGAGCAGTTTCAGGTTAGAAATCCAAAGCAAAAAAAATGTGAATTCAACTAATCAGTGATGAAAAGAAATGAAAAAACTGACAAGGAACGACTGTGACAAGGTGATAGGAAGCAGGGGGCAGAGAGGAAGTGGTAGTGAGGGTGTGAATGGCGGAAGTAGCATGGCTGCCTGTGAGAAGCAAGCACAGCTATAAGGAGTGTGCACAGATAAAAATAGAAAACAGATTGGTGTGGTGCGCATGGTGAGGTTTTGGTGACTAAAACCTGATGTAAGACTTGCGGTCACTGGTCTGAGTCATCAGACCAAGTTTGCTGAAGGTCTGGCTGAGAAGATGCTGAACGGATTTAAGCCGGTTCCTCCTGACTGGTTTTAGAAGCAGATGAAATTTCTGCTCTGTAAACCTCGAGTTGGATCAAGTGCTATCGAAGAGGGATGTAACGATGAACATTGGTGTTTATGCACACTAAGTGGATGCTTCAGGATGTCTGCCCATGTTGGAAATTTCTTTTCGATGTTCTGCAACTCGACAAGTTCATCCATCCATCCAATCTTTCTATTTTTTAAAATAAAGTTTTATCTAACTTATGGTAGCAGAGAGCCTGAAGTGGACCTGGCATGAATCCAACACACACACTAATGGGTGCATTCAGAGGTTTGCACATTAACACCTTCTTATTAGTCATGCAGCTACATTTTAAGCGTATACCGCTGAAAGCCCGGCTGAACATTTCTGTCAGACATTTTGCTGCATTCAACTTTCTCTGAATTTGCCCTTCATTGCACCGTGTTTCATGCTTTAGTTCAACTTTTTAAGTTTTCTTTTCAAGTTTTTAAAGAATATTGTTTCTCTTTCGAACTTACTCGCACATTTGCTGGAACACATGAAACCGCATTTTAACTTGGCCATAATAATGTAAAATAATAATCCCCTTTGAATGCTGAATCTTGATGTCTATCAAACACAGGGATAACATGTAACCTCCACTTACGCAGGTATCAGATATGACTGGATAAAGCAGTTTCTAAAGAGAAGCAGTGTTTATTTCTGTCTTTGCACAGAGTGTGGAGAATTGCATTGAAACTGTTAATTATGATTACAATTTAGGAAAAAAGTCATTCTGTTTGAGTGAAACTTCATAAAATGCCACCGATCAGAGCAGGGAATGTGAAACTTCCCATTTTATGACTAAGAGTGCACTGATAAGCAGCTTGGAAGCAAGAACGGTCTGAGTCCACCTTCCCACTGAGATAATAGGCAGCTTTAAAGAGCCCACATGACGTCCCTGAACATGAAGGAACTCCTGCATCTGCAGCACGATCCTGAGTACGTGTACCTGTGCACATAACAGACAAGTGTCTCACACTAGCGTCAGTCAGTCACTGAAATATTTGCTCAGTTTAAATGTAAAAATAACTCTTTTTCTGCATATTTGACTTTTCTATCCATGAATCGTTAACCATGTTTATTAATTTCAACCTAAACTATCAGGAAAGGTTTGATAACCAGCATATTCCCATGGTAAAATGGCAGAATAGTTCATTTTCACTTTCTGTGCTGCAAACTCATAAACAGTAGAAAAGCCATACGCGATGTGCTCCCGGGGCTCAGATTTCAGGTGCTTGTTTACCCTTTTCCCAGCTGAAAAACAGCTCTCCCAGCAGTGAAGAAAGCTTTCGGAGCCAGTGCATTTCTGCTTCCAGCCATCCATCGAGTGATGAAGCTCACTGTCAGCTTTCCGGCAGCCAACAATTCCGCCGCAATTTCCCGAGAAATCCTACTCTGTTTAATTGGTATGACTATAATCAAGGGTCCAGCAGCACAGGAGCTCTTTTTCAGCCTCATTTTCATCCTTCAGGGACTGAAGGACCCTTAGATTACTTGGATTTTAACAAGTGTGTGTGTGTAAACAAGCCAGCAGAAGAATGTGAGGAAGTCTTGGTTATTGATTGATAACAACCCTTCAGAGTGCAAATATCCAACAGGATTGCTTTACTTAAGTCCAAGGTCATTGTCTTTCTCTCTGTCAGAGTGATTTTTCCTTCTTTCTTTTCTTGTGTGACGTCCACAGAGTGACATTGGAGACACATAAATTGTGGCCACCTTTGTCCCTGAAGATCAGGGTCTTTTGGATTCATAACAAAGTGGCTCATGGGGAAAAATAAGGTAGTATTCATCAGTCAGTGTGTTTCTGCTGATTGAAAGCCTGCCTTCGTCATTGAGAGGGGGAAGGAAAGCTACGCAGATCTTACTGATCACACTACCCGTCACAGTTTGTGTTTCACGACTGAAGACACTAAAGTAGTGGAACTTATTTCTCATTAAACCGGTTTGTGGTCACTGAGAACAGCTCTCTGTAACGGTTCACATTAATAATAGAAAAGGCATTACTCAGGAGGGGACATGACTCAGATGATTCTTTGTTTCTCACAACTATTGTGAAATGTTTTTTATTCAGCGTCTACTTGCTGCATTTTCAATTATTTCCAATCTGCTGTGGTGAGAAAAGGCACTAGTGATTATAATGCGCCGCTTCAGTGCTGAGCACGTGTGGGAGTAAAAATACTGTTACTGTGTGTGTGTGTGTGTGTGTGTGTGTGTGTGTGTGTGTGTGTGTGTGTGTGTGTGTATTTGTGTGTGTTTTGTTTCTGCAGCATCCATCCATCTTCTATATTGTTTCATCCGATGCAGGGTTTTGGGGGGGCTGAATCTGATCCCACATGGCTCTCAGTGAAGGCAGAATCCACACTGGACATGTCTCCTGTCCATCAACAACACACACACAGACAGACAGCCACACACACACACGTTCATCTACATCTGCACGTCCCCAAGAGGTCCCCAACTGGATTAAGAGTATGTTTACCAAACAGCATTTTCAAGTGAAAATGCAAAAACGTTCCTGGTGTTTCTGGTTTCTGTTTGCAGAACAACTGTGCTGCAAAATATTTAAATACACTCCACCTCCATTTCTGATATTTCAATGTAAACGGACATCGTTTTTAGAATGTTGTCTAAACTTGAAACATTCCTGAAAAGAAAGCGCAAAAACGATGCCTTTTCTCTTAAAACCTTATCGTGTTATCTTTGCCTAAAACCTTGTTTATTCTCACTAACCTCTACCCTGCCCTTATCCTTTCTGCTTCTTCTTCTCCCACAGGTGTGAATGATTAACTGCCTGGGATATTTCAGTCATATTATGATGATTTATAAATACCCTAAACGTCAAATGGCAGCGCTCTGTGACTGACTGCCCCACATCGAGTCCGCGGACAGGCCATCTGTCACACAGTCTCTGCAGGACTTTGAATTCAGACCACAGAGCTAATAAACGTGGTCACACGCACATATATACATCTGATGTATCGATCTATGGATCCTGATTTACCGTCTTGATGTATCGCACGTGTATAAACTCTCACGCGCTACAGTTTCTCCGTTGTACTCCATATTCCCTCTCTTTCCTTTCATCCTTCCTCACTTTGCTCAGAGCCAACAGTGTGAGCGTTCAGGTCCGCAGAGACACGTCCAGATTTCAGTCAATATTCAATTTAAAGGTTCAGATGTGGAACAACTTTGTGATAGATGTTTTATGCAATTCCTTTAGATGCCAGAGGGATTGATTTACAGCTACAGCACATGGGATTTTCTCTTCTTACAGCTGTAATTGTAATTTAAGGACGGCTGAAGTTTGGCTTTTGATTTACTTTACAGTTTTGTGCTTTTGTTCATTCAGTAGCAGAGAAAACTGCATCATGAGAGTGAGGCCATGTATACACGTGTCCATCTATGCCTGGAGTTTCCAGAGATGATGGTTTTTTTGGTGAATTATGGCTTCATTTAGTTGATTCCGTTGAACATGTCAGATCAGAACATAGTCATTTTATTTCTACCGATATCGACATAATTTCCAGACAAGGACGTGAGTGAAGGAATCCACAAAAACTTTCAAAGTCTCCACGAAAGTACATCGATGAGACACTGATAACTGCTGCATAACTGTTAATGCAATTTTAGCTTTTTTTGGAGTTCCAACATATTCCCACACAGACACAAGAGCAAGCGCAACAACTCACATTACTAGTTAATTTCCAGTTGTTCAAAATAAGCCAACATAATAACAGAATTTAGGCAGATCAGTTTGGGTTTAGGTAGGTAGTACCTGGTACCCGTTGTCAAACCTCGATAATAGTAATAATAATGACAATAATGATAATAAAACAAAGTAATGGTTCTCCTCTTTTGGAGTCCATAGACTAATCAGTCACAAGAGAAAATCACCTCCTGCAGTCGTGACTACTAACATTGGCTGAGATGGAGGCTCGAAGCGTTTCCCGCCTGCAGTCGGTGGGTTGGCGAGTGTCGGCGTTGAGCTCTGGTCATTGGAGTAACCTCCATCCAGTCACCAATGTTGTTTTTGATATGAGAATGGATCGTGTGTGCCTGCGCTGACAGAATAAAGCAAAGTGCTGTGTGTTAATTTCCAGTTTTACACTGTGACCTTTCTCGGTGTCTCTTTTGTTCCAATGAGCTTGAGTGCTGTTTTGTCCTCTGTGTCCTTTTAATGGATAAAAACCCACATTCATGGATTCAATAAATTGTTTAACACAATGAAGAAATGTCAGTTTACACCAATGACGTGGTCACTGGGGAAATGGAAAATTGTGTGGGACCACGTTTCAGTGCCCAGTACCCAACGAAAGGCCATGCACTGTGTGTTCTGTCTCTTTTCTAATAGAACAAGCAATGAGTTCTCTAACACTTTGCGCTTGCCTGTTATTCACATCGGCCGCTCATGACCCTTTTCCGACTCATTTTCCTGCTGTTCTTGGTCCAGTGCTGATAGATACTGATGAATGTAGAATGTAGGAACACCCTGGAAAACCAGGAGACGGCTCATTCCAGCCCACAGTAAAGGATGTGAGACGAGACTCCAGGTGAGGGAAACTACAGCACCGTTAGTGAAGCAGCTTCAGCATCATAGCCGGACTGAGAGGCTTTCTCTTAAGAAAAGATCTGTTCTGATTGTAAATAACTTTATATATATATAAATTTCATGTTTAGAGTAAAATTTATTGAAAGTAAATCTCAAAAATTTAATTAAGCTTTAGTGCTATTCTAATCAATATTATATTGGTCGGCAACTAAATATAAAAACTTAAAATATAAACCTATTTATCAAGGTACTGATTGCCAATAACTGTTGCCAACTTTATATATGATTGTAAAAACATTTTTATTCTGTTCTCTGTATGCTCCATAGATTTCTCTGTTCAGCTGTTTAAACTGAGTCGTCCTTATCTCTTCCCCTCATAATAAAGCTGTGTCAGGATCTTGTTCGCATCCGATGCTCTCCCACTGCCTTTGTACTCTCCTTTCTTTTTCTTTTTCTTTTTTTTTTATCACATCATTGTCTTCCCGTCTTGAAATAGCACTCTTGATATCCTCGGGCTGTCTTACTTGATCACCAGACGTCACAGAAGCAGGAATAGTTCAGCCAGCAGTCTGTCGGCTCTTTCTGGCCTTTAAAGAATTCAGCAGCGTTACTCAGCCTCACTCCGGCTGTGTTGATGGTGACGTACATGATTCGGATGACACAGCTAGCTGCCGGTTTCTGGCCTGTTTTGAGTATTTAACTTGCAGTAAGCTGCTATGACTTATCTACATTTTGCATTTGTTTTCACAACAAAACTCCATTTGTAGTTACTATGACTAAACACACATGGAATTTCTCTGTGAGTGATGTTACCTGGAGGAGTTTAGTAAAGAGAAGTGATCACTGATTCAGAGCAGCAGCGTCAGACACTCTGGAGTTCAGGGCTACATACAGTCCAGTTATATAAATCGATTGAAGATTAAATAAAAAGTTGAATTTTTGTCACGTGTCTCCATTTAATTTGACGGACAATCCTCAGATTGTCTGTGTAGAGTTTGCATGTTCTCCTTGGGTTCCTCCAGGTACTTACAAACCAAATGCTGGAGTTTTTCCTCTTGGTGTGTTCATGTATGATGTTGCCTTTCACTCCAAGATCGACTGGTCATCTTTCCAGAGTGTATCCTGCCTTTCAGTCAGTGTCAGCGGAGAAACGCTCCAGCTCCCCGTGGCTAGTCAGTTAGATCGAGCCGATGGAAGGAAGAACTGACACATCAGGGGCTGCACGATAAACAGAGGATGAACCAACGCAGGAATAACCTGATGGATCAACAGCAGGGAAACAGAGTTAATGTTCTGACTGGACCATGAGCTGCTCCGAAGCATGAGCCCCACACTATGAACAAAAACATCTAATAGAATTCTTGCGCAATAATTGAGGTTCAAGGTTTTAAGGTTGAAGAACAATGAATAAAAAATGTTATCATATTCTATTCATGTTCGATTCTTGCAACAGGAGCCTTGCCCCTTGACATTACCTCGGTGTCACAGAGAAAGAACTGTTTTACTGTGAACATGTCCTTGAGTATACTTCAACAATTGAAAAGCAATATAAAGCTTATGTAGATTAAAAAAAAAAAAACATTTCCAAAGTATATCGACTTTTAATTTCCACCTCCAAGGTACTATCAACAGCTTATTGTTTACATGTCCTGACCTTTTCATTTATTTTTTCAAAATTTTCTTGACTCAATGACCACTTTTTACATTCAACTCATCATTTAGTTGGAATATGTTCTTGTGTTAAGCTTCAGATTCAGGAGGTCACAGGGGTCAGAAACGGTTTACTTGTAATGACTTAAGAGCAAAAAGGCGAGCAGTAATTCAGTGATATTGTTAAAATAATCTAGATCATGTTGAGGGCATAGTAACATAATTCCAAACAGGAGAGAAGTGTAGAGCTGATTAATTAAACCACTTTTGATGGGTTGACAGTCCTCATTGTTCCATTTACACTCAGATATTCTCAAAGGGGGGCGCTGGTGAAAGCCGTCACTGTGTTTGTTTATCTCCATGGTAGCAGAGACGTTTACACTTGAAATTTACCCCTTCATCTCTCATTTCAAGTTGATTTTTGGTGACATCTGTCCTCTGACACTGACGCTACTCCACTGGCGAGCCCTGACGACGACTGTTTACAGCTGTCGGGAGCATTTCGGTCTAAGTTTCCAAAATTCTAATTCCAAACATGAGAGAAAGTGTGAAGCTTTATCTGCTGGGATTTCCAAAGAGGAACGTTTTCCAGCTCATGCACACAGTCTTGGTTCATAGCTCTGAATCGTCCTCAGGTATTCACCTGATTGTTTGTGTTCGTTTCTCAGTATTAGCCCGGCTAAGAACTTGAAATTTTGGACAGAGGGTGGACTCAACGGTTTCTTTAACACAGCTGCTGTCTCACAGGGTTTTTCCTCCCATGTTCAGGAAAAGGATAAACCGTGCCATAACAGCGCTTAATAATCTGAACTGCTCTGACAAACTGCACTTGGTGTTGCAGTCTGACACGAGTTCACCCCGCCGGTGTTGCTCTGCAGCAGAGTGTCTGCTCAGGCAGGGCCTCCTGGGAGCACCGACACAACTGCAGGAAAGATGAGACGAATCCCTAAATTTAGTCAGTTGAGTCTCACAGTTTGGGCTAAAGCAGGGAGGATGGAAAAAAAAGAGAAAAACAAAGCAAAACAGAGAAACTTCCCAAAGCTTGAAAATTTAAAATCCAGCACAGTCACCAATGCACAGGATAAAGTCTGTGATTCCTGCGGATGCGCCCACACACAGACAGGATCAGTGTGTCTCTGTTTCACTTTTGTGTTTAGTCTTTCACCACCGGCTTACTGTAAATCTGTGCCGGATAAACAGTTGTTGTTTTGCGAAGCCGCCGAGATTAAACATCTGACAGCTATCGCAGGTAATTAGGTTGCCCGGGCTTTACTGTCGCCAAGGCTGGACCGATAAATGAAGTGAGCAAGCAGTGCTGGTGTCCTTCCAGCGCCACTCTGAAGGGGATTATCCCCAATGTACTCATTTCAATTCAGCACACAGGACTGACGCAGACAAAGCAGTGGCTAACCAGCACAAACACACACATCTGGAGCGTCTTCATCATTGCCACGTTACAGCGTTCGCATCTCATTCGTCTTCCAGGCGTGCGGTGTTTCTTGAATCCTAACGACTGCGTGACAAACTGTGTTGTGAAAGTTAGAAGAATTGCCTCCTCATTATTGTTGCTTCTTATTAAGTAGTGCTGTTACTTTACTGGCTGTAGAAAATGAAAGGTCACGAAATAAAATTGAAGGAATACTTGTGTTGTCTTTGTTCCCCTTTTCTCTTTCCTAGTATTTCGTAAAGGTATTTTCCAAACCGTTGTTGTGTAAACGGACTTCCAAAACACAACATTTTTCCATTATTTTCTTGAAAATGTTGTGTAAATGGGCCTGAATTAGTTCAGAAGTAACAAAGCGCTCCTCCTTCCTTCAGTAAACATGATTTTAATTCAATTGTACTTTTAAGACTCTGGTCGCTGTTCAGAAAGAAACATCAAGGTGACGAAAACTTCAGTTCATAATAGTAATCAGCCACCAACATGTTTTAGTTGTCACAAACCTTTTATTTTCCTGTCTTTTTGCTTTCTATTAGACATAAGCATGTCTAGACTGGTTGTTGCCTACACTGACATTTAGTTGTTTACTGCCTACTTCTCTTTTCTTTGGCTGACTTTTATAAACCACAACAATGAAGCCTTCAAAACATTTGTTTTGATGGAAGTTAAAACCTGAAGAGAACCTGCATGGGAGTGACTTCATTTCCCTTCTCTGCTGCACAGCAGAGCTGTCCGGTCCTGGTCCTTCGTGGCCTCCGTCCCTCACCGTTCTGCCCCAAACACTCCTGGATTTAATGCAAGTGTCATCATCAATCTGCAGAGAGCTGGCAGCGAGCGGCGAGTCACTCAGGAGTGTTGCGGACATGTAAAACACGCGGGACGGCGTCCCTTCAGGGTCGGGATTAGACAGCTGGGCAGTCCAATCAAGGTATGATCGACTAACTGGCCGACAAACTGACAGATTCAGCTGCGGTATCGCAGCACTGTGTGTACAGCAGCAGGTAATAATGAGCCAACAGGCACAGGTCAATATTTAAACTCGTCAGCGGAAAGCTCCTTTCTACCTGCCTCCTAACAGGGAGTGTCACGGCGTCTGCTCCATACATTTCCGATTCTCAGTCTGCTCTCTCCGTGACATATGCTCACATTGTGACGGTCAGACCGCCACCGTTGAGTGATTCACCCTGCTCTACGGCCCCGAGAGACACAGCCTGCCATGAGGATGTGTGAAAATGGAGAAAGCTCATTTTTCCTTTCACTCCAGTCTGCTGGAGTGAAAACAACAGCATGGCACAGCATTTGTTTCTAACTTGGGCTTCCACTTTCCCGAACTTTTTGCTTCTTGCTTAAAGAAGTGCGAAATAAAGGCGGACACGTTAAAAGTGAGAGAAGAAAGCAGATATGACTCGGC